>NW_024582073.1:4390098-4571584 GCF_017639235.1 Corvus kubaryi
CCCGCCCCGCCCCGCCCCGCCCCGGCGGCGGCGCTGTCCCTTCCGCTTCCCGTTCTCGGGAAAAGCAGGGCTCCTGGAGATCGAGCGGCCGTGCCGGAGCTGCGGCCGCTGCGCGCTGTCCCTGTAGCTACGCCCAGAGCAGCGCCGGGGGATGTTGTCTACCCGGACTTCAGCAAAGTCTTTGACGCCGTTTCCTGCGGCAGTCTCCTGGAAAAGCTGGCAGCCCACGGCTTGGACGGGTGCACCCTTCGCTGGGTTAAGAACTGGCTGGGTAGCCGGGCCCAGAGAGTGGTGGTGAATGGTGCTGCATACAGCTGGCGGCTGGTCTCCAAGGCTCAGTATTGAGCACAGTCCTGTTTAATGTCTTTATTACTGATCTTTATTGTTGATTGTATGAGGGAGTCGAGTGTACCCTCAGTAAATTCATGGATAACATCAAGTGGGTGAGAGTGTTGATCTGCTGGAGGGCAGGAAGGCTCTGCAGAGAGATCTGGACAGGCTGGATTGATGGGCCAAGACCAGTAATGTGAGGTTCAACAAGGCTAGGTGCTGGGTCCAGCACCTGGGTCACAACAACCCCCTGCACTGCTACAGGCTGTGGGCAGAGTGGCTGGAAAGCTGCCCAGCAGAAAAGCACCTGGGGGTGCTGGTCAACAGCAGCTGAACATGAGCCAGTGTGTAGCCAGATGGCCAAGAAGGCCAGTGGCATCCTGGCCTGTATGAGCAATAGTGTGGCCAGCAGGACCAGGGCAGTGATCATCATACCTCGAGTGCTGTCTTCAGTTTTGGGCCCCTCACTCACTACAAGGTGAGGTGCAAATTTGCACATTGAGGTGCAAATTTTATATTTTACCAATGTACTTTACTAAGCTGAGGTATAAACCGTGCCTAGATTATTTTGAGGTATGACTTCATTAATCAATCCTATCAGTGAATCCTTCAAATCAGCACATGCTCTGCTGAAGCACGCATGGCATCAGTAACATTGCTTTGGGAAAAAATCACTGAAGTTCCCATTTCCTGCTAAAACGTGTTGGTAGCTCTCTGGTTCTATCTGCATGACAGGTTATACAAATATGTTAAATTCAGTATCATTTTTGTCAATGCTTGGAGCTCAATCTAATTCTTTTGTCAATTCTGTATAACTGAAACCTAAATCTGGTTCAGGGATTTCATGGCCAAATGGTTTTAGTAATTAGCAGGAGATGAGTATATCAGGCAGATGGGTGTAAATTTTTGGGGAGTGAGAAGCTAGCCATGTGTGAGTAATCCCCCAGCTGGTGAGAGAAGGGGGAAAGAGAGCGTATCCAGGCTGTGCTGGGCAAGAGTTAGGGGTGTCACCATCCCTGCTTCCCAGCCCTGCAGCTGGGGAGCTCAGTCAGCAGCTGCCTTGCTGTGCTTATCTCTGCGTTCCACACAGCCACATTTCTGAAGCGCTGCTGTGGCTACTGGCTCTGGCAGAGCAGGGTGTGTGTAAGCAGGGAGCAGCCATGTCTGCTTTGCAAGCAGTGATGGCAAAAGAGCTGTTTGTGACAGCCTGCAAGTCACAGCTGCAATGTGCTTCTGCAGGTCCTGATGCGAAGCACCCTGTCCTTTTCTGCTGCACATTCCTCACAGCTGGACATTGTCTGCTCTTGCAGTGTGGCTCTCTGAAACACTGCAGATGTGCCTCTTTCTTTTCAGCCTCATCTCCTGTCTGAAACACAAAGGAGATGCATTGCAGCCTTGCCTCTGCAGTCTGCTCCTTTTACGGCTTCCAAAAGACAGATGAGACAAGGGGCAGCAATGGTCTGGCATATAAAGCAAGTCCTTCCTTTGTCTAAGCAGCAACCTTCTAAAACTTCAAATAGCTTTGCTCAGCAATTTTGGTGGCCAGTGCAGTTGCCATTTTCATGAAATCATGGTCTAACGCTCCTGGCTGGGTATACGGCATGGCTCTGCAGCCGTCTGAGTGGATCTTTGGCTTCCACTGCTGTCAAGCTACATTTTTCTGTGGAGTTTGGGCTTTGGGGATGTTTGTAAAATGAAGGATAAGGAATGTGGCTGTTACAGTGCCTATGAGACAGTGAAGGCCAGAGTGCCTACAGGTGTGCTGCTCAGGAATAGATTTGGTGTATGACAGCAGGACTGTCCCACATAACTGAAGACACACAGTGCATCTTGCCGTGTTCCCATTTAGGGTGACAGGTACTCAACTTTTTGGCTCTTCAATAATCTTCCAAATTTATCTGACCCAGAGCCTTGGTGATACAGCTCTCATGGAGGTCAGTGAACTACCAAATATTTAATATCAAATAACTCTTTCATGAACTAAGCTCTCAGGAATAAGGACCAGGAATCTTCTACATGTGGGTGTTTTTACAAGGCACCAATTCTACATGGCAAGCTGTGTTGCCAGCTGTGATGTGTTGACTGAAGTGTAACTACCAGCAAAGCCAGGCAAGGAGGGCATGGCCCAAGACTTGTTCTGCACTCTACCAGGACATGAAGGTGGGAAGGGAGAGAATTAGTGTTTGAGAAAACTGCAGCCATAAGAGATAGAGCAGGTCACTTTTAAATTTTAACAATTGGCTTCAGCACTGCTGCCATGTGGGATTTCCTGTGGGGCAAATAAGAGCCACAGCATGAATGCTGTGCCCATGAACCAACCCATGGCAGTGACTGTGTGCAGCAGCTTCAGGAAAGTGCTGTGGTCCACAATGTTTTGGTCAACACCTACTCAGAAATTGCTTTAATCTCCTATGAAAAGGTCTCAGAGTCCACCCATCAGCAACATTCCCCCAAGCTCCACAGTGTCCCTGCAAGTTATTGTCACTGCTGTAATCATGGCAAAACACAGGTTGTAGGTGGTAGATTTAATGATGAGAGAAGTGCAATGATTTATGTTTATGCTTGAATCCTTCCTTTGCTTGTGGATGCTGGCCCTTTTCCCCCGATAATGCAGAGCAGATTTGAGTTACACAGGAAGATGCTAGACTCCAGGTGGGTAATTTAGAAAAGCTGGTTGTCTACAGAGGGCTGTGGAGTTGCATCCCCGAGGCTTTCTGACCACATAGTACATTCTGGACGCCCAAGGCACCCTCCACGCCAGCTGGCTCCAGCCATGGCTGTTGCTACAGGAAAGTGGGATCCAGCCTCCAGATGGGGTCAGCTTGTTGGCTATTTCCTCAGAGTTTGGATAATTGGAGGAAGAAGGGAAGGAGTGCAGCTGTGGGGCTGGGAAATTTTTTGAAGGGAAGAGGAATCAGCAGTTGGTTGTCTTAAATGTGCTGTCTGCATTTATAATTGCAAGCTATACTGAAATGAAGATTTAAGTTGTACGGTGCTACTGCTCATATTGTGTATATAGTTTGCACAGCAGTGAGAGAGAGCCTTTCTTTCTAGGTTTTTTTGCCCCCGTGCTGAACATCTGTGGCAAATCGTGTGACACCATGTGCGCTAACGATTTCCGCGCTTTTTAGGCGAGTAATTGCCTCTAGGTGGCACCAGCACTCTTCGGTTTCCCCGAAACCCGCCCGCCCTGCGCTGGGCTCCGGCTCCTGCTGCCTGGGAGGGCCCGGAGCATCCCCCCAGCATCCTCCCAGCAGCAGCGCTGCGGGGCTCCCACCTCGCGGCCTCTCCTCGCGTCGGCTGTCTGTAACAGCTGATTTTTGCATTTGTAGGCTTTGAACTTCGACAATTGCAGACGTTTGTGGTTGCGTGTTGGCTTTCTGTGGCAAATACTTGTTCTCAGCTCTGTGACACTTACTGCATCTTGATGGATGGAGTTCAGTTTACCTAACTTTATCCATCTGAAAATTAGGCGAATGGATGAAACTATTTGGGTGAGTTCCTGATATAACTGATTGAGACAGGTATCCCCAGATTGCCAATTCTTTTCTTCCTAAGCATGGGTGTCTCAACTGTTAAGCTGAGTTTTCCTCCCTGGTGAAGATCTGCATGAGGGAAAGAGAATCTTAAAGGATACAGAATAAAAATGGGTATAAATTATTTATGCTTCTGGATGTAGAGTTGGTTTGATGAGTCATGCAAAGAGGTTTTCACTAAGTTAAAAAAAAAACTTCTTCACAAAAGCCTGGGTCATGCAAGAGAGTTATCTGTAAATGTAACTGCTTTGTGTTTCCTGCCTGTTAAAGGAGACCTACCCAGACAGTTTATAGGCTTCTGTGAGACATCACTTATAACAAAACTTACTAGGTTTTAGTATAGGGAGAATGGAGAGAGAGCTTGAAAAGATGCTGTGCAAAAGTGGAGAAGGAGGATCAAGGCTTGGCTGAACCGTATAGGAAAAGCTGGAGAGATCAGGCAAGAGCTCAAATTTATGTGTCACAAAGCTGGACTAGTATGGGCCACTGAGGTCCATAATGTCTGATAGAACTTCACAAAATGCTTGTAGGAGCATTGTGGGAGAGGAAAGCTCTGCTTTGGAGATTTTCAGCTCAGGCCATCATATTATTCAAAGGAATTTGTCTGCATGAGGGACAAAAATCAGTATCATTTACTGGCCAGCCCACAGCAGATTTCACTGCAACTCCAGACTTAATAGACTTACCCACTTATATTGTGTAGTGATTTTGTTGGTTTTGTTTTGTTTTGTTGTTTTTTTCATTTATAAGGGAGAATAGGGAAATTATTCAGTTACTCAGGTACTTTTTGCTGGTTGCTTTGTTCAGACTTTCTTTTTCCAACTAATATTTTCATTTACTAATGAAGCCCAAAAACTTAGTGAACAAAATAGCTACAGTTAGGTTTCTTGGTAATCTCTAAGATAGGATTCAATGTGAATTTAGCACAAAGACAACCCTGAAAGTAGAAGTAGAGGCCACAGTCTTTCAGACTTGTATCAACATGCTTAAAGTCCGTACGGTGAGGATTTTAAAATCTAGATACTTGGTTATAGGATGTAATGATCTGTGTTTAGCTGGTTGGTACTAGTGGGTCTGGAAACCTTAGTTGTCAAAACATTCTTTGATTCAACTAATTAACACAATGGAGTAAATTCATACACTTCTGTGATTTGTGGGCAAGTAAACCATGAAAGCCATCAGACTGCTGCATTTTGAAGTTTAAAATGCTAGCCTGTGCTCTACTGGTTTTGATCACTGGCAGAATATACTGAGATACTGTAGCCAAGAAAACATAAATCACAGAGTACCAAAAAAGCATGCTTAGAGATGTGAGACAGTTGCACTGAAATGCACTTCCCACCATTCAGGGAATCACTATGTGCCCTTGGCTTTCAAGTTATAAAAAGTGAGTGTTTCCACTGGCTGACTGAAAGCAGGAATCAGTCTCTGATGAGAGCTCCTGTTCAGGATTGGTGCCGTGCTCCTGGGATAAATGCTGTTGTATTTGCATAGATCTCAATCCATAATTCATGCACAGGAATCCATAGACTTCAAGGTGTGACTTCTACATGTCTTAGAGCCATGATACTAAGATACATGGTTTATTCACTATTCAGCTGTATTATTTGCTGAGTTTTCACCAAACACAGCTAGCCAGTATCTTGCCAGCATAGTTAGCTTGGCATCTGAGACAGTTTGGAGTTTCACCCTGGGAATAAAAGCAGCTTTCTTCAGCTTACATGATATGGTGTTGATCTCAGACTGGTAATGTTCTGTGAAGGCTAAGTCTGGGCAAGCTGTTGTTTGCTATTTGAACTGGCATTTGGATTTTTAGAAAACTATCATTATCTAAGGAAGTTTGTAAGGGAGAAAACTACCTAAAGCTCATAATTATCACTTGAATAATTTTGAGTTTCAGAATAGCTTAATGAAAAGTAAATACAACTTTACTTAAGATTATAAGTAAGTTATGGTTAAAATGAGAGCAGGGAAGATAACTTAAAATTCTCAGGGATGAATCATTAATAGTTTCTTTGTCAAAGGGCACCGGTCCATGCTACAACCACAGGGTTTGGCAGGGGCAGAATTCAGGCCCTTAAGAGTAGCAAATAATTGTCTAACTCTGTACAAAAATTCTCAAAGGACATACCTGTCTCTGTCTTCTGTATATATTTTTTTAATTTAGAAATCTGCCAGAACATATTTGCTTGCAAAATGATTGGGATTTTCCTGGAATAGATGGATTGCATTCAGGCATGGGTTCAAAAGTAACAGTTTCTCCCTGAGATTCCTTTTGAAACTTTCAGATTTGAGAGTTCAGGGGCACTAACTGCCTGCCAGAGGAGAAAGACCAAGGCTGATAAAAGTCATGAAGGGCAGTTAGCTTTCTCAGGTGTATCAGCTGAAGAAGGAAAGCTCTAAATAAACTTGGCAGGCAGTGAGAAAGGTAATAACAATACTTACGGCTCACAATTGGGAAGAATCAAAATTCCCTCAAGGAAATACAGACCATTTCTATGCTGCTTTATACACTCCATGGAAGTGGATGACATTAGTGGGCTTTTTCCACACCCTCTAGGACTGTGAATGAATAATACTTTAATGCTGGTACCTGTTTAAGAAGAATAATCTCAAAAACAGAAGGGATTTTAGGACATAGGTCCCATTGTCTGGGGTGGTAGAAAGTGTTCCAGTCTATACGTGAACTCATAAATAGGAGCATGACCCACATTTGTCATGGACTATGAGAATGACATTACTGAGTAGCAGAATCACCTTCTCAACTGGGCATTATCTGGAGTGGGTACCTCTCCCTTTGTACGGGAGCTAAAGAATGTGCCTGTGTGCCAGGGATACCACCTGCTTCAAAATGGCAAACGTTATGTTTGAAAATGCCAGGCTACTCCCCTGTTCCAGAATGCAGATGTGTAATTTTCCCTATGTTATCAGTGCTCTGCCGTAACAGGAAGTCGTAGGCTAAATTCATGTATCTGCTTATACTTACTGGTGATCCTGCCTTGGGAAAGATGCAGACACTCAATGAACCCTTACTGTCTGTGACCTGTGACTAGAAAGAAATTCAAGTTTTCAACTACTAAGTACAGTTAACAGCTGTAAAAACAGCTGTAGAAAATAATTTGTGTTGCTAAAGGTAAACATGTCACAAGGGAAATGAAAGCTGTTTATGAATATTCAAAAATTTTTTCATTTATCCTTATTGTATAAATATAATCTGGGCAAATTAACTCTTCCTGATTAACTAATTTAGTCTAATATTGGAAAGAAAATTTAACATCTTTGTTATTAATGCCACATTGCTAGAAAGGGGAAAAAAAGATGCAAGATCTGTGCTAACAGTATATGGTTTGTACTTCAAACTGCTAAGTTACCTTAGCAGGACTTGATCCTAAATACATCTGAGCTTTCAGTCTGATGTGGTAAATGAGACAAACGAATGCCGGCTTTGCAGTATTTTCAAGTGAAGGTACAAGAGAGTGGGATTTTATTCAAAGGAAATCAATTTTATCTGTAGCTTTTGTTACAAATCCCAGTCTAGTTCTGAACGAAACCTGGAGTGAGAAGGGAATCAGTTCCACTTTAGCTCACACATCATCTTTTATTCTCTCAAACCCTTTGCTGTATACTTCTTCCCTTGCTGGCATGTGCTTAAGTTTTGTACTCCTTTTTGCCAGCTGTTTGATTACTTTTTGTCTTGTCTTGTTTTTCTAATTCATTTTGTGCAGTAACAGATTTTTAAAGGAAACTTTTTTCCTTGGTGTTCTTACTGACTGAAAATCTCTGGTAAGTATTCATTCATTCAAGAAAGTGTTATGCTAGTACTTTTCTCAATAAATATTTATCAGAGACTTAACATTACAAATGCCAGTAGAATTGTGATAAATACTGCCTTCAGCCGAGAGAGAAACAGTGCCTGAAGAGCACTGCCTGCTGCAAGCATGTTCAGATGCAGCCAATCAGTGATAAATACGTGGTGATTTTTAGGTAGGAGAGCTGAGATTTCCTTACCTACCAGGTCTGTCACACACATGATGGCGCAGGATTAGCTTCTGAGCTGGGGGCTCAGAATTAAGAAGCAAATTTTATAAAATGGCAGCAGCAAACCAGAGGAGCTGGGAGCTTACATTGGTTTTAAAGCACATTTGAAAATATTCTGCGTCTTCTCCCAGTGGAAACAGACTTCTGGATTTGATAGATATGTGAGAAGCCAGAGGTGCTTCTTGTGATACAGCTAGGCAAGCATGTTGGTGTCCACTTCATTGGCATCTGTGTGTATGACTGGGAAAAATAATTTAAAGAAGGATCCTGGAAGTGTTAAAGCAAATGAAAGGTCATCCACAAGTTAATTACTTGTAGTGCCTTACCTGTGTATTTGCACTGACACATGCTGCTCTGCTGCTCTCTGAACTAAGGGCTAGAAAAATAAACGGTTATGAGCGGGTAGATATGATAGAGGCATGGGGGGTCTCTGGCGATAAATAATCCCAGCCCCTGTGTTCAGATGCTGCAAGCAGCTTTGGCTAACATCACCACTTGCTTGCCAGATTCATTGTGTGATTCATCTCGGTTCAGCAGCTGAGACAGCAGTTAATAAACATTCTTATTGTCCGGACTCAAAACAAAGCTGAGGTCACTTGGGGCTGGCACTGTTACCTAGGAGGAGATGCAGGCTGTTCTCTCCAGGCTGCTTTTTTCTTGGCTGTTTTAGTGAAATCTTATCCTAACAGGTTCCAAACCCCTTGGACTGAGAGCAACAAGATGGCTGTCAGAGCAATGGGGATGTATTATTTGTGTGTGCTTCTGCTCTTTGTGCCAGGAACATGGAGCCATGTGCTATACCCGTAGCTCTGCTGGGCTTTACTTACAGAATACTATTCCTACTGAAATCACTTCTGAAGCAGTTAGAGAAGGAAGAGAGAGGGAGGTGAAAACCACAGCAATTTGTACCACTATATAAACAATTTAGGTTTTCCTTTCCAACTGTGCAGCCCATGGGTGTGAGGAGAAATACAGCCACATCACTAAACCTTCTAGGCTAGCTTGTCTGAGCCAGTGCTCAGCGTAGACAGGGCACAGGGCAATAAGTGATAAACACCTCTCCTTAACTGCCACTCATTTACACCTTATCAGAGTGGTATAAGTGGCCCTGTCTTGGCAGGGACGTAGGGATGTAAGCACTGGGCATCCTGCATGGTGGGTCTGGGCTTGATGGGCTTGCCTCAGAAGGTGTGCAATTGTTGCTGGCCAAGAGGACAGACCATGGCATGTCAGTGCTCTAACTGGGCAAGAGACACTCTCCCTGATCCTTTAAATTTAGTCATCCTGCAGCTGACTTAAGTCTTATTTCAGGAGTCCCTCCCTATTCAGCAAGGGATTAAACACAAGCTCAGTGGCTTTGCTGAACAGGGATAGGAGTTAAGCTCAAGACTTTCCTTGTATTTATTAGCACGATAGTCAGAGGTCTGACTGTTGTGAGCAGTGTATGTCAGAGCTGTGAATGCCCACTGAATGGCCAGCCTGCTGCTTGTCACTGCTGCATTTCATTGGGACCATCAGTGCAACAGTCATGCGGAGTCCCTCTGCTTGCCCTAAGCCTCTGCCTGACCAGCTGTCCGGGGATGGCAGCATTTGCTTCCTCCCCACCTCTGCAAAAATCAGTTCTGGCAGTATCTTGTCTGCCTCCCAGTTCTTAGTGACCAGAGGGTCTGTTGGAAACTTTTGGATTCAGCATTTACTACCAAGGTCACCTGTGGTTGAATTCAACTCCTGATCTGCTCATGAGCTCCCCAAAAATTCATCCTGGCTGAGGAAACATGCATCTAACATCTAGTTTTTCATTTCACCCCAATACAGACAGTTTTATCCTGCTAAATTCCCTAGTTCACCTCCAAACGGAATCAACAGCTTCCATCTGGCTTAAGGACTTAAGGAAAAGCAGAGATTAATTCCCAGTGACCTGTGCTGGAGTGATGTATTGGAGAGGCAGTTTCAGTGTTTGTCACACCTAAAAATGCAGTGACAGTGGACGGTTGTCTCTGCTCAGTTCCTTTCTTTTGCATGCAGCATTTGTTTCCACTTAGATCTAGAGAGACTTGGAAAGTGATATGATGAATTAGAAGACACTACTTGGAAGGAAATGAAAATAAATCTATGCAGCTCTCTGTTGCCTCCCCAAGTCTTTCTGTGACTAGTACTAAGCTGTTATTGTACAGCATTTTTGAGATGCCAGGGAAGGAAAAACAAAGGGATTTCTGTCCAGCACGGAGTTTTCCACCCTGGGGTTTTGGATTCCTGTTTGTGGGGCTGACATGGAGCTATCCCGCTGCTGTCCACCAGCATCCCGGAGCCCTTGCACATGGAGGGGGCTGGCTCTCACCTTGCAGGAGCTCCAGTCTGGCCTGTACCAAAACTTGTGTGCGCTCCCAGAAAAACAAAAGAGGAATCTTTCTTCTTTTTGCGATGGAAATGAAGAACAGGCATAAATCTCAGGCTTCTTACCTCCATTCTCTGCTTTGGAAATCAAATGTGGTTGGTGAGTCCTGCAGCCTGGGAGCACAGTGGGGCTTGTCTGAACAGGCCGTGCCATTGCTGAAGACCCAATAAAGCCTGCTACTATAGCTTTTTTATGTGTGTCCTTCCAAAAATCTCCCTCTCTCTCTTTCTCTGTCCCTGTCTCTTTTTTCTTCTTTTTTTTTTTTTTTTTTTCCCGAACTATACAGGAAATGTTTTGGAAGGGAGAGTCAAGAGACTTAAGTCTGGAATTTTTATGTACACCAGAAACTTAAATGTGTGGTTCAAGCTGATAAACTCACCACACCTCTTTCTGTTTTCTTTATAGACTTATTACAAATATCTGGCTTGGAACCTTGATTTATGGTGTGAACAAAAGGAATATAGATGGTAGAGACATGAAAAGATAAATCTCTGGAGGAGACGTGAAAGAGTTTGTTTAACTCTTAGATTGTTTCTTAATGAAACAGAATAACAGAAAAGATCAGAACACTCATTTTTAAAATGTTCATGTTCAAGGAAGCTGTTGAACATTAGTGATGCCACATATAAAATATCACCTCTATTGTTTTATGCTTCAGTTGAAATTGCCTATAGAGTGCAGCCCCAAGTTTCTCCTAGCATCACAGTTTGTATTGCTCTCAATTGGAGCTTTTTACAGAAAAAGCACCAGCAAGCACAGAGAGTTCATGGGGTATTTTTAAACAAGAGCTGGCCAAAATTTCCCAATGCTGCATTTAGGAGCACTTTTTTGATTCATTTCAGATTGAATGTTTTGTGAAAATGTGTATATTGCCATGATATTTAATTGAGAAAAGAAAAAATAGATAATTTCTGGGGTTTTTTTTAAGCTTTTTATGGTATTTTAAATAATTCTAATCAAAATGAGTCTTTGTGACTTCAGTTTTGACAGTGCCATAGACTCCAAAGCCCCTGTGACATACAGGATACCTTCCTCCCCATCAAACACATGAAACTTCCATGAAAGTTTGACCTAGAACACCTTTTAGGATAAAGAAAAAGACGTTTAGTCCTGACTTACAAATTTTCAGTGGTGGAGAATTCCCATAAGCTTTGGTAAGTTTTTCCAGTGATTAGTTATCCTTATAGCCAAAGAGCTTGCACTTTATTTCTAAACTGAATTTGTGTGGGTTGAACTTCTCACTCTATGGACTTATTATACCTTGGTCTCCTGCAGATTAAAATATCCAGCTTGTAGGCTCAGCACAAGTGCATGCACCTATGATCAAATCATCTCTGTTCTGTTTTGATAATTTAAATATGAACTAACACTGGTATCTTACCTGTCCATGAAAGACATATGTCCTTTATGGCTGTTCTTTGAATCTCTTTCAGTTGAGCAGGGTCGCTCATTGATTGCAAGCACCAGAATGAATCCCACTGTTCTGGCAGGAATCTAAGCTGTGAAGCATAAAGAAGAAATCTAACCCTCCTACTCAGTATGACCTATATGACCAAGAATTGCACAAGGCATCCTACTGCAACAGGAGTTCAGTCAGTACTTTGTAAATACTGGAATACAGTTTAGTTTGAGTGACAGTGTGTTCGTTTGGTCCACCCAATTGTCTGGTTTGAAACCTCAAAGATTTTGCGTGTCCA
This sequence comes from Corvus kubaryi, assembly GCF_017639235.1. Lineage (NCBI taxonomy): Eukaryota > Metazoa > Chordata > Aves > Passeriformes > Corvidae > Corvus > Corvus kubaryi. The sequence continues at coordinate 4,402,095 of NW_024582073.1, forward strand.
GATCATATGGCACTGAAAATGCACGAGGATAATTTTGTGAAGTCAGCAGGTTTCTACTGTGTTCACGTATAATCATATGATGTTCTAGGTCCACTCTGAGGGTTATTTTGCCTAGAGTGGAGTTCTTTACCTTTTGAAAAGAGGATTTTAGGAAGTAAAGATTCATGTAATACACAGACTCAAGCTAACATTATGAAAAAATGGGTGCTCTAAATCTGTGTATTTCAGCATCTAATTGCCCATCTGGGAAAATTAGGATTTACTTTCCACTGGCAGGCTAGAAAATCTTGGATGAGGAACTTACTTGTAGGTTTAGTCTGTTCTCATGTCACTGGTAAGTGAGGGTTACTGGCCTTTAATAGTTACTGGGTGTCCCATGTGAAAGGAACTATTGAGTCTTATAACTGCAAGTACCCACACCACGGTACTGCCACCATGGCTGTTCTTAGCAGGCACTTTTCCCAAGGACTAAGTAAGTGTTCCAGGGCCAAAATGACCGTAGAGACAGACCTACCCATTCAGCCCCATCAGGATGTCTCTCAGAAAAAGAAATGAGGCACCTCATCAGGAACAGGTGGGGAATTTATGCTGCTCCTACCCGAGCTGTCATTTCCCTGTGGCTAAGTAAGATATTTGCTCCCAGCTCTTTCAAGAACACTAAATTAACTTTAAAAAAAAAATCAGCTCTGTATCCAAATGTAAACAGATTATCTCTGGGCCCTAACAAATGAGATTGCAGCGAAGAATTATGTAATTCTCAAATTTGACCTCCAGTTGATGCAAACCTTCAAGAGCAGCCTCGTATTTATGGGGATCTACTCCAAGCTTTAAAGCATCTATGGCTCTGGTTTTGTCATGAGCACATAGTAAATGTGTCTAAACATAGCTACTGCGAATGTCTGGAAGTTACCAGCTAAGGCAGAAGCAGCTAATTGAATACAGCACCAGCAGGCGTAATGAATGTGCCTTGATTTTAATGTTATGTGGAAGATTTAATATTCAAGTGACTATGTTACTATTAATTGCATTGCTTATTCTAAAAATGAAAAAGATAAAAAGAATGACTAAAATTACTGTGTTCATTCAACTCAAATGAAGGGATTAAAAGTAGAGGGAAAAATGAAAACAAAGCATTACCAAATCCTTTTACTCACTATTTTTTGGTAAACAAGATCTTTCTGTTCAAATAAAAAGAAATATTGATAATTATAATGTATTGTGCACCAAGTGAGTATTTTCCATTGCATCAATTATTTTCACTTAGCACGTTAATGTTGACAGAAAAAGACCAAAGGCACCCTTGTGACTTTACCAGCATGTCATAACAAAATAAAGACTTAACCTGTTTCTGAAGGATTGACTTTCAAGCAGGAAACTGGGCTATTTTGGAAACTTAGCTAATGACACTGTTATTTTTTCTTCTGAGTGATAAGGTTGATGGATGCATACCATTTGTATTTTGCTTAATTCTTTTTCTCCCATGCTCAGGACTATCGCTTACACCATAGTGTTGATCAATCAATGTATATTAGTATCTAGCTCTACTGACAAATGCTCTTGTTCTGTCGTTTGCAGCTGTAAATTTATTTTGACAGGATTATCTGACACACAGCATCCTTTTTCTCCTTTGGAGAACTGTAAAGAATAAAATTTTCAGAGGGACCTAGTATAATTTGGTTTCCAACTCTTAGTGAAATCCTAGGGGTACCAAGTGCCCGTGTGCCCCAGTAGTCCTGGACAACACAGACAAAGGCTCGTAGGATCTTCCTTATGCTCCAGAATAATGTCACAGTACAGCTAATGGGATAGATGAAGTTTCTATAAAAGTGGTGATGTAAAGAGCAATAAATATACAGATTCATGAGATTTAGAAAGGGTGCTAATAACAGTAGCTACCACAGGTGTTCAGACATTCAATTTTTTTTTCCCTAAGGTGAATGTTTTCAAGCTAGCTCACCAAAATAAACTCTTTCAGTGAGCACACCGTAAAGGATATATTTGGATTACAGAGCTCTGCAGTATCAGTGCTTGGCTTCCTTATAGAATTTAAAATACATTTTAACTGATGGTGAAGAATTTCCAGTTGAAGAGAAGAGATGTTCAATAAAAACATGATTTTACCATCACCCGACACTTCTGCAAGGTCACGAGGGCAGATAAACAACTTCCTGCAGCTGTGGCTACATCTGGCACACGACTGAGGCAGAGAGCGTGCTTCACAAAGATAAACATATCAGGTTGTATCTCCATAGTCTCCTACACTTCTGGATAAAGCTTGGGGAACTGAACTTGGCCCTGCAGTGCCAGCGGTAATTAATATCTGAAACTGCTTGGCCTCTAATTAAGCAAAAGAGCCCTGCAGTGAGTGTAACCCCCCCACTCCAATAATGTGTGGTGATTGTGGGTAGCTTGGGGCCATTGTGCTGCCTGAAACCCCAGTGGTTTTTCTCACCTGGACACTGTAGCTTCAGGGGCAGAGAGCTGAAAGAGAAGAAATGACCTGTGGATCTGTGCAGGGTCTGTGGGTGGGTGGTGTGTGAGAGTCAGGTAGCAGATCTGCTCCCAGAATTGTCACACAAGCAGTTTTTGGGCTGGGGAATGAGTTCCTCATGGTCTTCGGTTAGGGGATGCCTCTGTGTTCCTAAGACACATTTTATTAGCCATTTTTATAAGACAGTATCTCTATAGATTGCTTAAATTCAACAGGCTTGGTTGATGAGTATTTTTGACATATTGTGACACAGGTGGTTGGCTTTTCCCTTAAAGGCTGTCAGGGTGCTTTCAGGTGTAGAGGGGGTCGTTTTTGTTTGTTGTGTGAGCAAACTGAAATCAATAAATGATTTTCGACTGATCCCAGGTGGAAACTTCTGGGCATAGTCAATGACACAAGCTGAGATAGCTTTAACCTGAATAGTAGTAGCAAAAAAGAAATTAATTAAATTTTGCATGTTTTTTGTGTTTGGATAGTGGAATAATATTGCACAGCTGGAGTGGATTTCCCTTGTAACTCCATAGGCAAATTCTATGTGGATGCCTCTGCATGTTTCTGGTGGGAAACCCAGTCCTGAAAAGGTGCCTTCCTCTCTTCCTGTACTATCCCAGGAAACCAATTGTCCACAAAGGGCAATCCAGACCCTCCTCTGAGGTTGGAGAGGAGTAGACCATTGTCCTCTCTGCTGAGGTTGGGCATCTTGTGAAATAGGGAAGGGCATCTGAAAGGGAAGGGCAGGCAGTACCCAGCATTGTTATTATCTTATATATTATATTACATTTTGGTTCCTGGTTAAAAGGGGGTTACATTGATGTGGTCAGATGGTCACTTTGCCCATGATGGGGAGCTGCAACCCTGTGAGCATCTGAAAAGTGCCCCACGAGATCTGTACAAGAACTCCTCGGAGAGCCTGCATCCCAGGTAGTGCCTGGACAAGTCTGTCCATAACACACCACAGAGGTGGCTCTTGGTGGATGTAACACCGGGGAAGTGCTGGGCAGACACAGAGCTCTTGAGGCTGCCTCTTGCCACCCTCTGATCCAAGGACCACTCAGCTAGCAGCTGGCAATGGAAGGATCACATATACGTTCTACCAGCCAGGTCCCTATCACAAAGGAGTTTTACCCTCAAAGAGGAAAAGCAGAATTCCTCCTCTGCCCTTAGCATGGCAGTTTGCACCAAGGAATAGTGGTTTGGTGGCATAGCTGCCTTCTTACTTATGTGTTGGGAGACATTGCTTCATTGCTTGCTTATGTGTTAGGAGATTGCTGGCTTTGTTGCCTGTAGATGTTTATGATATATTCCATGAGGAAACTAAAGTTGCTAGGACTTTGGCCCCGAGTTTATCCTATCTGGAACAGCAGAGTTTTCTGTTTGAATTTCATTCAGTTTAGCAAATAAAGAAACAAAATTAATGAGTTATAAAGCATCTGTTTTCTTCACAAAAGCCCCAGTTCTGTAACAAGTCATGTCAGGTAAGTATTTGTCCACAATTCAGCACATCACAGGGTGAACTGCAGGAGCTGACAGTATACAAACCATTTGATGTTGTGTTTCTACCCTGCTTCCTGGCAGACACCTCTCAGAGATGACAGGGGAGTATCATTTTTACATGACGGTGTTTCTACCAAACTGCTGATAGAGCCCTTCACAAGATCACAGAAGGGTCCGTATCATCTGATTAGCATTTAGAGAAGCTGGTCATCTGGGAGGGAACCGCAGGAGACCACAGACTGCACCCTCAAGGGCTGAGAGAGGAAAGACTCAATCAGTGGTTGATAAGGCTTAGCAATGATAAATCACAAACAAAACTCCAGGCTTAGGAATTCGCAGCACAATCTGTCATGAATTTCCTTCCCTTCCCTCCCTCCCTCCTCAATATCTGATGAGAATTTGACTTTTAAAATGATCCCTGGCAGTACAAGAAACCAAATCAGTGAGAATTGCTGAGATATTCCTGGCTTTGGTTAGTTTTCTTAGTGTTTTATTTTATTTCACTTTTTTTATACATCTGTTTCTTTGTGTGTATGTATGTCTCTGGGTATATTTATGCAATATTGTAATGTTAAAATGCAAAAATCCCATGTGAAAAACACTTGGTACCAGATTATAAACACTTTTAAAGAGGGACATTTGAGATCTCTCTAGGAGTCCCAGTTCCCCACTGAAGCAGACTGCAAAACCCTTTAATAATCACTTTGGAATTGACTTCAAACAAAAAGACCTTTTCTACAGGAGGTACTTCTGCTGGGAAGAGCGCTCTCTGCATCAGGTTTTGCAGCAGTTCTGAGAGGCTGTCCCACCTCACCCTGCTAGCTGCACACAAATGCAGTGTGTGGGCATGGAGGTGTAGCCCAGTGCGTGGGCTGGCGATCATCCTGCCCCGCTGTGGCTGTGGAGGACAAGGAGCGCTGTGGAGTCCGGGTCGTGGGACAACACATTTAACTGAACTCTTGGCACTCTGCTGTGTGGAATGGCAGCACGGCTGTAGGTCTGCCCAGGACGCTTCTGCTCCGGCTCCTCTTCCCCTTGTTAACCATTTCATTGATGAAAAGGAAAGATGCAAAGATCTTTAGGTCTCCCGTTGCCTAAGAATGGTATAAATAGGACTTGACAGAGTATTTATTCCTCCTGATTATAGCAGTTACAGTCTCACAAGTACATTCTCTCTCTCACTTTCAGGGTACAGTGAGCAGGGTAGAAGCAGGCCCTTGTTTTGTCTCTGGGCACAGGAGCCTCCCTGCAGACTGAATCCCCTCCCCAGCACCTTTTCCATGCTGCACCTCACATAAAGGTTGGAGTCAAATGAGTACTATTAGGTGTCTTTCATCTAAATCAGTTTCCGATTCTGGATGAGCGAAGCCTGCATGAACAATGTCCCTCCCAGCTGAACATCTCTGACAGGAGCACATGTGGGTGCAGAAGTGGGGTCGAATAATCCATGTCTGTCCAGTTAAGAAGCTAAAAACAAGGAAGAAAAGTACTGTTAAAAGGGACTGTGGAGGGAAAAAAAAGGACTTGAGGGGGACTGGTTGCAAAAAAAGCCAGAACTGCAAAAAAAGAAAAAAAAAGCAGCAGACAAGAAGAAAACAATTTCTCTTGGACAAAATTCCATTGTGCTAATCATTAGAAGATTTCACATTCACTGCTGCCTAGTTTGAGGGATGGATGGTAAGAACTGCATTGAGCCTCTCGCAGAGCTGCACTTTTAAAAAGCATTGAAATGTTGGCCAGTGGACTTGGGATGAAATCTGTGGGTTTTAACCCAAACCTGCTATCCTGGGATATTTTGGGGCACTGCTGAACTGCTTTACTATGGTATCTGATAGGATGAACTGAAAAAAAGCATAAATGTCCTTTCCAAACTGATATGAGAAAGAAAACTATTTCCAGAGGGGAGCACCAAGGATCTATTTTTATTTTTTACCCTATCAAAAATCATTGATGTGTGACTGCCATAGCCTGCTTTTTACATCTGTAAAAATTTCTGCTCCATAAGAGCAGTAGGATTCCTCCAAGGGATGCCCAAGTATGCAGAGATGCTGACACTAGCCTCATGCTGGTGCTAACAGTGCGCACTGCTTAGTCTTATTAGACAATAACATGTACCCTGGGGTGTCTTCAGGCTTTTGATTAAGCTCCCTAGGATTCCAGCTTTGTAGATGGGCCATTGTAAATGCAGAGGCAGAAGAAAGATGCGATCACCTCTGCTCCAAGGGTGGTACAACCACCTCTCCCAGCAGGAAGTGTTCAGATGCCCTTGATGACAATGGGCAAACAGACAGTGTTTTTGTTTATTTTCTCATAAAGTGCTGATGAACAAATGAGGCAGAGGCATTAAGAAACTCATGCTGTGAGAAGAGATTTGAGTTTATCAGCTGTTTTTTGGCAGGCTAAATTTTACATAGAGTGAGAGTATAAAGCAATCCCTTCCTGAGGTGTGAGAATCTAGAGTTTTATATCATAAATAAGAGGGGAGGAGTGCTTTCCTGAGAGATTTGCTCTTTTCTGAAGTCAAGTTTGAATAACATCGTTAATTTTCTTTGATTTTCTTTGGTGTAACACAGTCATGAGACACATAGCAACTAGCTAGTTTATAGTTGATGGGCAGGAGAGGATGAGATGAAGCACCTATGGATAAAGCACAGCCTGGATACTGAGGAAGATCTCCAGCTAACAGGCTAAACTCTTCTATTAAACTTCATTCATGTGACAGTCTAAGCTTTCTGATGAAAGGTTGTGTTCAAAACTCAGGCTGGTATCTGTTCTCCCTGAAGGCATCAGAAATAGATCAAAATATAGAATCACGAAGTATTCTGAGTTGGAAGGGACCACAAGGGTCATGGGGTCCAACTCATAAATGAATGGCCCATGGGGGGATCATACAGAGTCATGCCTGACAAAAATAGGCAGTAGTGACCCTGAGTGATCACATAATTCATGTGCTGATCTCTGACCTGTCAAGTGGTGGGGGCTGAAGATATCAAACCTCATAGGTAGCACACACAAGTCTCATTTTTCCTGGTACCCATACCCAGGACATCTTTATATATTTCAGCAGATTTGGAAAACATTCTGGAAATTATTTTGTGAAGCAAAGTGGGATTTTCCTTCCAAAGCATCTATCGGCCAGTGGTAGTGCCCTCATGATCTCTTGTAAAAAGGTGATGCCATATGGCAGGAAGCCATTTATCTGGCTTCATTGCTGTAGGGAGTGAAAATTGACAGGACAATGCTATCTGCAGAGCTCATGGAGCTGGGTCAAATCCTGCTTACCTTACTTATGTAAATAGTTCCCTGCATCTCAATAGCTCCATGTTGTTACAAACTGTCCTGATTTGCACTTTGCAAACTGAGAGCAGAAATTGCTTCCAAACCTTCCAAATGGAGCTTTTCCCTCAAACAAAAAAAAAAGCTTTGTCCTGCTCAACCAAGTTGTCCACATGATTGCAGAAACCCAGTAGTGTTTAACAGAGAGTTTTCTTTTGAAGTTTGGTTGTGTAAGACAGGAGGAAAACCTTCCCTCCCAAGCATAATCCTGTAGTGTAAAATCAGCTTTATATTTATTTATTTTGACATCCAAACCACTCTTTTTAATCCATATGTATAAGCTCTTAGGGATTTAGGTCTTCATCTCTTGGTGATTTGCCTAGTATTTGTCACAGTCCCCTACACAAAGGAAGTATTTTTAAGAAATTCCTCAGTTTAGGCTTTGCTATTCCTTTATAATGGTTGGAAAGAGAAGGCTGGCGTGGGCAACAGATGTTTAAACAAAATGTTCAGGGGTGGTTTTATAGACTACACAACCCAGAACTCAAACCTCTTGAATTGTTGCCAAGTCTTCCTCTCAGATTCACTTGAAATATTTTAGATCTGCTGCAGGTCAGGTCTGAAATTCATCAAGAGTCGTCCTGTGTTACCCCTAGGGAGGCCCTGGCATGCTGCACCTGCCTTTGCAAATAGAAGATCTGCATGCTGAAGAAGCACTAAGAACAATAAAGAAGGGTACAATGGTTAGGAAATTATCCTTGCGCACAGGTTCTGCATGTGCAGTAGCCTTCCCTGCTGCAGTCCTCCTGTGCAGCAGCGGCCGAGCCCTGGGACTGCAGGTTGTAAATGACAGGGCAAGCTGTGACTTGATGGGATCACCAGCCCCAGCACTCAGGAGTGTGGTGCTCAGCACCCCAGCTTTCACCGCTGCACTTCCACCAGTTCCCACAGCTGGAAACTGACTTCCACAGCTGGAATTGTCTGGAGGGATCCCAGTCCTGGCAGCGCCATGATACCTGCATCTCACCCACGAGGGGTCTGCAACCGCTTTCTTTCATTGCCTGACACTGCTGGAGCCCAACTCCTTAGTTCTCCCTTGCACCAGACAACCCTGACTGGGAAGAGTGAGAGGACTCTGTAGTCTTGGAGTCAGGAACAGAGATGTGAGCTAAAAGTTGATTTTTGAAATGTTTTGCTTAGTTGTTTAAGTATGCAAACATTTCTTCTGAGTAAAATGCAAAATATTATCATAAGATGGAGAAATTCAGATGTGCTCATCTGGAATTAAAGGCAATCTTGATTTGTTAATTTTGGCATTTGTAAGCCTGTGTGAAGCTGGAAGAAGAGCAATTCCTGCAGATCTGTGTATTGGCCTGGCAGAAGACTAAAGAAATCAAAATAGCATAAAACCTGGGATGGGAATTAGTCTGCCTAAACCCCATACTGATCCTACTTTCTTGGACTGGCTAATCTCTCTACTGATGCCAGAAATTATAAGCATAGTATTAGCAACCCACACCCGCACTTTTGGGCAATAATCAAATTACTAGAGATCTCCCCCAAAACAGAGTCCATGTCTGCCCCAGTCTGAAGGAGCCCCTCTACATGCGCTCAGCTGGGATAAGCATCCATCCACCCACTTGCTGAGCAGCCATGGCGAATGCAGCCTGCAGCAGCCCTTCAAGGCTGGGTGTCCTTCCTCCAGGCAGGGGTACCCCTGGGTCATTCTTCCCCTCTTAGGGGCACCCAGGAGAGGCATGAACACCAAACCTGGCTTGAGCAGACCACCCTTTGGGCAGGCACGCTCTCCCCATGTGGGTGAGAAGTCCAATTCACAGGATGGGATCTGCTTCAGTTTTCAGAGACACCCTCCTCCTGCCAGGGCCTTTGTAGTGAATTTAAGAGCTTACTTTCAGAGGACTAACTCATCCCTTCCTTCTTCTTATGTGCAATTGAAGTAACTGTCCACATTCGGAGAACTTTACCAGCATGTACCAGCATAGGCACCTAAACTGGGCAATCAATAAGCTAAAACATGAAATGACTTTGTCTTTTCCACCAGGTGAAGATGTTCCACACAGAATCCCTTGATCTCTGTGGGTGTCCCCTTTCCCCTGGACTTCCATTCTCATCCCTGACAGACAGCATGGCTTTGAGGGAGCACTAGAAACAGGCCCAAGCAACTACACCTCTCCATCTCCTACGTACCTATATGAAGGAAGGCAGCACAAGTCTGTTCAACACATTGATTTGCGTGAACAAGGCTCAGGATTTCTATTTTTGGAGGTCAATTTGTTATTAACATACATTTCCATGTATCCATAAATCCAAATCTGTCTAAATGCAATAGATATACACAGCTGAGTCAAGCCTGCAACATATTAAGCTGTGTCCCCTCTTCTGTGGTTTTAATTGGTTGCTGTAAATATTTGGAAATGTTTGGCTCCTGAGTTCCCCAGCTCTCTAACTGCTTGTTTTATAAAAAGCAATCTAAAACAGAAATGGTAATAATTGGGGGAGCCCACTACTACAGCTAGTATTCTGGCTTAAGTAAGTTACTCTGTGGAAAGATTTATCATGGTTTGTTTTTCTAGAAAAAAATGCTCTGAATAATGAAGGAAAAATGTGTTCAAAGGGATGAAATTTCTAAATTATAATTTATGTCATTTTCATTGCGCTTTGTAACTCTTTGAAAAAAGTTCCATTGTTTGGTGTTATCAGGAATTTCTGTGGGAACTCCCTAGAGAAAGGTGCAGTTGGCTCACTAAAAGGCTTTTCATTTAAAACATTACTGTAGATGGGCCTGTACATGAGATAAGAAGGAGGGGGTGGTAAAGAGGAAACAATAAAATATGCCAAAATGTTCTGAAATTATGGTGCTGAGTTGATATTATTTTTTTCATTTTTCTTTTTTTTTTCCCTCCTGCATTGTCATATGAAGAACATGACTTCATATTTTCATCAAATGGACAATACAGATTCAAAGCTCTGGGAGGAAGGGGAAGTCTTTCTTTCAAACTTTTCAAAACCCACGATCTGTCAGTAAAAGCAAATATGTTTATAATAGAGTAATTAGTTGAAATTTTATTTACTGCAGAGACATGCATTTTGGTAATTATTTCTTTCGGGTCCATATCCTGAAGAGCAACAAGAGCTTTCAGATTGGTAGAGGATGTTCATAGTTTCAGGGAAAAACATGATATACGATTGATGATACCTCTCCCGACTCTGTGTTATGTTTTCAATCAGTCCCTCCTTTCTATCACTTTTTTAAAATGACCGTTTAACCATAAGCAGCTCATCACTACTGCCCCCCCAAAAACAATAAAAACATTTCTGCATTTTCTGCTCCTTATTCATCTCTTGGTCTGAGGCTGTAACCATACAGCTCAAGCCCAGTCCTTACAGGTAACTCCTATTTTAAGAGCTGATTTCTAATTTTAACCCATCCTGTTTCTTCAAGATCCTAAATGTTTTTTACATTTACTCTGCACAAATGAGAGGGCATCTCATGCCACCCATCTTCAGTTTGATTTTGCTCAAGTCTCAGCGTATCTGTGTGTTACAGAGATGAAGGAATAAAAAGTGCTTGTGTTATAAATTCCCTATTTAATGTATTCTTCGTTGTATTCATATTTTGCACTGAATTTTTCAATTCTTGCTTTCTGTTCAAGACACTCCCACTCTTCCCTCTTGCTGCCTGAAAGATTGAAGCTTATGTGAATTGATATTGAGGTCAATGGCACTTATGTTGATAACTCAAAGAAAAAAATCCTGTGGATTTTTCAAATTAATGACAGGCTTTGCATAGTTTTGCAGAATAAAAAGATGCAAGAAAACTACTAGTTTTTGTATTTCTATGGTAAGAGAAGTATTTCAGGATTCTCCACCATACTTTCTCCCAGACTTCTAAAAATAAAAACAACACAGTTTTATTTGCTTGGTAGTATTGGCTATTATTAAAGTTACATGTTATTACTTGCTGCAGATGTCAGCCCTTTGAATTGATATTGCCCATGCTGGTGGTCTGCTTCAATAATAGTAATAATAATAATAATAATAATAATAATCATGATCATCATGATCATCATCATCTGCTTTCCAGTCTTAAAATGGTGAGCTTTGTTTGGAAAACTATCCCTTTTAACATAAAGAATTAAATTTGAGATGTGTATTGGTCCTGAAAAAAAATCCGCTTTTTTTTTTTCCAAATTACGAATCTTTTGAAAAGTAGCCATAATCTGAAAATTTCATCTAAGTGTTATTGCCAAGATCTCAGAAGAGTCTTTTCTTGCTGAACTACCTCTGCTTCAGTTCTTGTTATAGACCACCTCCACTCAGCACATGTTCCCTGACAGCGACCAGCCAGGGCAGATTGCACCCATTATATTGACTGTCAGTCCCCAAGTTTTAGGGGGTAAGACCAGAAGTGGAAAAACTCATTAAGGCAAAGATAATTTCCCCTTGTCCATGGACTCCATCTTTCAGAATAAGAAAAGGAATTTAACACTGGCTTGATATCTCACTACTCACATGGATTGAGTAATGCTTAGGGTGTCACCAGATCAGACAGCAGGAATTAACATTTGTTCTTCCCAAGATCCTCTGGTAGAATAGAGAATTTAAATCCTCGGCTTTGCATTAAAATCAATGTACAGGTTATGCCATTTCTGATAAAGCAAGTCTTCCCTCCCCAGAAGCTGCTGTTCTTGGGGCTTTACTTTTTCTTATTGGTAGCACTGCTTCCTTCTTAAACTGAAGAAGATAAATGTAAATGGGAAGGTCAAAGATCACTGGAACACAAAAATTTAAAAAGCATGCTTTTCTTTCTGAAATTGCCACTTTTGATCCATTTCTGAGGGTTTGTTTTTCCCAGCTGTATTTTGAAACAGCCTTCTGGATCAGCAACAGCTTCCTTGGTGTTGCTCCCAAGAAAAGTCTAGGTACTTCTTTTGCAATTTCTCTGAGTTAAAGTCAGTGAGAGAGAGACAAAATGTCGAATGGGAGGAAGAAAACTGGCATTCAACCAGCACACAAGCCTCACTCTAATAATGGTCAAATAGTAAGGATAAGTCAGAAAAACAGGAAGAGAAACAAATTCACTTTCATTAGGAGAACTGCAGGATTTCACCTGTAATACTATCTTCTTTCCTTGTGTTTGTGTAACTAACAGGCTCCATGTGAGCAAACAGCCTGGCCAATACCTCTTGTCGGGTGTTCGCAACAAGGCTCATTCCCCTAAGCACACATCTTACATGGTAATTGATTCCACCTTCCCAGAACGGCAGGATTTCACGACGCGAGCCCTCGGCGCATGTCCACGGCATGCTGTGGGGACCCGCAAATAGCAGGGAGGAATTTTTAGAGTGCAGCTAATGGCCTTTGCTTGCCATTAAGCTGATAAGTGTAAAAATCACTCTCCAGACAACTTGTGGCACTTAATGGTTCTCACACGGTACTTTTGTAGCTTAATCATCCCCACATCACCTCCCTGCAGACACAACCTGTGTGTCTGAGCTACAAAGCAGAGCCTCTGCTCGATGGACCTCAGTGGCTCTATGTTAGCTGAAGGAGTTTGTGGTGCTAGAGGATAATGCTCTGCCCATATTTGTGTGTCTGCATACCAGGAAATATTTTGTAAAATGTTAAATAATGAGATGAATTGTGTGAGTTGAGTGAATGTGATATAGGACTGCAGGAATGAGAAAATCTGCTGTTTGGGATAAAGATGCATCTCAAATGCCTTGATTTCATGGTGCTTTACTTACATTTTTTACCAGGATTAAGATAGATCCCTCACGTCCTTTTTCTGATTGAACTTAAGTGTCAATACCCGAGCTCACCTTTACTGGAATCTGCTTTATGACTTAATTGCAGTAATGCTAAGACAAACTATCTCTGTCTCCATCTGGCAGCAAATACCATACTGGATATGGAGCATGGAGCTGGGTGTTCAATGGCCAGGACAGCTCTCTGTGATGAGACTGCTGGGGATCCAAGGAACACAAGTTGCATGGGTCCAAAGGAAAAGCTACTTTAGGGGTTGGCAGTACTGACTTTGGGATCTGTCTATTTGCCTCTTTAAAATTTGGAAGAGAAGAGTAGATGGAGCACAAGGTCTGGACAAGGGTAACAGGGTGACAGGAAAACAAAGAAAATGTGTTGCTGTTTACCTAAAGTTTAATTGTCTAGCTTTATTCTAGCCCCTCTGCAGCTTTTCACTCAAGACATGGCATCACCTATGACACAGGTGGAGCAGTACTGGCCATAGTTGCAGTGACTTTTCTCTGGAGGATGCCCCAGCAGCTCCAGTTCAGGCAAAGGGACTTGCCAGCATGGGGCCGTGTCCTGAGGAGAGGGGGGAGATTTGAGGTGCCTGGAGAGTCAGCAGCGTGAGGAGCGAGTAGGGGTGAGCAAGGAGCAAGCCCCCTGCCATGCTGGGCAGGCTGGGTGCTACTGGACTCCTTCTTTCTCTCCCTCTGCACAAGGAGGTGTGTCCTGAGAAAGACTTGTTTTTTTCCTTCTCTTGTCACACCTTTCTGCAGTAATATCTAAGAGTTTAACAGAAGAAAAAAATAATTATACTGTCTTTGTTCTGAAAGAAACACCCTGTCTTCAGTCTTTTCCTGGATTACTTAAATGCCACCCTATGTGCCATTCCATGATTTTTTTTTTTTTTTTTTTTTTTTTTTGCATTACTTGTTCTCCCTGGACTATCAGTTGGTCATACCATAACCTATATGATTTTTTTGTCCTTTTTAAGTGATGGCTGTATTCTAAATTATAAGCTGTTCCTTTACATTTTGCCTGCCAGTACTTCTCTCTTAAGTGCCAGCTTCCAGATTTCTCACAGAATCCATCTAATACCAAATACTGCTTCACTGCTTATTAACTCAGAAAATGTGGCCAAGTCTCAGCTGTAAGTGATACTGCTATTGGCAATGCACTGCTCAAGGTGGTGAACTCGGAGGGAGATTCTCTTTCTGCTATTTGTTTGTACAGTACCTAGCTGAAGGAGGATTTAATTCCTGCTCGGACCCTTTATGCACTATCACATACTAGAAGCAGTGGTTCAATTGCTTACTCAGCCTGAACTTGTCCTTATCTGTGCAAATTGTCAGACATTGTTGAGTGTTACTAACTACACCCATTAAGTGTGTATTTCATTAGCATGTGGACTTCCTGGCAAAACTGTGGCAATGCCAAGCTCAACTACTTTTCCATCCAGCAGTGTGTACCTCTCTGGGCACAAAGCATGGGGCTGGGTGTTCAGCTGTAGGCACATCACCTGGGGTTGCCAGTGTCCCCTGCACCATGGACAGCTGTGTGCCCACCAGGTTGTTTGTGTCTGAAACCTTGAGCTTTAGAAGCAAATCAAAACCGCCTTTATGTGAACAGTGCTACTGGTCCATCAACAGTCTTCAACATGTCTCTACTACGTGAGGATTTTTCTTTCCTCAGCAATTAATGATCAACTGGTTTTCATGACACTTTTCCTTCATAAAGCATTGTTTTTATATTTGTGAACTCGTAGGCTAGGGATCTGCTCTGCTTACAGAAGAGCTTATTTTCTTTGCAGCTAGTAATGACTGTTTATTTTGTCATAACAATGGAGATAAGATTCTGTGATCCTGTTCAGCTGTACCATGATCCACATCTTCTTGGAAAGGAAACAGCTAGTTCTTTTCTACAAATCTCCAAAAATTGTAAGCAGTCTGAGGGTCAAGCTTGGGTTGTAATATATGAAAACCAGAGTGTTATGCTAGTGCAAATAAAAATAACTCCAAAATAGTGATAGAGGACTGGTTCAATTATAAAATTGTGTTAAAGATGATGTTTAACTTCTCAGTGAGGTCACTTTGAAGTGGATGTGACCTCATCTTTTACATCACCTCCACTGTAAGATTGTTTGAGTTTCTAAATGAGGCTACTTATGACCCATCTAAATACAGTGTGTGATTATGTTTTTGCCTCCAAATTTCACGTTTGACCATCTTTCTCGATGCTTGACAGATTTTGAAGGGTTTTGAAAGTCTGAAATAAGTATGTCTAAAGATTACATTCATTCTGCTGTGTCTTTTGTTGCACAAGCAAATATAGTTTTTATTGTTCAACACAGCACTGATAAATATTGTACAACAAATACAAGAAAAATCCATCTAAAACCTATAACCACAGAAACTAGAATGAAAATCAGAAATTAAAGCCAAACTAATTTCAGTTTAGCAAAAAACTGGTTTTGGTTTTGGGTTTTTCTCTGGAATATCACATCCTAAAGCTCTCTTCTGTTTAAGAGAGAAAGATGTTATGGAAGTTAATGTGTGTGCTTTTGGCCATTAAACTATTACTAAAATATTACTGAAATTAATAGAATGTTACTACTGGAAACTGTAAATGTAATTCTCTAGAAGTATTTGACTGGATCAAAAGAAAGAGCAGTAAATAGGAAGAGAAACATGAGTGTGTGCTGAATTAACTTTTTTTTAAAATTATGTAAGTTATGGCTCTATGCTGCTGACAATGCTAAATTTCCCATTTGAGACCTTTGGAATTCATACATTCTTGAGGCGTTAAAGCCTCTTAGTATTCACACAGCAGCAAATGGTTTATTTATATTTAAACCGGTCCTTCTTTGCTAGACTATGTTCAAGCAATTTTTCAGTTTTTCACTGTGTGGATAACCAGGCACCTGAATAAGTCGTCCAGAAAGGCCATGTAATTTCTGTCCTCAAAGATATTAAATACTGGACTAGACAAGGCCCTGAGAACCTGGTCTAATTTTTATGTTAGGTCTAATCCAGGAGCTGCTTTGA
The DNA here is from genome assembly GCF_017639235.1 of Corvus kubaryi. Taxonomy (NCBI): domain Eukaryota; kingdom Metazoa; phylum Chordata; class Aves; order Passeriformes; family Corvidae; genus Corvus; species Corvus kubaryi. The sequence goes on from NW_024582073.1 coordinate 4,418,169, forward strand.
GCAGGGAACTAGATGATCTCCAGAGATCCTTTCTAACTTAAATTATTCAATGCTTTTGTGCTCCTATGGGTGAGTTTTAACTCTTATGACAGAATACTGAAAGTAATTCAACAACTGTGCTGTCAAACAAGGTAAATTTTTTTCTGAGGAAAGAAGGGACTTCTTCCTAAGTTTTGTGATCATTGCAGATAATTATTCTTTTCTTGTCTTCTTTCTGCCTTTGGAATAGCTTTCAAGGGTGGGATGTATTTTGTAGTTGTCCACTACATGACGGACACTCAAGGGATCTGGAAATACACTCAGCTGTGCACAAAAGGAAGATAATCTAAATATAGACTCTTCCATAGTTAAGCTCTTCCTGCTGGACTTAAATTAATTTTCTTTTAAAAAGAGAAAGATCCTGTACACTTCCCATTGTCAGATCCAAACATAAGTGCAGTTTACATAAAATGCAAAAGAGCAGAAATCCCAAAGGAGATTGGAGCAGTTTCTTGAGAAAACATTGCCCGTTTCTAATCCAAATTGAGTATCACACAGATTAAACTGTATTGTTAAGCAGCCAACACCACTTAAGAGCAGCCTTCCTGGCTGCCAATGTAAGCACCTGTGTAGAAGAAAATAGGCATTTCTGAATGTGGATTTGACATCAAACTACATATTGCAAGCTGCAAAATGCTGGCAGGCAAACACCTCTTCATAGAGCCTCATGAGGTAGCAGCCAGTGTGGAGATGAGGGAGGAAGATGATGGGTTGCAGTTGCAGGTACCGGGGAAACAAAATCTCTCCTTACTTTTTAACTTTCCTCTTTTTTGGGAGGGGGTTGGGGTTTTTTGTTTGGTTTTGTTTGTTTGTTTGTTTTGTTATTCATCATACAGCACTATCTGAAACTCAATGCTTCTAGTCCCTGTGCTGAGGTGTGGAGTCTGGCACAGCCTCAGCTACTGCAGTGGGCTCAGTGGCCCTCACGGGATACTCCCCCATCACTGGGCTCTGGCACCAAGTGATCACAAAACAAAAAATACGGTGTTCTTTTGATCTCTACAGTAAGTATTGAATTGGTTAGTTATGTCTGTAAATTGTTCCCCAAAGAAAAATGGCATGAAGCCTTCATTTCAGAATGTAACTGGCCAGACTTCAAGCCCATGAATATTTCCCCAAAGCAAGGCATGAGATAAGGTATATTTAAAGGTAATTTCCCTGTTCAGTGGGAGAAATTGTCCCTATAGAAAATGCTTAGGGAGCATGAGGAAGTTACACCAAAAAAAAAAAAAAAAAAAATAATCTGTGAGTAGAGTTCATTCCCTGTTGTGTTGTGGCACTTGAGTTTTGGGACTGACTCCTGACAGGGGTTGAAGACAGTACAAAGCCATGCAAGAAAAGCCTGTTTCCTTTGTGCTTTCCAAGATAAAAGTCTGTATCTGTGCTGGGGTAAACACAACGTTTGGATCATAGCTTTCTGCACAATTACTTGGTAAAAAAAGAGTCACTCTACTCAGATGCAAGTGAAGAGCTTAAATTTCCAGTGTTGGAAACTGATGATCACTATCCACTACAGCTTATCACAGTGAGTGCTGACCTTTTTCATGTGCCAGAAATAAACTCACTTATATCCTATGGACTCTTCATTTTACCAGATCCATGATGAATGAATCTAACTGAGCAAAGCTTCCTACTACTACTGTCTTCTCCCACCCAATGCTATGCTATGACTTAAATGCTTAAATCTGAGGTACAGCTAAGACACGCAGAGGCTTTGTGAATTGAAAGAGAACTCCTTCTAGCTTTGCTGCCATCTTACTTCATTTTAGGAGGAGCTAGGTAAAGAAAAGTCTTATCATCAGTTGTGTCTTTGCAGTCCCAGATACTTTGCAAATAAAAGCATTTTTTCAAGTATAACTTGAAATAAATCAGTCTCTTCTACTCACTAGGTTGGAGAGGGATCTGGTTCTGTATTAAAAGGCTGAAAAAGTTATGCATTTAGCATACATGTGTATTTTCTATGAAGAAGGGGGGTGATTCAGGGATGCATCCCAAAGAACCACAAATCCCTGATCCTTTAATGGCCACGTGCAGAAAAAGGAGGCAATAAGGAACTTTATTATTGGGTAGGAACCAGTTGAATAGGGGGTTGCTAAAAATGGTTTCTTAGGAGCACATTCTGATGGCTTCAGACAAGCTTTTTTCCAAATGCTTTTTCCTAGTCCTTTACCTTAGCAAGTGCTGAGTTGGTGGGTGATAAAGGTTTTCTTCATTTTCTGAAAGTTTCCATTGCACTGTCAGTCAAATCACCAATAATTTCTTTAGTCCACTGGGAAAAAAGGAACAACAGATGCAGTTTAACTTAAGTTCATATATTGAGTTTGCAAATGAAGTTATGTTTTAAAACTGATGTGTCTAATTTTTAACTTATCTTCTGTTCTGTTTCATATGTGAGAGAGGATAAAAAAGTAGTGTTTTTCCCTTTTCTATTCATTGGGACTCATGAGTCTTTTGTTGGGCCAGATTTTGTCTTCACCTTGATCCTCACACACATTCCCTTCCCTACAGTTCCTTCTTTCCCCTCTGCCCTGATAAAATTGGGCTTTTATCCTCTTCTGAGCTGACACCTTTTACGTATTCTTTGGAGTGCTTTTTGTACTGCCACCAACCTTTCCTGTGCCAAGTGTATCATCCAGCTCTCATTCCAGCTGTGTTGAAGGGATCTTGGTGATTCCGCTCATCAGCCTCTGTACTTGCTCAGCAGTTATTTTTTAAAAAATCTCAGCTCATATTAAGGTAAGAAATATTAAAATTATTAATTAGTTCATAGCACTTCTGCTGCCATTCAGGTGTGTAGATCTGAAGGTACTTTATCATACATCTGGGTGTGCCCCATGGCTCCTGTTTTGTGGCCAGGGAATGTGAGGCAGTGATTGTGTGTCCAAGCATGGATGGAGGTGAGATCCCTGGGCTGCAGTCCTGTGCCCTGACTGCTCATGGTGCCCCATCCTGCTCTAAGCTAGCTTGCCCTGCTTCTGGGGAAATGAAAAGGAAAAAAAATTGGACATACTGTTCTTCTAGCTGCTGTCTCTGATTTAAGATGAGTGAGGGCCAACCACAGGCAGGTTATCTCAATGATAGCAGCAGGCTGGCTGCTCTGCAGGAGCTGCTGATGCTCATGCTATGCCTCTGCTGTGAACAGGTTAACATTTGGAGTTGACACAGGGAAAGAACACAATCCTCTGGTGAGGGAGGTCAATACCCTGCCTTGGCAGACTTTTAAAGTTAAATTTGCTTTCTCTATATCATGCCTTGCTTGGGAGTGTGCAAATCCCCTCAGTATGGTTCTGACAATAGTCTAATGTCTAGAGAACTTTCTGGATCTGGAAAGTCTACTGATGAAGATAATATGCTTAAAAGAGTACTGGACTTGTTCTTTGTGAAAAATACTAATGGCAATTTAAGACTGGTGCCAAGTGACTGAACATGAAGGGAATGCCCAGTCCAGCTGCCTGCCAGAGCTGCAATATCTGCAACAGTTCTTCCTTGTGAAAACACCTTGAATAGTTGATCTAGGACAGCTTCTCTCCCTCACAACATCTGATTTTATGGTCTATAATTCCTTTCTGGATGTGTGAAAGGTTTGCATGCCTGACTAGGTCATGTTCAATGGATGTTAAAGCTCATTGAGAGGGTGAGGGAGAAGGTTTGTGCAATTTTATCTTTCTCATTATCTTTCTGCTCTATTTTCATTTATCTCTGTTTTGTGAGGCAGCACCTCTCAGCAGCTCCCAGGGAGCTGAGAGATCAGGGTCTGCACCCAAGCCATCTCCTCTATAATCCTGGTAGCCCACTGGATTTAGCTGGATAATGGGAGTTACGTTAACTCACCTTCATCTGAGAAACCACAGCAGTTAATTTTTGTGACAATCTCAGCAAGGATGATATAGAAATATTTGAAGTAAATCAGATTTGCACAACGCACAGAGTTAATACACATGGTATCATCACCGTGGTTTTCCAAGGTTATCCCATTTACCTGGAATAAATATTTACATCTAAACAAAGTGTATAATGCTGCTAACAATAAATAAATAAAAGGCAGCAGGGTTCTGGGCTCTTTAACTTCTATTACAAAGCCTCATTTGAAGTGTATCTCCAAATCAAGATCAATGCACCTAACAAAATCACATCCGGGATCTAAAAGCTGATTATCTTTCTGGTTTCAGTGAAGAAAAACTCTTCCTGCTAAACCTGCACAGCAGCTGCCTCCACAGAACCAGAGCTGATTTGAGTGAGCTGTGCGTTGGCTCATAAAAAGTGATGCGCTGCAAGCTCCCAGTTAGCCTTCAAGTCACCTCTTTCCATTGCTGAGACATCTTCAGAAAGCTTTTTTAGGAATAATGCCACTTTCTTGCTTATCATTTGTGCCAGTTCTTCTGTTACAGTGCTTACAGACTCCATACAGTCATAGAATCTGACAGCAAATACTACTTTTGAGTCTTCCAAAGATTCTTAGTCACTAAACCCAAAAGATCCTGATGACTTTCAAGCTTTGTCCTGCTTTGCACAATGCAATAAAGCATTAACAGTTTGGAGGTGTAAGAAACTTACTGTCATATCATTACTCTGCCATACAAATTAGACACTTAACAAGTGGTTGGTTCTTCCCGTTGTCACAAATATATTTATCTGCTTGTATCTATACAATTAGCCATTTTTAACAGACATGTCTAACTGAATAATAACAAGATTATGAAAGGAAATCCTTTACAAATTCAACATGGCATAATTACTTCCCAAGAATATAAAATATTAAGAGCTAATAGTTTTTTAGTGTAGCAGAAGCGCTTTTCCACTGCACTGACTCTGGCTCTTTTCAAATCTGAAGGCCATGGCTCTATGGAACTCCAGCACTGTCCTACAAACTTGTCTGCCATTCCAACCTGCTCCAGGGGTGCCTTTTTCCAAAGCCAGTTGGTTCACTCCTTCCTGATTTAGCATTGTTCTAAGTCAGCTGTGACTCCTGGGGTTGATGTAGGCTATTCTGTGCTTGCATGCACATTTGTATGTGCGTGTCATACAATATCTGTGAATTATCAGTTAAATATGTATTGACATACAGCATAGGCAATAAAAACTAAAGCTGGCACTTAAATCTCATCCCTAAATTTCTCTTTCCCCTCCTGTGTTCTGGTCACTGCAGGCAGTTTACTGCAGGAAGCTATACACTAATCAGCCTGTAAAATGCTGCTCTGGGCCAGACAGGCTTGGGTAGATAATAGATTTGCCTCACTTGACAAAAAGATAAAAGAGTGCATTTTGTTCCTCATTATTTCACTGGTTTGGGGAGGTGAATTCTTCCCCCTCTTGTTTAAACCACATAAACCATGGCAAGTGTCATGACAGGAGTGGGAGCCTGTCGATGTAGCCCTATAATTACAAAATTTCCATGCACAAGGCAAAAGGGATGTTTTCAGGCCACTTCCTGACTCGCTCATCCATAGATCAAAAACCCAAGTAAGATGCAGATAAGAAGATGCCCAGGAAATGTAACATGCTCCATACTGCTAATGTGGACAGTCTTACTGTTTTTGTTGTGGTCAGGGGCTGCCTCATGGCACTTCTGCCTTGCCGCCTCATTGTAAGATCAGTATTATAAAGGTTAGCAGACAAAAGTCTGCTGTCCTGTTGGGGCCAAGAATTTTGAGTTCCTTCCTTTGGTCTTCTTTCTTAACGAGAATGTAACTCTATGGATGCACCATCCCCTCCAGATTATTCTGCCCAAACTAATAGCAGAAGAAAAATCTGCTATTCAACCCAATGAAATATTACTCCAGTTTAACCTTTCTACTCAACTGCTTGCTTGCTGGCATAATCCCACCACAGAAGCACCTTGCTTTTTGTGAATGCCTCAGCTGTACTCTCTAATTTGTTTCTGTACAAACACAGAACATGTGACCCCAAATAGCAGCTAGGAATATCAGTTTCTGAGTATTTCATTTCTTCATTAACACTTTTCAGTATTAAAGTCAAATTAATGCCAAACTGTTTGAAAATCTTGCTGCTTGGGGCTGGGGTACGGCAGACTGGTTTACAGATGTTTACAGATACCCAGGGAGGATAGGGCAGGAGGGTTTTACTGGCATCAGCATCTGATCGGATCAGGCTGATGATCCTGATATCTTAATCCTCATGAAAAGCACTGTGGGCTTTTCAGCAAGAATGTGAGGCCAAGACCTTGGCCCTGCAGCTCCGCTGAGCGTGTGTACAAACTTCTCACAAGCGAGAGAGTTAAGATCGTCTGTCGACAGTTCTGTCCCATAATGTGCTGAGAAGTCTGGCTCTGCTCCAGGGGTACTTTTGAGCGTATGAGTAGCTTCTTTCAAGTCAGTGAGAGCAGCAGAGTGAGCTGCTGGCTCCATGAGAAGGACGCTTATGCACTGGTGCAGCTGGGCCCCGAGGAGGCAGAGACAGTACCACCCTGAATTTTGAGCTCACAGGTTTGCAACACAGGTTCAGCCACCCCCTTCCCTACACACAAGCTCCCGAGGCGTGTTTAGTGCCAGGGTTGCTATGCACTGCTCATATTGCATAGGATTTCCTGTACTGCCTGGCCAGTTCCCATGCACCATATGACAAGGATACGGGATGTGTCTTTTCCTGTATTTTTGCAGCACCACTGTTCCAGATGCTTGGGAGTGCAGGCTGGCAGCTGCCAGGAAAAATGGTTATTGCACACCTACAGATAAATCACACCATATGTACCAGCCTTACTGTGCCCATGCTGCGCTATTCGTCTGGGTGTGCACAGGGCTGTACAGATGCAATTGTGTCTGTCTGAGAGGAAAACACAGTCAGAACCATGACCTGAGTCTATAAAAGCCTTAACTCCTAGCCTTTACTAATGCAAGCACCCAAAGCAATGTCAAAATGTTTTACAATATTACTGCTTTTTTTTTTGCTTGGCGTGAGTGACACGAGTCTGTAATTTTATGTAGATGTCATGCAGATCACATTTTTAGCAGCCAAAGAGTTGAACAGTTTTCAGCTGCTGTTGTTGCATTTATCTACTGAAATGTTCCTGGACATGTGCAATTATTAGAACCCTATTTTAGGTTCAGCTTTCAGAATGTCCTAGTGAAAATTATATCTTACAAGTTGATACAGTATGCCCATCTTTTACCTGAATCACTCATTATCTCAGCAAAGGCCATGTCTATTACAGAGCAGCACTCACATGAAAAACTCTTATTATCTAAGCACATTTAACTAGGTAAATTCTGTATCTCCCTCCAATGTCAGCTAGATAAAGAAGGCTACTGCATATTCAGGACACAGCCTACAGAAAAAGCAATGTACCCATATGGGTTTCTACTTTGTTAAAAATGTCTCATTCTTACCCAATTTTTTCAGATTCCCATCTATCCTAGTGATTTTTTTAGATACACTGATGCCTTCCCAGCTTTCTATCTTGTATGCTTTGTTTCTCTTCTTCCTAATTTCCAGTAGATGTAATTTCTTGCCCTTCCTAGGTGAACAACAATACTAACATTATAAACCAGTCAAATGTACCAGATGGTACTGGCAAATGACGGAATTATTTGTGCCCCTTATTATGTTGAACCAGGCAGCTATTATGCTTATCAACTCAATTAATTAAAATTATTCCTTTTTGCCCATGTTCCTTTCCTGTGATCTAACCTGACAAATACATTGGCTACATTGAAAATACCCCTTGAGAAGCACCTTGCTTTCCTGTTCCAAACACCAGTGCAGGGCTGAGCAGCTTTCAAAACTCAAGGATCCTCCAGGCAGTCCCATAGGTTTGCTGGTTGCTATTGTTTTGGCATTTTAATTCTTGTAAGCTGCACCTATAATCCTGCCCAAAGAAGTTTGCTTCAATCCCCCTTGCTGCTTCAGATGTTATGAATTAAAAAATGAAACCAATTCATGCAGATTATAGTCAGAAAACGTTGACAGTTACGAATCAGAACCAAAGGCTTTCTTCAGAAGTGTTTTCTTTAACTTACAAGTAGAAATTCAGGAACTTGTGCTATCGACGAGGAAGCCCAGGAACAATGGCTCTTTCCTGTAAGTATCAGCAAAGTGATGACTAAACAGGCACTCAGTAGGCAGACAGTAAGCAAGGCTATCTCCAGTGGGCATGCACTGGAGTTAGGATGGCTGCTGAGGAAGATGGTGACATTAGACCCTCTTCATTAACATTTCTTGCCATTTTCCGAGAAGGGAAAAGTGACTAATAGGCCAACAACAGACAGTAAGTGCTGGTAAAGTGTGTCAAGGTTACTTGGTAATAAAATATACCTCCATATGGTCCAAGGCTCTCGTGCAGCTGTATCACACCTGCATTTCAAATTATGCTCAGGAAACACAACTGTTGCCTTCTGCAGGAGTCGTGGGGACTGCTGGAGAAAAGGCTTTTCTGGCTCACTCAGACCCTTCCTTGGCCATCAGTTCACCTCCTCATGTCATCCTCTCAGCCATAACCTCATCCCAGGCTTCAGGGACCCAGTGATGGTCCCCCTACCAGAGATGACCTGCACCATGAGTGTGAAAGCACCAGTTGCTTTCACCAGTAAAATGAGTACAAGTTTCTCTGGGACTACAAGCAGAGAATATAATCCTGTTAAATGCCTAATGGGCCCCAGCTGACTCTTGAGGGCCTCTCCAGGCAGGAACAGATATGGGCTGTTACCGTGGGACAGACAGCAACATCCTGTCTGTAGTGCATAAAGCAAGTCTGAAGGCCACAGGAGCTTCTCAGTGTGGATCCAGCTGGCACAAGAAGGAAAGGACCTATGGACTATGGTGTCACTGTTGTTTCTCAAGGGCAACGCGAGGTTAATTTGGGCAAACCTGTGTTTGTGCACTGCTGGAGAGGATATTAGAAGAATATGCATTAGAGTAAGAGCCTAATTAGAATAAATGCAGTTACATCAGTCAAGATCAATTGAATGAAACATATTTTGGTACCACAAAGGATGGGTAGTTAAAATAAGAAACCCAAATTTATTTCAGCCCTCTGAGTGTTGCCTTCTCATTATTACTTTTCTCAGTTCTTGATTTTAATGATGATTAAACCTTTCCTCACATTCCGAGGGTCTCCTTCTGGCCCGCCCTTTGCTTCTGCTTATAGTCCTGTTTGCACACCTGGTTTGGGCATTGCTCTGACATTCCCACTATGACAGGAAGCAGCTTTTGTTCAGAAATAAAATTACATGAAATAATTCGAAAGACTTACTGAACTTGGCCCATTATTTCCCAGAGAAATGACTGGTAAACAGACTTACTTGTCATGAATTTTTAGCTGTGTAATTTCTGCACATAAGTTTTGGCTGCAGACCATTTGAAAATAGTTTCCAATCAATATTGGACATTTGAGATGATTTGCTTTAGACTACATGAGAACTTTCTGCACTCTTAGCTAAATGAATATAACTGCTAGAATCAGGTTTCTTTTAGAAATTCTTGTGTGCATAAAAGGCACATTTACTTTCTGCAGATTCCTGGGTGTATAAAAGGATTCTGCAGATTCCTTGTAGTGTATGTTTGATCCTGCCAGGGGCTTTGTACACTGTGACTGCTCCAGAAAAAGTACTTATACCTATGCTTAACTTTAAGGACTAGGTTAGTTCCCCAGAAGTCAAGTCAAAGTTAATTTGAGCATGTGTAAGAGAAAAAGCAGTAAAGTTGTTTTAAGATTATATGATCAAGAAAAAATGGGTGTCCCTTCTTGGTCCTTAAAATGATGCCACAGTGCTGGTCTTGCTCCTGACCTGGCCCCATGCTTGTGGCACCTCTACCCCTGCTCAGCCAACCCTTGCCCCACTTTTCCGCTCAGCAGCAAAGCCCCAGTGGCTCTGGGTGGGCTGTGCTCCCTGATCCCTGACGTTTCTTCACCTTCTCCATCACTCCTAATACACTGCACCCCACCTCCACCCCCAGTCAGTATGGGACAAGCATCCTCCTGGCTGGGTCCAAGCAGAATGGTTCTGAGATGTTTGAGACGCAACTTCATTCTTATACCAACTTGAAGGAGAGGTCACACCATGGTGATAAAAGCCCTCTATTTGTAAAAACCTTTTCCAGGGATTTTTCTTCTCTTGGTGCAGGATCATGCCACTCAGCAGCTATTTCTTCAAGAATGAAATACAACTTTCTTTTCTGGAGCTGGTAGAAGAAATCACCAGAGCAACAACCTGTTCTGAAGGGGGCTGTGGTTTGTCTTAAGAAGAATGGCATTATGAAAAGCCTGAGGTCCAAGGCACATAAAGGACAAGGGTTATCAATGCCAAGTATTTACAATACCTCAGTGAGAGCTTCTGCAAGTCTAGAATGAACAAGCCATACCTTCCATAAATGCTTCTTTCTTTACAAAAGTCCTGTGGCATCACAAACACTGCCTTTGCTTCTGCGCTCTGCATTATAACACAGCTAGGACCAAGGATAACACTTGTCAACCCTGTTACCACATGGTATGTTTCTCATTAATGTTTGAGAATTGTTGGGAGAATTTCATAAAGGCCATCCCATAAACAACTTTGTACTCTGCCTTCCACTTGTCAGTCCCTCTAACTGAGCTGCCCACTGGCTAAGTTCTTCTCTCTTACCTCGATGGCCGAATCAGTTGGTATAAATGGAGATGGTTTCAGCGACTTTGAATAAATAACACCAGTTTATACCAGCTCCAGCTTTATCCCATGGCACTTCTCTTCCACCAATGTAAGTGAAAACTTGTGCAGGAAGGCACCTGTCGATTCTTTTATGATAGAGAAAAAATCTTATGGGAGCATGATGTGCTCTGGAGCCCAGTACAGAAATACCCCGGCTAGGTGTCACCAGCCTGGGACTGAGCATGCCTCGAGTCCCACTTGAAGCTCTCCCCAGTGGCAGTGCATGCAGACCTGCTCATCTGAAGGTAATATGGAGCATTTTGCATCCTACTTCCATCTTACAGCCTCAGGATGCTGAGTCCTCCCTAACTGCAACTGTGGCTCCTAATTCCAGAGCTCTAGGCTAAACACTTGCATGATTTTCCAGCAACTGAAATTTTCACTCCTGGGAAAAACTCATTGCTCCAGTGATTCACCCTCCAGCTGTTCTGTGTGGGAATGACGGTCACTCATGGTCATGCCATGTGTTCGTGGATCTGCTCCCCATTACAGCAGCATCAATGGCCACAAACCCTGCTATGATTACTGGTGTAGTAAGAGACCGTGTTGGCCCATTTTGTCTAAGTCTGGGAGACCAGATGTCCTGTGTTGGTGTAGATAGTCCTGATGTACAGGAACTTTCCCAACCCTTCAACAAAAGGCTTTGCACTCCGATCTTGTCTTCATGATTCACAGGGATGCAGGATTTTCCTGGTGTCTGACTTTTGAGCTGCAGCCTTGAGACCTCATCATTCATCATGCTGCCACAGGGAGGTGGGGAACGGGGCCTACCCTGCTCCTGCCTGGTGCAGTGAGATGGAACAGCTCAGCAGGAGCACAGCTTCGTCCTGGAGAGATGCCCGTTTCCTGTTTGTCCCCTTTTCAAAAGAAACCTAATCCAACACCAAATAAAAAACCTCTTGCTAAAACCTTTAGACTTAGGACTGACTTAAAACTGTAGTGAAACTTAACCTTCCCCTTCCAAATGTGTTCACCTGAATGATGACAGAAAATGCTAGTGTTGCAATAGAGAAAGACTGCTGGTGCCTTTTCTCTATAAGCAATCAGAGGGCTTCAGACCTCAAACTTTAAGAGTGTGAGCCTATCTGCTGCTACAGAAACTATTTCTATTAATAAATATGTGAAATTAAGGGAGAGCTCAGTGTCCCATCATTCCACCTCAGCATGCAATAACAGTTGTGGGTAAGCCCCATGTGAGAAATAAGTCCTCACAGCTGCTATCCTGTTAACTTTAGCTATTTTGTTATTTTGGCTAAGTTGTCAAAACGTTCATTTCCTGATGTCTGGGAAACTGGCTGAGCAGCGTATACAGCACTGGGCCCTGCTGCTTGCTCCTGAGATAGAGGGAGGCTGGGTATGAGACGATGGCCTTTGGCAAATGGTAATGCAAGGAAAGGACTGCTCTCAGTTCCTCAGCGGCAATTTTATCTTATCTGCACACATTGCTCTTTCCAAATCAAGACCAGCCTTTTCATTATTATAAACACCAGAGAGTGGGAAAATATTCCCTGAGGCAAGAAGCAGCACTTGAAGTAAGGCACTGTAGTGGAAACTGCAGCGCACAGCAAAATTATTCACTCCTTTAAGACATATTCCTGCTCTCACTGCAAAAGTTGCTTTGCTCCAAGTGATGCACAGCCTAGGCTCCGCTCTCTGAGTCCAGTGAGACCATAATGAAGGACAACATGCTGAGTCACAGCTTCAAATCGTGCAAGGCTTGATCTCACAAGGTGCTGCAGCTGAGTCCAAGCTGCAGTCCCATAGTGCATGTCAACGTAGTGCATGTCAGCCTCACAACACTCTTCCTGTTTGTGAACGCCATGGGAGATACATATATGTTTAAAACTGAGGACACATGCTGAAACCTCTTTAGGAATAGCAAGGGCAGGACCTTGCAAGACTGAACAAAAACAAACCATAAGCAACTGCACCTTTGTGGGGTCAAATCACAACTGTTGTTAGAGGTGATGTCCAAATTAAATTACCTTCTTTAGCAAAGAAAGTTGCATATTGAAAAATGGGTTTTTTTCAATGAACCTTTTTAAATATTTTTACTTCTCCCACCTCTTCTTCTGAGCTGTGATGCTGTTGCTTTTATTAATTATGAACATCCTCATCGTTATTACTCTTACTGTGGATCTGCTTGTTGATCACTACTATATGTCTTGCAGCACTGGTGTATCATTTCACCCCACGTTTTCTCCAGCAAAGTGACCGAGCCTGCCTGTAATTGGAAGATGGTGTTTGTGAGAGCGTGGTCAAAGTGCACTGCACAGCACAGGATGACAGCCTCAAAGTCAGCCCTGCAGCTGTTGTGCTTCTTTGAAAAAGGCCTCAGTCAGCTCTTACAAATTTGCTGATGTTATTTCATTTCCATCCAACAGGCCAGAGCCCCAAGCTGCCTCTTTCCCCATCTGCTCTTGCCTTCCCAGCACACCTCCCTGAGAGCTTGCTGGAAAGGTTTCCTCTCCATTTGAAAGCCTGCTGGCATTCTGAACAAGGTTACTGCCATGAGGTGCTCACAAGTGGTCAAAACGCGACAGAGTCTTGAAATGTGATTGTATCAGATCAGGACTTAGCTTTTTAGTAGTATGAGGTTTTTTAAATCAACAGCTTCCAAAATGGAGGAAGAAAAGCAAAATTTGTATGAAGTCAAGTTTGGTGAAAACTGTTGGCAGAGCAATCCTTCAGACTGTGTGCCCTCAGGAAGGAACAGGAGAGTACAAAGAGGGAACCATGAATGTGATTCAGGCTGCAAAGGCAAGTGACACTGCTGCTTATGCCAGTTCTGAGGATGACTTTTTGGAAAACAGGAAGCTTTGAAGGGAACATGATCCACTAGACTCAGTTGAGGCAGCAGCGTTCTGGTGCAATTTCATGATATACCAAATCAGACCTGACTGCTCACTGCCAACAAGGAGTTCATCTATGCTTCCCAATTTTTATCATAAGTTCCCTATTGTCTAGTAATTGCATGATTATGGGTTGTGTTGGTCTGTTGATCTGAGCTGATGGAAAGCTGTTTCTTGGAATTAGGTCTGTTTCTGCCGGATGAACTCAATTGACCAACTCACTGTAACTGTATGATTACGCTGATAAAGAGAAGTGACAATTTATGCCTGGAGGTGTAGCATGGGATCCCTTCCAGTGCTGCCTGGATCATGCTGGAAAAGGTGAAATATTCAGCTTCATTTTCAGATGCCATTTCTGAGGCACCAGCTGGCCAGCAGTATTCACATTAGCCCTAAAACCAATACTTTGTTGAGGGTGGGAAAGAACTGTGTTTCCTCTAGGACAGTAGCACTAAAGCTGGCCCTAAGAAATCCACAGGGATGTGTGGGGAGAAAGCTGTGACCATCTTTCTCAGAAGTAGTCTCAGCTCAGCCCACATACGTAGCACAACATCAGGGCCTGAACCTGCTGTGTTAATGGGTAATGTAGGTAAAATTTTTTGTCTCTGGTTGAGAAGACTACTACTAGTAAAACACAAGTCCTGAACCAAAGTTTTCCACTAATATCAGTACATGTGTGTCATGGTGAATGATTCAAGCTCAAGATTTTGAAAGCTGACCATCCAGCAGATTTGGCTATTGCTAAAACTATGTGGTTAAAAATCTGTTTAGCTGCCAGAAGAGATAACTTCCTACTCATGCAGTTTCATTTCAACTCATGGCAGGGAGCACAGTAGCAGTCACCACATAAAAGGAAGATGAGGGATCAAGCCGTGGCATCAAGAGCACACCTCTGAGTGAACGCAGAGGTCTTGTGCCCATGTTGGCAGTGACTGATTGATGAGTATGTTTTTGTTAGCAAATGGTAAGCATGACTTGGTAAGAAAGTGGAAGGGGGAGCTCCAAAGCCACTTCTGTGTTCAGTGATGCTCTGTCATCACCTTCCTTTAGAGGTGTCTGGATGTAAGTACCACAGAACTGGCTAAGTATTACCTGACCAGCTAAGTCCATGTTGTGGAACACCTCCACAGAAGCAGGATACATATCCAGGGAGATGCGATGCATTTAGGTGTCCAGGTCCCTATCTCTTCAGTCTTCTTCTTTCCTAAAGGATATTGTCCTTACTGAACCATTGAAGCTTATAATCTTTTCACAAAATAGGCACTCATTCTGCAATTTTGCCAGATTGTAAACCTCGTGGATTCACAGAGGCCAATGAGATGTCCTACAGCAAAAGCAACAGCTTCTGAGAAACAGGAGACTGAAATCACCACAGGTTTTTCCAGCTCATAAGTCAGACCTTTATTCAAAGAAAAACCACAAGTTCTGTTTTCTTAACCATTTACATTTCTTTCAAAACAAGAAACTATGTGTAAAATTTGGGGTCTGTGGACTTACTTCCCCCAGATAAAGTTACTGATTCTTGTTGAAAAGGAATTAGATGTTTAGACTCACACAGCTTCCTCTACTGTTTTGTTGTTTGGGTTTTTTTCTCAGAGAATGAGTACTTGGGCAGTAAAAAAATTGAAGGAAGCAATACCTTCAAAATGTGTGAAAAAACACCAAAGACAGCATGATTTCTGCCCAGATTGGGCACTGGGAATTTATCAGGACCATTGAAATGAAATGCCTTATCCCTTACTAATTAATTGCTCTCTGATAACTAGAAATGGAATAGACTGGCAACTCTTACTTAAAAACCAGCTGAAGGAAAACTATATGAGCCTTCTGGTATTCTTCTTTATTTGCTTTTTTTTAAACTTGGATTTGATATGTACAGAAATTTCACCATATATTATGTTTTCAATTTCCCCTTACTTAATCTTTAGTCTTAAAAGCACAGTGTGCTTTAGATGACAATGGAAAAATGTGTAGTAAGCTTCATTGGGCTGGGATATAGGACAACCCCTGCTAGAAATGCATTATAGGAAGTGGGATGGGCACACCAAATAAGTGCTCTGCTTCTGACAGTTTATTTTCCATCATTTTATTTTATCTAGGTCTGGGTGTGCTTGCCACTTTCACTGGAAATCTGTATTTGGCTCTGAGTTATAAGAAAAGATTCAACGAGTAAAAACCAGATGGAAATATTCCCCATAATGAAGGGGGCTATTAGAACCTTTTGCTACAAGATTCCTTTTATGTGTGAAATATTTATTAGTCCTTGCCTGTTCATTATTTGAAGGGATATCTGAACTAGTGCATCCTTAGGGAATCATGAAGGGAGCAGAGAGAATGTTTACAATGAAAATGGTGCTTAATCTCCATGAATGACAGGAAAAGATTAAGCAAACGACAGATAAAACATCTTATCATTCAGAAGTATACACGCTGAATGCATTGTAAAATAAATACACTGCTGGTCTTTAAATCCTTTGCGCATCAAAGGACCAGAAGCACAAAAGGGACTTTATTCACCTCAAACAGGATTTACATGGACGCTCCATCCAAAGATTTAAAAGTACTTCCATTGATCAGCCACTCCAATCTAGCACCTGAGCTGGTCTGGAGGTCCCTGTTGGACCTGGAAATTGTATCTGCTTGTTGTGCTGCCTCCACAGCCAGAGTGACACTGGCTGCAGCAGCTCCCTCTCCTCCACTGTGATGCAGAAACTAGGCAGAGTGGCCTCTGTTCCTACACTGGCTTCACTGGGCTATAATATGACTATAGGGCCTTTGTTTTAGGAAAGCCCACCAAAGTAGCCCATTTGTTACACAACACAGTAGTCAACTTTCATAGCCAAGAAAGGGTGGCTTGGGTTTTATGCCCTTTCTGGTCAATGGTAACTCAAAACTATAGCTGCTAATACTGGATTAAGACTGTCAGGCTCTAACAAAACCAAAGAAAAACCTAAATATTTACAGACTGTGACCTCTGGATTGACAATGATCATCTTGAGAAGTATTTCATAGAAGGAAATATTTCTATGCCTATAAAACTTTTATCAGTTAGGTGAGAGCTCTTGAGTTACTTTTCTCACTTACATGTTCAGAAGAATTATCTCTTCAGATACTGTGTTATTTTCCCACTATAGCATCCTCTCTCACAACTAGAGCATTTTTCTACCACTAAACATACCAAATCCAGACACTTCCAGCCTTCATAAAAGTTCATTTTGCACAGCCTTTCCTGCCGTCTGACATCAAATGGAAGTTCTTCCTTATCCAGCCCATTACAAATCCTCCAGGGTATAAAGGCTGCATTTCCAAAGTGCTATATGGCTATTACTGAAGTTGATCTAAAGATAAGGGGCAGTTTCATTCACCTCTGGAAAAGGACAATGTACAAACCCTTCAGTGTGATGGATAAAGTGTGGAGAGACTGATTTGCTGTTGTGTCATCTCCCAAAGTAAATCTCTTCCAGGTTAAAACTGTCCCCAAATATCACCTCCAAAATTTGACACAAGTTTTTCCCTGTATCAGAAGTTCATTGTCTATCACTGTGTGTTGATGCTCACTTGGAAGAAAATGATGTCTCTATTCCTAATGCATAAAAAGCCCCACCACACTCACAGTAGAGGATTATATCTTTCTCTAATACAGTTTTAAAAGTAATGACTTCAGGTAGATAATTGGTAAAATCCAGCCATTAAGAATGAAATCTAACCTGTTCCTACTGAGGAAATCTAGATTGACTTTTCTGGTGGAAATATCCTTACCATTTATTCAAACCAATTGTAGCTGAATTCCAAAGATGCGTTCCTGCCCCAAGTTGTGGGATTTTTATAAAACCAACAGATTTCTATAGGCTGTGCAAACACTTCCTGATGAATGAAAGTAGGTGCTCTTCTTTGTGTCGGTTCTTTCTCACATGCAACACTGTCTGTTGTTTTTAAGAAAATAGATCTGACATCAGCTCACGGGTAAAATTATTTTTTATTCACTGGTGGAAGTTCTGGTCCTGTGTGAGGACTCTACACTGCAATCAGAAGATCATATTTCAGATGAAGAACTACTTGGCATTTCTTCTTTCATCACACTGAGCTGAAGTCATTATCAGCTTCAGAGAAATTAAGGGTTACTGAGTTTGAGTTACGGTCAAAAGGATTATAAAGCTGAATAATTCTATCAGAAATGTTGGGGATTTTTTCCTCTGTCTTTGACACTCTCAAGGCGAGTTATTTTTAAGTGGCATTTTAGATACCTTACATTAACCAGTGAAGGATGTTCATGCAGAGTTTTCCAGTCTGCATCAGTGCACAGGAGGTCAGAAATGGACTTCATTTGGAAACTCTGTGGTTTCTTTTTGGAAGGCACTGGCCTTTCATTTATCTATGGTATGCGATAAATAAATCCAAGGCACTTTGGCATTTGGCACCTGCAGTACAGGTGAACATAGTAACACATTAACACATTGGGCTTTGTTGTAGCCCTCATTAACATGCTGTGGGCTTGCATGGCTTTCCAAAGTCACCATACAGCTAGAGATTGTTGTGCTACTCTTTGGCCTTCTTCATCCTCTTGGAGAACACAGCACTGGGGACTCATGTGGGAGGACCTGTTTCCACTGCTCAGTCTCTGTCCTTCAATGGTACAGCCTGGTAACTGCAAGTGGGCAGTAATTTAATTTGCTGTAGCACCAGAACAGCAGCCATCTTGGGAGCTGGATCAATAAAGGTAGGAAAAAGTCCATGCTGAGCTCTAATTGGACTGAGGTGACTTTTTCTTCCATGCCTGAACATATGGAGAGAGATATGTTTCTCCTTCTGGCTCTGCCTTTTTAAGCCTGTTTTTTCTCCATTAAGTTACCTCCTTGATGATGTCTCCTTCTCACCCTACAGATGTGGCTATTCTCTTGTTTCCTCAGAAACAGCATCTCACAAGGAGAGATTCTTATCCTGGGAAAATTACCAGAGAAAAAATGGGGGCGGGGGGCAGATGGGATTGGGAATATAGGAGAAAATGCAAATGACCTTTTTTTCCCTGTCACTCATAGCAGCGTCTCCCTTGGAAGAAGAAGACAGACTTATTTGGAGAAACAGAGCTCAGCTTTTTCACACACGCTGCAACCCCTGTATGCCAGTTTGCAAAGGTCAAGGCCCCCATCCCCCCCAGCCATTCATCATCCTGCCCAAAGAGGCAACCAGCCTGATGCTACATGGTCTTTGGTTCCTTTTTTACTACTCAGCTATCCCTGCTGCACCCTGCAATGGAAACACTGGTTTCTTTTCATTCACAAGGGCAGTTTGAACCCAATACATTCCCATCACACAGCTATCCTAAGGGCTGATGAGGGCAGTTTGAACCCAATACATTCCCATCACACAGCTATCCTAAGGGCTGATGAGGGCAGTTTGAACCCAATACATTCCCATCACACAGCTATCCTAAGGGCTGATGAAAATAATGAACCCTGGCCACAGGAAGGTACAGGATGTGGTTGTGCTAGCAGAGCCGGCGTGCAGGTGGCAAGCCCTCGCAGCAGAGGAGCCAAGGGTCAGGAAACATGTGGAGCTAGAGGGGCGGAAGAGAAAGTAGGGAGCCTGGACTTAGTTTTCCTGATGACACGCACATCCAAGAGGAAGGCTAGAGGCTACAGAAAGTGACTTTCGCTGACGGCGCCAGGCGAGCGTGGTAAAGCTACCCACTTTTCATGTGTTCTCCTGGCCAGCTGGCGCCATGCTTTGTAGGCCAAATGGATTAAGGAAGGGAAGCAGTATTCAAAGTCCTTTAAGAAGTTTTAATCTGTCTTTTCCTTTTTTTTCCCTACTAGCTAGAAACCATATACCTGTACTTTCCCACTTGCTTCCTTTAATAACTGGATAATGTTATTACATACCAGTAGGTGTGTTATTCTCTTAGCAAGTTTTGACATCCATACCTTGGATTTGCCTGAAATATTTTTGCACCAGTTCAATCAAAATATTTTCACAGGTTGACACACACACACACAAAAAATCTAGTGACTGAAATGATAACAAGAGGATAGCAAATTCACAGTTCAACTGTGTGAATACAGTAAATGACATTATAAATGAGGCAGAGAGAAAGGAATTAAGAGACAGAGGCTTATTCTACACAGTGACTGTTCATGCATCTGTGGACATTAGACAGATTTGTTCTTCACTGACCCCTGTTGCTATATTTTTTGGGTTAAAAATATTGTGATTTTTAAGAATTTAGAAATGGTAATTTTATGCTTAGATTCTCACCCCTTATAAATCAAACATTCCTGTATTTCTAAGTCTGAAATAAAATAAGTCTTCTTGGCAGATATCACTGACCCTGATCTCAATGTCTTCCTTCCTTGAACTGCTCAGTTACCTTTTTCTTGGCACATGGCAGTCTGCAGATGTCAAAGAATAAGGAGGTGTGTGTTGTGTGGTGCCAACACTTCAGAGTTGGCATAGTATTTCCTGCAATAAAGGTCTAATTTCAGGCTTATGGAGAATTCCTGCTGACTCACATCCTGTGGCATTTTATGGACAAAAGTCCAAAACCAGATAATCTGAGGTCCATGTCAATTCCATAAGGTTGTCACCCTTTTCACCCAAATGGTTGCTTTCACCATTCATTTCTAATGGCGATAGTTGTGGCTTCAGGAAAAAGTCCTTCCTACCAATTTAAGCCTGGAGATTTGGCATCCCTATCTACATCTGCACCTGTGTAGTTTGCACCATGTCATTCTTGGACTCACAATTCCAAAATCACCTTGTTTCCGTTGCCTGGCATTTCACTGCTGGTCTCAGCTGAAAATGCTGCCACTGAATTATGACCTCTGCAGAGAAAGCAATGCCCCAGAGAAAAGTCTGGCAGCCTCCACCACATAGCCTCCTGCAGATCAGTTTTCCCAATCTGTGGTGTTCTGTATCCAGGGCTCACCTGGAAAATGTGATGCTGACTATGGAAAGGAGCAGAGCTGGGCTCTTTCCCTCACTGCTCCCTCAGCTGCAGGATGGTTCTCTAGGAAACCCTCCAGCCCCTCCCAAGGTTCTGTGCTTTCCTTATTGTTTCCTTGGCATTGTTAGCCTTAATCAGCTCCTTCTGAGTCTGGGCAGGATGAAAAAAGTGTCCTCATTGCTTGCTATGAGTGTTACAAGGAAGAGTTGCCTTGGTGACTCCCACAACTGAAAGGGTGGGAATGGTAATGTATTACAAGAACTGAATCAGCAATTCAGTGAAATGAAATTATTTCAAAATGCTTATCAGCTATGTTTACTGTGTAGTTAATAAATGTTATACTAGTAGAATTGCAGAAATATTCCTGACATCTCACAAAGTACAGATATATATGTGTATTAATATAAATGTATATATTACATCCCCCATATATATGAGCATACAGTTTGTCTTTTTAGAATAATCTCAACACAGTGCTAAGGTTGCTATTATATATGATCCTAAAATCCTCCTGAATAACATGCAGGCTCTGAGCCCTTCATCTGCTATTAACTGTCTGGCTCTAACTTCAGCCAGGCTCAAGCTTCTAGTAAATATTTCTCTTCTCTGCTAGTAGAATTTGTACTTCAATAATGAAGCACTGTGTCCCAGTGGGCTCCCTTTGCTGCCCGTGGTTCTCAAAGGTCAGACTGAATGTCCTAATATTTCCTTCTGTCCTTAATGATTATTCTATGAATTTTGTGCGTGGCCTGTTTGGGCGTCCCCCTCCAGAAAACAATGTGGAATGTATTTTTTAACCTTTGGTTGGTGACAACTTTTGGTGAGACAAACCCAGTGAAGAATACAGTCAGTGCCTGGTCACTTCCTTTCCTTTCCTGTTGATGCTTTTCTTCTGGTCCCACATCGCCACACATCAGCTACTAAATGTTCAGAGGATTCATTTAGCTACAGCCACAGCAGAAAACAATGAGGAGGTAGTACAATATTTGCTATGATATTTCTTCTTGGATTAGAGATGTGAGAAAATAGTCAGGTGATTAAAAATAGTGTAATCAATCAGTCAGCTTGTTCATAAAGGCAAAATCCATAGAAACCAGAGCTTTGGGTTACGGTTTCTGGCTTTGGGGTAAAGAATCTGAGAATTGAGGTAGTCTGCTTCCCCAGACTGTTGAAACACGATTTGTACCTCTGTAAAGAGAGTACTTTGATCAGCAAAGAAACTGTGATATTCTCCTTGTTCCTTTTCAAACCTGACTGATTTGTGTCCTGGAAGGGAAACCTGAACAGAAGCTGAACTTGCACTTAGTGGAACAGTTCTTTTCTTTGAAAAAAATGATGACCGTTATCTCACTAAAATGGGTATGAAATAAACAAAATGGGTGTTTTGTAAACAAAATATTAACATGCAAATACAATTAGTTGTGATGAACTTTTACACTTTGTAAGAAAAGGCTTTTGAGACATGGG
The DNA here is from genome assembly GCF_017639235.1 of Corvus kubaryi. Classification (NCBI taxonomy): domain Eukaryota; kingdom Metazoa; phylum Chordata; class Aves; order Passeriformes; family Corvidae; genus Corvus; species Corvus kubaryi. The sequence continues at coordinate 4,440,104 of NW_024582073.1, forward strand.
TGTTAAAAATCAACTCTTGTATTACAACGTTAAAGAGTTTAATCACATTTAAGATATCTGCTATGCAAGTAAATTTTGACCATGAAAACAAGGTTTCCTCACTGCTGGGAGGTTCAGTTCTTCAGAGGGACTGTGAGAGCCAGGTGTGCTAGTACCCAAAAAGGTCTTCAGAAGAACGGTAGAGAGATGGAGATCCCTCCTATGTCTGTAGGAGCCCTTGCTGCGTCTTTTGTGGATCTCAAAGTTCTTTGCGTTCTTAAGTCCCTACATTGTGTCCCATAATAAAAAACATGTTCAGTTACTATTCAGTTATCCTGGCTGTGAAAACATTTGGGAAGAAAATGAGTTACCTGGAAGGAGCCAGTTTGGGAGTTTCCCCAAATGCAGTTTAAATGTACTGGCAAGCAACAGTTGGGAAAGAGAAGTCACATGCTTTGTGCAATTGGCCCTGATTTGGGAAAGTCGTTTGATGTAATTTTGAACCATCACTATAAAATGCTGCTTGTACTTTGGCAACCGTTGACACATTTCAGAAGTCCTCACCAATTTTTGCCCTCAGGTATCTCCCAGGAGTTCCTAGCTGGAAGTAGGGTGATGTGAATAATGGTTTGGAGGTTGGGTGGTTTGGGATTTTTTCAATTTTGTTGCTGAACACACAAGAAATGACAGGAAATCTAGTCACTTCAAGATACCTTCCAAGAAAAAGGTGTAAAAGAGCTATCAACTCAGACTGGTCACATTAGTTCTTCTAGCTGAAAAGGAGTGCTGAAATGTTGTTGTAGGCTGGATGAAGTATTACACTTGGCCCAATAAAGAAGTACCTAATTTTTGGGCTGTTTTATTAAAGAATGGGAAACCACAAATTGTATTCCTATTAATTATGAATACATGGGACGTGAATAAACCTGAGAAGACTCTCTAATACTGACTTCTATTGTAAATCAGAATTAAATTTCATCCCTTATAAATATCTGACAGACCTGATCTTAAATACCTCAGTTGATGTCAGTCCCAGACTCTCCAGACAACCTTATTTGGTGCTTAACTGCCCTGAAAATCAGAAACTGTTCCCCATTATCTGAGATAAATCTCCTGTCTAGAAAATTAGACTGATTATTTCCTCTTTTACCTTTGGTGACTATAAGGATAATTGATCAGGGACCTCCAGTCTGTCCCCTCTGGAAGGTTGTTATCGCACCTGTCTGTCTGGTCTCCTCTTCTTCAAGATTGAACAGTCTCAAATCTGTCAGCCTTTCCTTGTAGGCTGAGTTTTCACAATTTCTGACAGCCTGTTTCTCTCCTTTGAGTTTCCTCCAGTTTCAACTTTTAATGCTGTCCTATGAAGTGCTGGCAGTTTTTTCCAGTTGTTGTGACCTGTAAATTTTAGGCTGGTTCCCTAGGGAAATAGGACTTACCTAATCACATTTTATGTCTGTCTGTTTACTTTTTATATCTACTTGACTCATAATTTTGTAACTCTTCTGCCAGTTTCAAGCAAACGTGACAGTGGTTAAATATCTCTAAGATATTAGGTCCATATTTATTTCATTTAAGAAGTGGTAAGGTGTAGGAGAGACATCTCAGAGTTCTCACCAGTGAAAGGCTGCAACATGATAAAATCCTTAGCAGACACTGAGGCACCTCCGTAGCAGAAAAGTGCTACAAACAACCCAAAACCCTTCAGATTGTTCCTTATGTAGTATGGGACACACAAACACCCTGGGATCTGGGGTGCATTGCTTTTACTCTGAACGCAATGATGGCTTGCAAGAATATGTTGGATCGGCTGGCTCTCTGTCAGATACATTCACATTTTTTCTTTATTTCATAACACATGTCTTTGGCAGACTCTTTCCCAAAGTTAGAATTCCACTACCATGGAAATTCAGCTGTGGGAGGCCTGGCTTTGTGTCACTAGAAAGCCTCAGACACCATGCCATAACAGGTAGCCATTTCAGTTTTCCTGATGGTGCTGTTCCATATCGAACTCCTTCCATATTTGCAGGTGCAAGGTCCAGAATCCAGGTCTTTGCTCCAGGATCTTCTTTGTGAGTAGTGTGATACTTACTCCCTTGTTTTCCTTCAGTGAATATTAAGGGAATTCACGTAAAAACACAGCCATTTGGACAAAGTGCCTAAGGATGCTGTTTTCCATTCCTGCAGCATGGAGGTGAGGGTATTCTTGTGAATGCAAATCTCTTCACAGGAGAGGATACAGTGAAAGCATGCTGCACCTGGCAACTAATGGAAAAAAGGTTTTTGTTCTTCTCTGGCAGTTTTGTCAACTTAGGCTTTGAGACTTTTTTTAGAGACTTTTAACTTTGAGCCCCAAAAAGGAAAAAGAAAAGTCAAGGGGAAAAAAAGAAGGAAAAGAAACAAGAAAAAAAATATTACGTGCCACTTCTGTGTAAGAATCTGTAGCTTGTCCCTGTCACCAGTTGCCCATCCATTAGCCAAACTGACCAGGGGCCCCAGGCACCCTCTGCTTCCTGCTCAGAAAGTGATGCTTCAGAGCTGCTTCCTGCTGCAAGCAGCAGAGAAATTTCCATAGACTTCAGCCACAAAAACAACAAAGGCATTTGTCCCTTCTCCACAAAGCCCTTGCCCCACAAAGAGTTTGGTGGCAAAAGTGACTTGATAGGGTAAAAAAAGGAACTCCTTCAATGAGGGATGTGTAGGACCCTGTTATCCTGGCATGAGTAGTTATGCAGAGTTTTAGGACACTATGGGGACAAGCAAATAAACAATGAAATAAATTCAGTTTTTCAAAGGTGTGTCCCTAAAATTCCACATGCCTCCAACCATAATTACACGCCTAGGAGTGGAGAGACATATCCAAGGCACTTTAGACTAGTCTGGGGCTTGACAGCAATGAACCTGCTCCTCCAGTTTTGTTACCTGCAGCACCCAGCCAAGCTAGAATAAAGCCTCTTTGGGGATGTCCATGCACACTGAACACACACCCCCTGTTTATAGATGGACAAAGCCAAATACAAAGCACATATCCCTAGATTTCAGCAAAGGTGTGAACATTTTTGGCATACTCTGAAAATAGAAGTATTCAAACCTCTACCTTTAGGCAACTGTCTGAAAATTAGTGGGTTTATACTGTCTCATTCCTACTTCCACATCTGTTCTCACCTGAGACAGTTATTATTTCATTTCTAGCTGGAAGGTTAGATTTTGTCCTTTGCAATGCCCCTTGCAAACCAACATGTTTTGTGTGGTCTACACACGAAGTACATGTTGTAGTAAATGTATTTCTGATTTTGCCTGTCATTTACATGAATGCCATCTCATTTTCTTGAAGTGGCATCTCAAATGTACTTCCATGTCTGCCTCATCAAAGTTTGTCGGTGTGCCGTGGATGCAGGCCTGAAGAAAGCCACACTAGGGCCAAGGCTGCAGGCTGCTGCAGTGGTGCAGTCTGCAATGTAGACAGAGCTGAAGGGAGCACCCACTCCTGCACTTGATGCTGAGGTGCTTGCAGCCGTGGCTGTGGCACAGAGGTTGTGACCGAGAGGCAGTACAGCTGCCGGCTGCCTCATTCCAGATGTATTCTGCACGGGATGCTGACCGCTTGCAAACTTTTTGAGTTACAGGAGCAGGAAAGAACATAATCGGTGGTGCCAGGGCCAGCCCTTATCTCCCCCCAGGTTGTTAGTTGAATAATTAAGCAAACAAAGGGCCGCTTGGCTGCTGCTGCTCTGTCCTCTAGCCGGGCAGGGCTGCCCGGGAAGCCCTGACAGAGCCAGAGAGCCTGGGGGAGTGCGACAGGTCTGGGAGGAAAGGGGAGAGGGCTTGTCCGGTTCCTCTGCTGCTTCTTTGTGTCTTGTTTTAAATGAGCTTTGGCGATCAGAGGAGCAGATGCACAAAGGCTCGCCGGCCCTGTTTGGCCAAGGCAAAGCTTGGTGCCCCCTCCCACTGCACAGATCATTCCCAGGGACCGTTCGTGGACACGGGGCTTTCCCTGCGTGCAGGCTGCAGCAGAAAGAGGCTGCAGGGAAGGAGGAAGATAAGCGCAGGGACTGGGAACACGCTGATTTCAGGATGGAAGCTGCTCTCCGAGGGGCTCTGGGAGATGCTGTGTGAACTGGCAGTCAATCTGATGAAGCACAGAGTGATGCACAGGGTTTGACTGCATTCTGTCTGTCAGCTACCAGTTCTCCCACAAATCTCCAGGTCTGGTCTCATGCTGAGCTGAGATCTGCTCACTGTGGCAGGATGGCTGAAGTTTCATGGAGCTCCTTCTAGCCCCACGTTTCTTTGCTGTTATTGTCTGGCCAAGGCAGAGGCACTTTTTTGAAGTAAGACAGATTTAAAAAGTCTCAATGGATTTTCCTGTTATTCAAGGCAGGTGAGAATGCTGAGACAGAGGGTAGAGTATCTTTAGAAGCCATTGCAGGCTAGATTTAGATCCCAGGAAGTTTTCCAGATTCACACTGTCTCTGGATAGGGAGGAGATCCCATCCTGTACTCACTGAACTACGTTAATATGTTTGGCTTCTCTCACTAGCTCCCTGTGGTTCAGCATGGATAGTCTCTGGTGCAATCTGGGCTATGCTAGATAATCTACAAGTCTGGAGGATGACACAAAGGCTGTGCAGAGATCACAGCCTAAAAGGCTGGATGAGAAAGCTGCCATCCCTTAAAGCGCTGGGGTTTTGGTTTTTTAACCAGACATCTGTGTCCCATAGCTATCACAGTAGCAATATATTTACATGAATCTTCCACTTGGATTTTAGGTGACTGTCTTTCCTCTCTGCTCTGGTTGATTCTTGTCTCAGAGGTTCCACACGGCATCTTCCAGTGAAAATCCTCTTTCAAAAGACCCACTGAAGCTCAAAATAGAAAAATCAGTTTCGCAAAATACATATGACATCATACATCATGTATTGGTAAAGTCACCTCACACCTTTTCCAGTTCTCACTTTACCCTAACATCTACCATTTTCAATGATACTTGGCTCTAGTTTTTATTTGATCTTCCTAGAGGATTAGTCTCACCAACACCATATAAGTAATTTGAATTAGATGAAAAGTCCTGCATCTGTTGAATGACTCTTCAGAGTAAAGTTATTTTTGTGCTTAAATGTTTACAGGGTTAGGGCCCCATTCAAAGAAGTTGCCTTCTTGTTCTCATTGGTACCACAAATGTCCCTGGTACTACAGGGATGGCAATTCATACAGTGAAGCAGCAGTTCCTGCAGCATTATTCTAGTTACCAAGATTATACTGACAGACAGGCAAAGTGCTGAAGGATTGTGTCCCATTTAGGAAGCACAGTGTAAAAATTGAGATCTCGTTGGGATCACTCAGGGAGATAAAAACACTTTGTGCTTTTGAAATGTGCAGTTCCCTGTGGATGCACTACAGTCACAACATGCAAGCTCCTTGCTGCCAGCTGCTCAGTTCAATGTGTGCACTCACCAGGTTTGTGTGTTTGAAGGGTCAGCCCCTCTCTTTTCTTTCCTTCCTCAGGATGCTGCAGGGGAGAAGGAGGCAGGGGACATGGCAAATGCCAAAGGGCCTGTAGAGGGCTAGCATTCCTCTATCTTGGCTTAGATATGCTTAGGGCAAACAGTGGTTATTTGTTTCCATAAAGCTCAGGCACCACAATAATTTTCAACAAAGAAAGCAGCCACCCCCCTCCAAATCTCTCATTTAATAGCAATGACTCTGCATGAAAACAGAGCCCAAGTGGTATTGCAGTAAGCTGTAGCTGCACATCATCTGACTGAATTCTAGAAAAGTTACTTGTTAAAATCAAAATAGGGGCATATTCTCTACAGCTGCATTTTGGAAGCTCATATAGGAACACAGAAAGCATTAAAGTGAGCTACCTGTGATTTTACTGTGTTCTGAATTGTTTACTGTGTAACAATTTCACGTAAATAGTTTTTAACTTACTCTGACAATTTCATTTTCTTTGTTGACTACTTAAACTGCTTTTGAGGCAAACACTTCTTGCAGGTCATCCAACCCTTACCAATTTTTTTTCTCTTTATAGTCAAACCCAACAAAACCAGGATCACCACAAAACAAGTTACCAAACTGGCTTTTTTAGCAGTAGGTATGTTTGGTTTTCTCTAAGTATCAGTCACTAGCATAGAAACCTTAAATGCAGCCTAGTATCAGCAAGGTCAGTAGTTGAACTCACTGCCTGAGTTCCCCAAATCACTCAGCAATACCAATGACCTGACACGCAGTACGATGGAGGAGGGGGGGATATTAAGGAGGGCTGCCAATATTCTGGTTTAAGAGCTCATATGAATAGCAAGTGCAGGTTTTATTTGCATGGTGCTGACTTGCTGCCACTTGAATCACACGAGTCTTATTTGACTTTTCATGGATTTTATTTGATCTCTAGGAAAACTTTGGCTTCTCCCATTCCCTGTATCTTTCTGTGAGCAACATGGGTGTAATTTCAAAGGAAGTTACACTCTTTCCCCAGTACAGTAAAACAGCTGGAATTGCATTGCATGCAAAATAAAATTACTGCTTCATTAACTTAGTCACTTGTAGACAAGCTCCCACACAGACTTGAAGGGAAAGAGGAAAAGGTAGCCTGTAGAGGTGCATATACATATATGCATGCATATATGTATACACAGCTGTGTTTTTCTATGTACCTGATTATCTACCTTTTCATCTACGTACCTCTCATTGCTGATCTATCTATCTATCTATCTATCTATCTCCCCAAGAGGCTTTATATTATGTGCATGGATAACACATTAATAAACCATGTGTTTATTTTTCTCAAAGGACTACCTCACAAACTTCTCTTTAACTAGTTAATAGTTTTGATTAAAAGGTATAGTTCCGGTTGGGGGGTTCATTTTTGTAAAAAAATTCCAGCGTTTGGTGTGAGAAGGCAATGGCTAGTGCCACGGGGAGCATCCCACAGAGCGCAGGATGCGGATGCTGATGGGTGGGAAGGGTGGCTCTGGCAGGCACTTGTTGGATCCCACAAGCGGTGATGTGGCCAGCCAGGGCGGTTGGGTACGTGCTACCCGGCTAGGGGACTCCACGGTGTGAACTCAGCACTGATGCTGCCAGACACTTCAACCCGGGGGTACAGCCGCTGCCAGCAGGGACGTGGCTGTGTCTCACATGGCAGTACCTCATATGGCTGGCCTTTGGGATCTTTCCTGTTGAGGGGATTTTAAGAAACCCCAAAAAAGCACGATGAAGCGCCAGAAGACGCTGAATTTTACTGCTGAGGCCCTCCTGCCGCCGAGCAGGGAGGAGGGAGAGCTCCCGGTGCTCGTCCGAAGCGGAGCATCCCGCTGGGATGCGCCGGGGGAGCCCGGGGCCGGGCCGGGGGGCGGGGCTGTGCCGGGGTGGGCGGGGGCTCGGCCCCGGGCCCCTCCCCGGGCACGAGAGGGGCGGTGCCGCTCGCCGGGGTCCCGCATCCCGCCGGGCGCTGCGGGGCGTGCGGAGCGGCTCGGCTCGGCTCGGCTCGGCTCGGCTCGGCTCGGCTCGGCTCGGCTCGGCTCGGCTCGGCTCGGCTCGGCGGACGCGGCGCGGCTGCCGTCGGGCAGAGGGCTCGCTTGGCGCCCCGCAGCCCCGGCGGCCGCGGGATGGAGCTCGGCGCGGCGCGGCTGCTGGCGGTCCTGCTGTGCCTGGCTCCCGGTAAGCCCTCGGGGAGCCCCGCGTGCCCCTGGTCCGGGGTGTCGGGGAGCCGCGGGGTCCGGCAGCCCCGCGGGACCCCGAGGAGCGGGGGCGCGGGGATGCCCGGGTGCCGCGAAGGGCGCGGGTGCCGCTTTTCTATGGGTTTGTCGGGGCTGCTTGAGCGGATGAGACAGTGCGAGCCGCCGGGTGGGACGGGACGCGGGCTTGCTGACCCCTCCTGTCCTGTCCTCTTGGCCTCTCCTGTCCGGCCGGCTGGTGCTGGCCCGTCGAAGAGGGCTCCCTGCCTTGGCATAGTGTCCTGCTCGCTTGGCTCCAGCATCAGCTGTCGTTTCCGAGACCAAAATGTCCCTGGAGCCAAACGCGGGAAACCTGTCATCAGCGAAGGACCTGCTCGGAATGCGAGTGATTAAAGCACGGGGAAATGCTGGCGAAATAGGGAATGTCCCGGTCTGGCCACGCTTTCTTGTTGCCCGTGGAAGCCGGCTGAGCTGTCACGGTCGGAGCTGCGGCTCGGCCCGGTGAGGCGGGATTCCTGAAGGTGATGGCAGCAGCTAGGGCGGACTGAAAATCTCTCCCTGTGGTACCCCCCAATGTTGCACAAGCTGGGCTTGTGCCTCAGAGCAAGCACTGCCACCCAGATCACAGCCCTCACAAGCGTCAGTGGCTGCGGGTGCGTGCAATACAAGCCGTTGTGCCAAGAGTTCAGTAGTAATAGAGTTTTGCCTAACTGCTTAGGAGGAGAGAGATAACCTTAGAAAATCAAGGGATAAAATAAATTCATGGGATCTCAAATTTGTGATGAACTGTTAAATAGTTTCTTCACATAATTCATTGACCAGTAGTCTCAAAGAAGTATATTCTATTTATTATAAGAAAAGTTGGTAATCCCCAAGGAGTGAGATCATCAAATGAAGGTTCACTTCGTTTCAATGTCCCACATCCTCTTGTTAGACCTTGAAGTTGGCAACACAAGAAAACAGGAACTCCACCCTGGCTGGCTGAATTGTAATGCTCTGCAGCTAGCTCCTGACCATCTGCCTTTGCTTCCTGTTATGACAGAGTTTTTGAACTTTTTGGGATGCGTGAAAAATCATTATTTACCCTTCGCTGCTAAGTAGGTGATGTGAAAGTGTCCATTTAAAACATGCTGCATATCCCTGTATATAATACTTTTCTGATAGAGTAGCATTTACTTTGTTTAGTGGGTTGATTTGAGGGGTTTCATACATGTTTTCGCAGGTTTATTTATTTCTCTGGATCAGCCAACCCTTAGCATCCAAAAAGATGTCCTCACAATAACGGCAAACAACACACTAAATATTACTTGCAGGTAAGATCAAATCTGTTAGCATGATTTTGATGATTGGTAATTTATGTAGTGAGATGTGATCTTCCTCCTGTCATTACTCCTGTTTTCTCCCCACTCCCTTTGTGCCTTCTGCCTCACTTTCCCCTGACGAGTTTTAGAAATTATGTGGGAGGGTTGCAGCAAGAGAGAACTGGGGAGTGTAGGGTGGCTGGGAGGAGGAAGAATCAGCTGGGTCCTTGTGGATCCTGCTGGTGAGCCATAATCTCAACACTCTCTTTTGGGTGCTTTGTCACTTAGATTCAACAGAATGTAAACCTCAAGTAGCTTCCTTGTAGCTGTTAACAATAGGGTGTGTATGTGAATTTGTCTACATGGTTTGACGCTCTTTCTGTGTGACGGGGTGAAGCCCACCCCTCTCCATAGCCACAGAGGGGCTGGGGTTCACCACAGGGCATCAGTGCTGGCACATATCACAAGTGTGTGCTCCTCTAACATTTGCTTTCCCAGCGGTCAGAGACCACTGGAGTGGTCGTGGCCAGGCAAGCAGAGCAGTGCTGAGAAGCGTATCTCGGTGACAGACTGCAGTGATGGCCCCTACTGCAAGACACTTACTCTGAGCAAAGTCATCGGCAATGACACAGGGGACTACAAGTGCCTTTACAGGGACAACCAGGCAGCTACAACCATTTATGTTTATGTTCAAGGTAAGTGCTTACACTCTCAGGTGTCTCTTTCCCTAGCATCAAGAGAAAAAAAGGGTATCAAGTGTCTCAAAACAGTTTTGATGCTAAAATTTATTAATCCTAGAATTTTTGATCCTATGAAAATTTTTTCTTGTTTTCATGTTGAGTAATTAAATTCAGGTATGCTAGTTGCCATCAACACAAAAGCTTTCGTACCTATAATTCTGAACTTATCGGCCATATGCAGTACGTGGTCTGCTGATCTCCACCCAGAATGTAGCATACATATCTCTGCTGAGCTCTGAGCCTGTCCTCATGAATGCAGAGCTATTACTGACCTCAGCAGGAGTTTCATACGAGAGAGGATTACAGAGACTGTATATTTGTTAAAAATTACAGATCCAATCCCATGTATAATTTGTACTGATACCATTAAAAAAACTCAGAGAAACCACCCAAACCATAAACTTCCCTACATTTGCTGACCGTGGTGGTAAAATCTATGTAGGCTGTTAGAGCTCAGTTTTCAGACTCGGGCTGTCAGTTGTGCTGGCAGCAGCACAGCTGAGTGTCGCAGACACTGCAGAGCCTCCAGTTACACGCTCAGCTTCAGTAAGTGCATTCATTGTGGCATCTGCCTTTTTGCACTGCTGGCTTCACCCTCGTTCCCATGTGCATCCTGTTTCCTTTTTATCGTTAACTTATAGTTACCACTTGGAGAAATGAGATGTAATCATGTACATGAGTTAGCTTGTTTTATAATGTCATGGACCTATTTTTTTTGGTTTTTGGTCTGACTTTGAAAAGGATGCTGCCATCAAGGGAGCCAGTGTAACATGTCACAACTTTTAACTGATATTTCCTGTAATACTTATGCAAGGAAAGTCACACTAGGGTAAATCAGTTTTTTGTTGGCAAAAGGACTGCTGTAGCGGGAAGCCATTCTCCAAAGTGCACTCTGCTGCTGATAACTGTTTTGAGAATAATGATACTCTAAATCTGGGGGGTGGGGTATCTATAAAAACATGTACCTCCCCTATTTAGTCTCATTTTCTCAGTGCTTTATGACATAGAAAATAATAAAACTGATTTGTGAAATAATAGGGAAAGAAGAAAACTGGAAAAGTTTTCTCCATAATCATGTGACAAATAATACCCATTTATCTATTGGATATTATTCTAGATTACAGATCACCATTTGTGACTTCAGTTAGTGATCAGCTTGGCGTTGTATACATCACTAAGAATAAAACTGTGGTAGTTCCGTGCCTTGGAACCGTATCAAATCTCAATGTATCTCTACATGCGGTAAGGAAAAAGCCTGTTATTTTTTCAAGAGTTAGTTGAAATCACTGTGGCATAACTATGTTGCTTGAAGTATAAATATATTTCTTAAAAACTTCTTTCCATCCTTGTGAGTTTTATAGTCTGTGATTACAAGGTGAGTGCTGTACCTGTACTCGTCTGTGGCACTGCACTCTCAAAGCGTGTACTAATTCCCTGAGCTAGGATGTTAAAATGGGGGCCCTGCAGTTGTGGACAATGCTGGAGGTGACAATTCAGGGTTGTTTGATTTTTGACTATGTATTTTATCAATATTTCAAACAGAAATATCCAGAAAAGATATTTGTTCCTGATGGTAAATCCATTTCGTGGAATAATAAAAAAGGCTTCACTATACCCAGTCACTTAATCAACTATGCGGGCATGGTCTTCTGTGAAGCTAAAATAGATGATGAAAGCTACCAGTCTGTGATATACATAGTTGCAGTTGTAGGTAAGCCAAAGTTTTTTATTTCTCTATAACCAATGTTCTTTTGCTTTCTACAGCATACTGAACCAATTACATTTGGTTGGACACTAGGTTATTCAATACTGACAATGCAGCTAATGCAAAATGGATGTTGAGATTTATATCAGTTTTCTTTTAAATGCAATGTATTGTGTTCTTTCTGATTGGTCGTTGGGATAAGTGCTTCTATTTTTAGTGTTTTACATAGATGCCAGGGATTTTAATTTTTTTTTCTGACAATGCAGACCTTTTTCCTAAAATCACTTATCCACAATGCAAGTCATAGTTGAAGGAAGTGAGAGGCAAGCATCCATCAGCAGCAGATGAAAAGAAATTGCTCTGAAGGGGTACCAAAGGAAGGGTGGATCTGAAGGCTGCACAACAAGCTGGGTTATCTTGTCTCTCTAAAGACCTGTATCTTGACTCTCACAGGGTTTTATGCTTTCCTGGTATATTTTGTCAGTTGTTCATCCAACCCCAGAAATAATGTGATAATTCTGTGGAGGCTTAAGTCTGAGCTGAAACTCAGCAGCTATTTCTCCTTCAGCTGAGGACACAGTGACCATTTAAAGTATCCAAATGGCACCAAGGCAGTCTCTCCTGGCTTGTCAGGAAGGCATAGCAGCCCTCCCCTCTTTACTCTGTGCAGAAGGCTTTTACTTCTCCACCAAATTCACAAGTCCTCCCTCTGATTTGGAGGAATTTCAGAATATCTGTAGAATTTCTGCATTCAGAATACTCTGTTTTGAGTTTTTTTACTGCACAAAGTAAACTTTGGATAATTTTGCTAATGCTCCACTGTTATTCTCTGTAAAGTTCTTGCTTACTGCTGGGAATGGATATATATCTCCTTTAGTTTTAGGTCTCATAAGGATAAGAAGAAGGTGTCTAAGGCAGAGGAACTGTGTGAGTCACTGTCTCTTGCTTGCTCCCCCCACTGGAGGGGCTCTGATCAAGTGCACACATTCTGCCGTGTCACTGTCTGACACAGGGCTCAGCTGAGAAGTGCTCAGGGCAGGCACATCACTTCTCTCCAGGCTCCTTTGTACACCCATTATTGTGCTGCACTGGGGTATCAAGGAGCTTTTTTGTAGCTGGGGTTTCGGTAGAGTTTTGGTGCATTCACCTGGGAAATTTGGTGCTGAGTGCCATAAAGAAAACTCTTCTTACCCCCGTGTTTTATGCGTGCCTTTTTCTTCCTCTAGGGTACCGAATTTATGACCTGACAATGAACCCGCACGATGAAGTAGAGCTGGCAGTAGGAGAAAAACTTGTTCTCAATTGCACTGTAAGGACAGAGCTGAATGTGGGAATCGATTTTAAATGGGACTACCCTTCCATCAAGGTAAAGTTGTACTAACTTACAGGTGCCTTCATCACAATGCAATTTGATCTAGGTATAATGTCACTTCCCCCTTCAAAACATTGAGAAAGAAGATGATAATATACAACGAAATTTCTGGCATATACAAGTGTGCAAAAGGTGACAGAAGGAATAACAATGACATTTCCAAACATCTCTGTCTTTTGTCTATTACAGGAAAAACGTGCCACTATTAGGGATGTAAAAACCACTGCAGGAGAAATAAAGAAGTTTGTAAGCACCCTTACCATTGACAGTGTGTCCTTAAGTGACAAGGGTCGATATACTTGTGCAGCATCCAGTGGTCGTATGAACATGAAAAACAGCAGTTACTTTGTTATCCATGGTATGACATCGTCCGCTTCAGTTTTGTTGGTTGTTTCAGATTTGGGATTAATTACTGGGATGCAGAAGGCATCTCGATGATGAATCAAATGACAGAAATGAACCAAACTGCAGCTACAGTATTTCTCTTGCAACTAGTATGGGATTATTTTTTTATCACAACCTTAGTTAATAATAAGACTTTAAAGGATGCTGTATGTTACTGTAAGCTGTAGAATCCCACCAGAAAGTGGGCAGTAGAATAAACTGATGTGAGCCTCCATCCTCTTCTGCACTGACTTCCTTAAGGTCCTGTAAAACTCAGTTTGGGTAGGTGGCTTTGTATAAGGGCTGCCTGTTCTCACTCTTGGTGAACTAAGGCTAGATTTTGGTGGCTCTGTGACACAAGAGTCTGGGTCAGCATGAATGAAGCTAAGAAAATAAAACTTTCAGCTTTTGCGTTATGAATAGATGAATCAAATGGAGTTTTGGTCATACGGAAATGATGCAAGGGAAACAGCTTTGGCTAAGTGAATAGATAAGTATGAGGCCACATCCTACACCCTTTTCTCAACCCCCTCTTGGGCACAGCCCCAGCTCCACTAACTTACTTATAGAAAAAAATTACCAGTATGAGAATGGCTCATTTTTAATCACCAAGTCAGACAAAGAGATTTATATTTTGAAGGAGACTGGTTTACCTGAGGTCTGATTTCAGGAGCCAGAATATTAATGGAACTTTTAAGAAGAATCACTATGCCCACAATAAGTTTGAAAGTTATTTGTTTCAAGATATACTGAATTTTCTGCTGGGTTCTTTCTGTTCTGCTCTTCAGGAGCCAAAATGAGATCATGTGTTATTCTGAATATACCAGATACTAAGTCTAAACCATTCTAAATCTTAGTCAAAAGTCTAATTCAGTCAAAAGGCTAATCACTGTCTTATGTCTGAATGCAAGTTTATAACTTATAACAAGTAATGTAAATAATTTCAAAGTACTCTGTGACCGCAGTGGTTCAAATACATACTTGAGAATAGTCTGAGAGTATCTAACTTTATCACACTGTAGTTTTGAATAGTCTAATTTCCTGGAATGAGTATACTGAGAGAGTTTTATGATATGTATATATGTGTATGTGTATACAGGTGTGACAGTTGGCACACTTTCCTGAGAGCTGAGTCTTGTCTCTGCTCTCCAGAGCTCCTCGGTGAGGGAACTGGTCTGTTCCTCTGTGTGAAGGAAAGGACTAGGTTTTCATGATGGCATCTCTCCAGAGTCCAGTTGGGAGCCAGCTGTGCTTTACCAGTGACCCATAGCCCTATCACTAACTTCTATTTGTCATCTTCTTAGGTGCTAACCCAAATGGAAAGCACTTTTGTTTTGGTCCACAAGGAAGGACCATTTAGTTTAATTCCTTTTTTTTTTCCCCAGAAAGTCCTTTTATTCATCTGGAGAGAATGGACAATGTCGTTGAGACAAGGCTAGGTGACACAGTCAAAATTCCTGTCAAGTTTAAAGGATATCCTCCACCAGAGGCTAAATGGTAAGAACTGGGATATAATGTGTTTGAAAAAGTGAGATTTTCTTAGTTAAAGAAAATAATTAAATATTCAAAGTGCTCTGTATTTTCTTCAGGTATAAAAATGGAAAAGCCATCAATGCGAATCATACAGTTAAACTTGGCTATGCATTAGTGATCACTGAAGCAACTGAAAAGGACGCAGGGAATTACACAGTTGTCCTTACAAATCCCATTAACAAGATACAGAAAAGACATACATTTACCCTGCTGGTGAATGGTAAGTGGGGTATCAGAGGTGCCTTTCTTTCATGTGTGGATGTGGTATATTACCATCCTTAGGCTTAATTCATCCCATAGCTATGAAGATTTAAGTACTGAGGAAGAACAGCCCTTGAATCTCAGCCCTGGGAGGGCAGAGGTGACCTGTCTCTCCTGTCTCTAGGATGTGTCAGTCAAGAGGCTGCAGACTCTGGGTGTTGGTGTTGTGATGATACTATGTGTGGGGTGGGTTTTTTGTTTTGGTTTGGGTTTTTTTCTGTATATTATTCTTTGCCTCTGTGTCCTGCTCTTTTCCTGCCCTTCTTGCTGGCTGTGCTGCTGGAGTCCTCCTCCACCCCGCTCCATCCTGGTCCTGTCCCGCCTCACCCATCCTTCCTGCCCCACACAGGCTATCCCTCCTCTTCTGCCCTGCCCTCTACAACCCTCCTCCTCCTCCTCCCCTACCTCCTCCTTTCTGCTCCCCAGGAAACAGCCTGTGCTTTGAAGACAGCAGGTCTTGAAAAGGTCAGCGAAGCTACGTGCAGTGGGATCAGGCCTGGGGAATAATGTGCACTTAATGGCTGGGAATGGTGGTGAGAGTCCAGGAACTGCATTTGAAACCATGGAGGATTGAAGGGGGATTTTGTAGGAGACCCTAAGTATCCCGATCCTCAAAGTGTTGGGCAGGTTCACTGCTTCCCCACATGTCCTTGGAGACGCTCTGTGTTGCACTCGGGGGCATGGTGTGAATTGGTCACCCTGGGTCTAATGGCATGCACGCTGGGGAGCCTTCAGCAGGAGGTGTGACCTGCTGCTCTCTCCTGCAGTGCCCCCCCAGATCGGTGAGAATGCGCTGATGGCCCCCGTGGACTCCTACAAGTACGGATCGGCACAAGTGCTCACCTGCACCGTCTACGCTGTCCCACCACCCACCACCGTGCTCTGGCACTGGCAGCTGGAGGAGGAGTGCACTTTCAGCCCCCAGTGAGTGCCACGTCCTTGCTATCTTCTCAGCTTATGTAGATCTTAAGGGATGTTTGTGTTGGGTTGGGGTTTGTTTGGTGCCTCCCTCATCCAGGCTCATTACTGAGTGCAAACCCAATGGCCAGTGAAGAAAAGATTGTTGTACTTAATTTGCAGATTGCTGCAGGCAGGCTCTGCCAAGGTCGTTGTTGGCAGAGGCGAGGGCCACCCGCAGAGAGGATCCAGCAGTGCTGGCATGTTGCTGTCGGGCTCTCTTGAAGGGCATCTCGACTTGCACGGGGTTTCAAATGCAGCTGTTCACATGCCCTTCCCTCAGATCCCCCTGTGGGCTGCAGGCCCAAAACTCCATCCCAAACAGAGGAAATTTGCTGTTTATGCTAATTACGCGTCCTTGTGGTGTTTTTTTTCTTGTGCTCAAGTGCTGAGTGTGATGGTGCTCTTTATCTGTGTGAAAGTGTATCTCAGAGGAAGTGCACTGATTGATGTTGGGGAATGATAGAGAGAGTGCCTGACTGAGATTCACGCAGCTTCCCTTATCTGGGCCTGCCATAAGCCCAGATTTCCTTTAAAAAAAAAAAGGCCAGGGACAAAAAAAAAAGCATTCTTCTTTCCTGTTGTTGTTTTTAAAATGATTCCACTAGTTTCTTCCTTTGGTGCCTGGTTGCTTCCTACACAATAGCTACTGTCCTCAAGAAATTCTTGTAGGGAGTTCAGTAATTTCTATGTCTCTCTGTCTTCCTTTGAACTAAATCAACTTGGATCATCCATTTATGAATGGAGGTTTGTTCCCAGAATAGCTGCTTTCCTCCAACCATCCCGACTGAGCTGACACAGGCAGATTAATTAGGAAATTCACCTTTAGGCTTGGGGGTCCTTTACTTTGAAGAGCATGAAGGTGTCAGGAGGTTATAGGGTGAAATTTAATAGAAATACTTCCAGAAGCATATGCTTCCCTCACAGATGCAAGCTGTGGCCAGTGATGCATCTGACTTATAGATACCTGCATATTTTAAGGAGAACCCAAAATCACTCTCTTGAAGGGCAAATATTCCTCTTATCTAATGCATATGTGTCTGCTTACATTTCAGGAAGGTTCGCTCAGGAGCCAATCCATATGCGTGCAAGAAATGGAAAGTGATCTCAGAGAGAAAGGGTGGGAATCAGGTTGAAATTAAGTACCGGGTCGTTACTATTGCTGGGAAAACAAAGGTGAGCAGAGTTTCTTTTCACTTGGCTGGGGATGATTAACCCTGTTCAGGCAGTCCACATATCTGGAAATACATCACTAGAGATGAGACTCTTTTCACCTATTGTTAAGCTCAGGGATCTACTCTTAGCTAGCCAGGCAAGCTCCTGCTGAAGCCAAGGGGCAGATACACACTTTCAGGTCCTTTGAACACTGATCTGAAGAGGGTCTTCATGGAGGAATATAACTGACTTAGATTTCAGTAACTACCTTTTAGTGGTCTGAAGTTAGATGAGTTAATCTTGCCAATTAACTGTAATTAGAAGCTGAAGAGACTGAAAAGCAGAAAAAATTGTGTGTACAATATTTTTTAACACGTATACCAAAGTCCACCTTCTGCTTCTTCCCGTTTCCTTTTACCTGGTTGTTACACAGTTAAGGACAAAAATGTAAACTTCAGAAGGGGACTGTGCTTCTACCATGCCATGGACTTGTGCTTTGGAGGGATTTTCGGTTGTGCAGATATCTGCAGAGCCCTTTGCTGAGCTGTTGAGGTGGTTGGGTGTTACTTCAGCACTGATGTGGTATGAAATTGCTTGATTGTTCTTTCGTAGACTGTGAGCACCCTCGTGATTCAAGCAGCAAATGTATCTGCTTTGTACAGATGTATGGCTACGAACAGGGCTGGGTCAAGTGAGAGAGTGATCTCCTTCCATGTGACCAGTAAGTGCACCCTGCCAAGGACAGCCATGTTAAATTAATGTTATTTTGTCTGTTTGCTAGTGAAAGGCACTTCAGTGCTGTTATCTGATTCCCGTCCTTTATGAAATCCTTTAATTCTTTTGGATTTTAGGTTTACCTAAGGTTTTCTTTAGGCAGCCTTTAAAGTTGCCACTAATTTCAGCCAAGTGATTAGTTCTGCTAGTATCAGTGGAGTGGCGGGCCAGTGAAGGTGATGCAAGATGGGCGCTGTTCTCCCAAGAGTGACTACTTTTAAGCTTTTACAGTCACTTAAAAGAGCTACAGAGAAAATATGGTAATGTCACAAAATGAATAAAGACATACTGTAAGAGCTAAGACTAACGTTTTCAAAACCTGTGGCAAAGAGCTTCTGTCTCCTTAACAATCGGTCCCCATATTCACACGCCAAAATTTTATTTTAATCCAAATTTTAAAATTAACTATAAGATAGTGCTGAGAACCGTCTTAGGTTGCTGTAAGTTTCTACAGGAAAAGCAACTGTATTCGTTACACAGTCTTTCATTTGATCCATTTGAAATATATTGCTTTTAATGAGATTGTACTCCTTAGATAATTGATTGGTTAAATGACTGATTGATTTGATTGCTCTTTTTCAGTGTTTCTTTTCCTTATTTCTAACCAGATAGGATGACAAAATCTGTGTTTCCAAAATTACTTTTTCAAGTTAATGTTAGCCACAAAATGCAGAATCAAATAGGAATTTCTTTTACTTTTTTAACTTGCAGGGGGTCTTGAAATTAATCTCCAGCCTCAGAATCAACTGACAGAGAAGGATAACATGTCCTTGCGATGCACAGCAGACAAATTCACCTTTGAGAAGCTATCATGGTACAAACTCAGTGCTCACGTTTCACAGACTCCCTTTGGAGGGCTGCCCATGCCTGTTTGCAAGAACCTCAATGCTCTCCAGAAGCTGAATGAGACAGTTTCAAATACCAATGGTGAAAACATCACCTTGGAGCTCATCCTTCGTAACATCTCCCTGCAAGATGGAGGGGACTATGTTTGCATTGCTCAGGACAAAAAGGCTAAGACACAGCACTGCCTGGTGAAGCACCTTACTGTTCAAGGTACTAATCTCTTACTCTGAAGCAAAATGAGTGGTTGTGTATGAAAATCATTGCAGTAGTGGCAGTTTTTGGTGTGTTCAGGCTTTGCATGTGTTTGGTTAACGGTGCACTCAGTGTGTTAAATAGATTTAAACCAGTTGTTGTAACACACACTTCTGGGGCTTGTCCAGGCAGCAGGGACTCTTTCATTAATGCCAGTGAGGAAACACTGACTGAGCCACTGTACTGTGCAAGGAGATGTGTTTGGCTCCTGCTGAGGTAATGTGTTTAGCTCAGTAACTTCTCAACTCTACTTTTCTGAACACATTTTTCTCTGTAGCTGTATATGCACATGTGTATTCATAGCATTGATGCTGTTGCTTTGTGTGGCTGTCTCTCGAGTCTGAAGCAGTGCCTATAATTTAAAACTGCCATAAGTGATACTGGTATTCAGGCACAAGCAATGCAAGCTGATAATCAGTCAGATTTCACAAAAATAGTGATGACTTTGCTTTGGGACCTAGATGTCTAGGTTGATTAGGCAGATTCAGGAAAATACTTATACATGTTCATGGCCCATCTTGAATGGATGTTTAATGGACTAAGAGTGCCAAGCCTCTCATAAGGACCCTGGACGTAGAAATGTGAGGGAAGCAATTTCTCAAGTATTCCCTCTTCCCTCAGCAGCCTGAGCAGTTACAAATTAAATCAGCTAAAGCAATTTATATCAATACTGTTGAAATTTTCTTGGCTATATTAATCCTTTCATGTCATGTGGAAGTTGAGCTATGATCTTAACATGAATGCTGTGGCTCTTGGTGTAATAAAAGGATCTGATACTTTGTTACTGGGACATGAATGGCTACTAATTGATCTTTTTATTAATAATCAGTAACTTTACTGTATTTTCAAATCAACAGAGCCCATAGCACCCACACTTGTTGGAAATCTGGAAAATCAAACAACAAACATTGGTGAAACTATAGAAGTGTCATGTGCAGTGAATGGCATTCCTCCTCCAAGCATCACGTGGTTTAAAAATAACGAGACCCTTGTGGAAGATTCAGGTGAGGATTGCTGCCTTGCTATTGTCATTAAAATGCTTTCTTTCATGGGACTGACTGCTGATTTTCACCATGAAAGTTTCATTTTGAATTCTTAACAAAAATTAGCATAAAAATAGCAAAATTAAGAACCATAATTTTTTTCCAGGTATTGTTTTGAAAGATGGGAACAAAACACTAACCATCCGTCGAGTGAGGAAAGAAGATGGAGGGCTATACACCTGCCTTGCATGCAATGTCCTCGGATGCAGTAAAGCAGTGGCTTTTTTTTCAGTGGAAGGTTGGTGTTAGCTTCTTTCCAGATTGTGCATAATACTGGCTATCCTGATGGGAGATCTGAAAATACGCTATGAAATTTGTGAAAAGTCCTGACCGTTCCTAACAAGCTCAAATTTGGTGCTGTCATAGCTGTCATAAACCAGCTGTTGAGGTTGATGCTTTCTTCTCCACTATGCTGTTTAGAGCTTTTCAACAAAAACTGCATCTATCTTACTTTTTTTGCAAAGAAAACTCTGCCAATCTATATTACATGCAAACCCATACAACAGAGCTACATAAACATGCAGCTATCCTGGGGCATCTCTGTTGTCTAGGTAACATAAATGACATACTATTTTTTTTAGCATAGGATGTTGTACCTTTCAAAATTATGTCATTGTTCTCACAGCATCTAAGAAAAACATAGTGAAGAGTTTTTGCAGTCTGTTGTGATTGCTGTCCCATTTCATTGAAGCAGG
The DNA here is from genome assembly GCF_017639235.1 of Corvus kubaryi. Lineage (NCBI taxonomy): Eukaryota > Metazoa > Chordata > Aves > Passeriformes > Corvidae > Corvus > Corvus kubaryi. The sequence goes on from NW_024582073.1 coordinate 4,460,777, forward strand.
TAGTGATTTTGAGTTAGGGGACTCCAGCTTTGGTCCATCACACTCTGAAAGCAGCATTTGTGAGACCCATCTCTCACTTGTTCCAGTCCTGTTGTGGCACACCAAAATACAAGTTGCAATGACAAACAATAAATCCTAGCAAGAGGTTAGTCTGCAATGTGGGTAGCTGGGACCACGATGGACTTTCAAAAGTTGCAACAAGAAGCCTCAAACTAAAAGCTCCTTGCTCTTGGTATTAGTACATTTGCATACTTTAGTCACTGAACCCTTCACAAACCTCTGTCTTTACAGTCAAGGTGGTTGTCTGATCTGTTCCATTAAGGTAATTAAAGTTCATGTTATCCTCATAGGTCCCTTTAGGATATTTAGATGTTGGGCAAATGTTTACATGGGGTGGAAATTATCTGCAGATGATATCGATGTAGATCTCAGCTGATGTGGTAAATATGGCTGGGGCATGTCTGTAGAAATTTGAAATCTGTGTGAGACATACTGTTTCACTCCAAGAAGTTTTTAGTGCAGCTCATTGGGGTCATGCAATGGAGTGTGCTACTGTGTGGGAAAATCTCTGTGGTGCAAAGGATGAAATACAGGAGCATGATGTGGCAAACAGGAGCTGAAGAAGAGAGCTGCCTCTGTGCACTAAAAGATGTTCAAGTGGTATCTGCTGGCCACTATTTTACGGGAAAAGGAACGTTGTAAATAAGACCTTATTATCATGGGTTCTTGTAGATCCACATTTTTCATGGCCCAGATGAATGATGTCAAGAGACAAGAGAGAGATTGTTCCCTGGGTCATTCTCACAGCTCTTTATTTTCTATATGATGGGGGTGTTTTTCTATATGATGGGGGTATCTTTCTAAAGAAAGAGTAATTAGTTTTTGGTATTCTAAAACAATTATTTCTTTCCAAAATGTGAATTTTACTTTTTTTATATTTGTCAAAGGTTCAGACACTGTCCTCGGAACAAAGTTGATGCTGAGAAATTGGATGGTGTGTAAAGCAACATGGAACTGTAATATTCCAACATAACCCCCCAAGCTTTTTGTTTTGTTTGGATTTCGTTTCCTTGCTCTATGTTGCACTTTTAAAATGAACCTTCAGAACAAGGAGCTCTGTTCTTTACTTTAATGAATGAACAAAACAAATATGCTTCCAACTATCACTCAAATATTCATTTATTTCTTCCCAGGCGCTGAAGAGAAAACAAATCTGGAGCTCATTATCCTCGTTGGCACTGCAGTGATTGCCATGTTCTTCTGGTTGCTTCTCGTAATCATCCTCCGGACCGTTAAGCGGGTAATGAAAAAATTCTCATACTGTCCTATCAGCACTGGTCTTGCATGACAAATGAGAGCTGACTTGAGGCCTTTTGTGTTGCTTCTTTCCATTGTTCTTAAATCAACAGACACATTTTTTCTCTCCATGCCATGACATTCTTGCCTGGAACCAGGAGTGCAGAAATTTGTTTTTAATTGAACAGGCCCTTGCAAGAGAAAAATGTTTCATCTGGTTCTGTTTATTAAAAAAACAAAAAGAGAGAGCGAGAAAAGAAAAGTGCAAGTAATTAACAATGATCACACTCATGATGACATGGTGTAGGGAAATGGTAGCCTGGCATTTCTGGGAACTAATGAAATACTCTAAAGTGAGAAAATGGCATTTTGCCTGCACGTTGCTAGCAAAAAACTGTGCAACTGCAACTAATACCATTTTCCAGGCCAACGGAGGGGACATGAAGACTGGCTACTTGTCAATCATCATGGATCCGGATGAAGTTCCTATAGATGAGCACTGTGAGAGGCTCCCATATGATGCCAGCAAGTGGGAGTTTCCCAGAGACCGGCTAAAGCTAGGTGAGTTTTCATTGCATAAGCCATTAGTGATGCTGCAGCCAGCACTATGCTGGAGGGTGTTTTGGGTCCTGGCTCACCACGGGACTGCTCTGCTGCATGATCCCTAAGTGGGCTCTGTGTTCCCATAGGATGTGGTGCATCCTGTCTACATTTCAAGTCCTCTGTTAATTTCTGCTTCATTAACTCATTTTGGAGTTGCTTTTTATTCTACAACTTTTGCCTGCTGTGCCAAGAGAATATGTTTGTGTTCTCACTTCAAGGTAAACCTCTTGGACGTGGAGCTTTTGGCCAGGTCATAGAAGCAGATGCGTTTGGGATTGACAAAACTGCTACCTGCAAAACAGTGGCAGTCAAAATGCTTAAAGGTAAAAATAATGACTAAAACTTCAACTTGAATATACAATATAGGGATATTTGTCAACACTATAACTATTGTACCCATTGTTGTAAAAGTTTAGTTTAACAGGTGTTATCATGAAGCAATGATTAGAGAAAGTATGTGCCTTTCCCTCACTGATAACTGGAGCAATAGTGGTTTCCTAGCCACTGCTTTTATAATTCCACTTAGGTTCAGAACATAAAGTTGCTCCTGCAATCAATTTGCACATGTCCATTTTTGCCTTATGCATCCTCGTGGGAAGTTTTCTGCAAGTCTCAAGACAATGGCTTAGGCACGCTCCAAACTGAGTTGTAATTTGGAATAGCTTTCTCCTCACTTTAAATCATATTATACTGCCTCACATTTGCCACAGGAAAGTTGAAATGTGTGGTTCCCAGACACATTGTTTCTAAAGAACATGTAATAGGGCAGCGAAATGGGGCTGCCAGCAGCTAGGGGCTGTATTCCACCCTGTGCTGTACTGGCATTTTTGACACAGCCTGCCAGCCAACAAGGCTCCTCACATGATGGGCTGGATAAATACCAGAAGAGAATGGGTAGGAGGGAAAAACCTTTCTGTCTATGATGCTCCTGACCTGTGTTGCTTTACCTCTGCAGAAGGGGCAACCCATAGTGAGCACAGAGCACTTATGTCAGAGCTGAAGATACTCATTCATATTGGCCATCATCTCAATGTTGTCAATTTACTTGGAGCCTGCACAAAGCCGGGAGGTGAGTAACTTCTTAGTGGGTGAGGAGGTGCTAATAAAAACCCTATTTCTTCCGTTTCTGCTGCATAGGCAATTAAAATTCAAACTGAGGATTGGAAAGAGTAGTTCTTTCTTAAAAAAAAGTAAAATCTGGTAAGAGTGAGCAGGCCAGAGGTGGAATAAAGGTGGAATAAGGGCCATGCAGCTCCATCCCTTAGTTGTTCTCTCACTTTGCTTTTCTGTACTTGAGATATATCTTTATAGTGGACAGCCCATGTGTAACAGACTTCAGAGCTGAGTCTAACACCAGATTTAACCAGTTACTCTTAGTCTTGTCACCAGCTACAGCATGACTGCAAGCTGGGACTTCTCCTTTCTGTTTTGGATGGGCTGTTGGTGCCTCTGTGTGTGTGTAGGAGGGGAGATTTCAATTTGGAGTCCAGCTCTGGGTGGATGAACATATTTCACTTTATAATCAGGGACAGATGTTTTGTTTAGCAAATCTAGTGCTACAAATTAATTTGGAAGAAATTCAGTGTAAAGTAACTCAGTAATAATTTTTCAGGGACACTAACTTGTTGGCTTACAATGGGATGAAAATTTAATTTGTAAAGTTCCATGACAGAAGTCAGTAGTTGAAGGAAACATAATCCATAAATATTTATTTCCTTGTTTATTCCATAATAAAATAGAAATGGCCAGTATGTGAAACCTAGGATGGAAATTTTTCACCACAGAATATGCCTATATGAAGTAAATTTGAACATGAAATACCACATTTAGATTGTACATTAAAGCATCTATGTCTGAAATCAAGATTCCAGTTTTAAATTTTTAGTACTTTAACTGCCTGCAGAAAAGTGCATGGATAATCATGTGTGTATTTTATTGCAGAGGTTAATTGCACTTAAGTTCATTCAAATATTTATGTCGCATCCTGACAATGTCAATTAACTTGGGCTGTTACTGGTGCTTCAAGTATAAGCACACCACTATACTTTCTGGCATATGAAACTAAGCCTGTGATTTTCAAAATTATGTGCTTTGTTTTCTTCCCTTAAACAGAAGAAAAGTGAATAATTTCAGTGTTTTGATTAGATTTTAATTTTTTTTATTACTGATATTTTTAAAAACCTTTGGCTGTCAGAATACTCTTTGAACTGTATGTGTTTCTAGCTGGAAGTTATGCTGTGAGATAAGGTGGGATATTAATGGTCTAATGAATTGCTTTATGCGTTGTACAGGCCCACTCATGGTGATTGTGGAATATTGCAAGTTCGGAAATCTGTCAGCTTACCTACGGAGCAAGAGGAGTGAATTTGTCCCCTACAAGGTAAGGAGTCAAGGTTAACAGTAGCATGTTTGGTTTGGTGGGGTTTTTTCCACACACAATGTTTCTTCTTCTAGTGCAGGCTGAAGCAGCAATCCTTGGGGATGCTGAATGTCTTAGTGTACTTCTCATGGGAATGAGAGATGGCAAAGACATCAGAGGTCATCTAGTCTTTCCCCTGGCCCCTGCAATGTAGCTGTTTTGTTATTGTTAGCTTAAAATGTGCAAAGGAACTGGGCTTCCACTATTTCCTTTGGCAGACTGTTCTACACTTGGCCATATCTTTCAGGAAGTTTTTTCTGATTATCAGCCTCAATTTTTTCCTTTCTTAGTTAAGCTCCAGACCACCTTAAATAACTGCACTCCTTTTTTAGTGTATATATCCATCAGATATCCATAGGTATCTACTATCACGTGATTATCTGTTCCCTTGGCTCGTTGCTGAACAAGGCTATACATTTCTTTTGCTGTTAATAGTTTTGTATAATTGATGTAACTCATGAGTTTACATTCAGCTTTTCAACTCCCAAGTCCTTTGCAAACAGGAGCTCCATCACAGCACCCCCTCTGCACCCTGATTTGAAAGAAGGGGGAGGATGGAGACCAGCATTTTCAAACTCATTTCTGGGTAGCTCTGAGAGGAGTATTATTTCTTTAGAGGATCCCTCTGGAGGATCCATGCCCTCTGAGGGTCAGATTGCTGTCTGAAGAACTTGGCTGTGTGTACCCAGCACTCAGGGTCACCCTGGGGACCCAACCCTTTTCCACCCACAGCTAAGAGGGAGGCCTCTGGGCTGTGCTCTGCCATGTTGGTAGACTTGAATCTTCCTGCAGCTGCTGTGTTTAGATCAGAGCTTCTTCCCACTGCTTGTTGGTTCTCCAGGGGGTTATTTTTCTTTATCCTTGGAGACATTGTTTACTATTTTGTATTGGCAAAGGCAGCTCACTGCGTCTTCTTGTGAGGTAAAAAGATAAACAAATATCTGAGAGGCCTTGAAGGAAGAGACAGGGTTTCATGAGGGTGCTGACCCTCGCTTACACAAGCGGCAGGAATGGGATTTGGCAATGGTAAAAAACAGCTCTGCCAGGGAAAAAAATCACCAAACCAAAGCAATGGAGAAAAGGAAAATGTTTTGGAAGACGCCTCTGGGGCTGGATTCCTCCCTAGAGGCATGCAGTGGCTTAGGGGAAGAAGGAAATAAGTCAGATGGCTGTTAGAGTTTTGGCCAAGGTAGAGGTTTAGCAGGAGGCTCTTTGCAGCAGCAGGAGGTAAAGCCATAGCAGTACGGAGAGGCTGGAGTGTATGAGAGGGTTTGGCAGCATCCATCCATGTTTGTTTCACAGGTGGGGGGCACCAGGGGCTGAGGAGACCAGCTCCTCAGTGGGCATTTAGTCCCCAGCATGTGGAGATGTTGCTGGGTTTGGCTGGGAGGTTGTGAAAGCAGGCAAAAGTTGTGCTGTGGAGTGGCAGAGGGTGCTCCAGCTGGTGAACCTGCATGGCCATGGGTTGGGTTTTGCTGGTACTGTCAGTGCACCGGCCTGGTGCCCCAACCAGCGCTGGCTTGGAGCAGAGCAGCTGATCATGCCTTCACTGGGTTGCTGTCCCTGCCTTCCCTGGTCACCTTGGCACAGACCATAGGGAGCACCACTGCCTCTCCAGTAGAAGCTTCTGGCATGCTTTCAGCTTCTGATTTTTCTCACCCTCCCCTCATATTTCTAGACCAAATGTGCCAGATTTCGGCAGGGGAAAGAGAACTACGTTGGTGATGTCTCTTCTGACCTGAAGCGACGGTTGGACAGCATCACAAGCAGCCAGAGCTCAGCAAGCTCTGGCTTTGTGGAGGAGCGGTCCCTGAGTGACGTGGAAGAGGAGGATGGTAGGATATGTCTTCTCCTGGTGTTGGAACATGTGTCATTGGTGGGGCTGATGAGGGACATTGGGGACTCTGTGATTTCCGAAGCTCCCTCAAAGCTGTGTGCAGGCTATTCTCTGGTTGACCAAAGTTCCTGAGCTATGGATTATCTAGATCAGGATCCCAAACCCCTCAGCCCAGTCCCAGATAATGTCCTGTCTGAAAAGGGTCTGTTTTTAGTGTGAAGCCTTTTGGAGATGTGTGTGTTTAGTGCCCCTATATCTTCCGGTAAAATCACAGAGCACAAACTCCAAAGGCAGTGCAGAGAGGGATGCACCAGGGTGCTAACTGAATTTCCTTAAAGTTTACCCAGAAGTTAAATACTGTGAAATGCTATTTGCTTCACTGCTTGTTAGCAGAGAGCTTGCTTTGCCTTCCCTCGGCCCAGGTGGTCTGTCAGGAACAGGAAGCCTGAATTATCCGCTCATTCAAAGCCTCCCCAGGATGCACATATCCTCTGCAGTGGTTTCACTGATACATTTGCCATGTCCTCCTTTGGCAGATGCAGCACAAAATGCTCAGTGCTGCCATTTCAGAGGCTGCTAATTTCACCTGGGGTGACATCATCATCAGTATGTGAACAGGGAGAATGATCTTGCAGTTTCAATGCAATCCAATAGGTAATGTCACACATACATTTCCACACCATCATGGTCCCTTTCCAGTACTCCCTGGTGTAAACATTCACCCTCTGAGCTGGGATGTTACCTGAAGCAGCCCTTAGGTTAAGGTTTTAGCCACCAGTGCTGTAGTTCTTGGTAGATGCCTGCTTAAAATGAGGAGCTGAGCAAAGAGTTGTTTATTTCAGCATGAACTAAATGCCTAGGTATCTTTGGATATTTGAGTACATTATTCCTCCAGGTTACTAGAGGATGAGGTTAGGGTTCTTCTACACTAAATTAGCAGGGCTTTTTGCTGAATTGAAGTCTTTCTCCCTATGGCACATTCTTTCTTCATAAAGACTAGGTGGGGCCTCCCTCTCCTTCGTTTCTAAGTTCAACTGAAACCACAGAAAGCTTTACTGTCCTAGGGACTTGTGAGCTGGGTTTCAGTTGTTTTGCTTTTGGGATTGTTTTGCAAATCTTTCCTCTGGTGGGAACTCTGGAAATAAGCAAGGAGGCCTAGGGTATAGCCCATCATCTCAAAATTTATTTTACACAGGACTAGTTTGATGTAAAATGGGTTGTTAGTGATAATTATACAGCCAAAAAAAGTGCTTGATTTGCTCTTCCAGTCCAGTGTGGCATAAGGTTCACATGGCCTTTTACCTAACAGCAGTTATTGGTGAAATCAGTGACAAAGGGCATGTTTGACTGTCATCTGATTCTTTGCAGCTGGTCCTGAAGACCTTTGCAAGAACCCTTTGACCATGGAGGACCTCATCTGTTATAGCTTCCAGGTGGCAAGGGGAATGGAGTTCTTGGCTTCACGCAAAGTAAGGAACTTCTCAGGAAGAGTGGCATGTTATTTATTTGACTGTAGGAAGTAATGCTGTAGGTCTATAGAAGGAAACAGCATGTTCATCTTTGGACTAGCAGTCACCCACAACATTTTCTTTTTGCTCTAAGACATACCCAAATCATTCATGCTACAGAGTGAAACAGCGTGTGCATTTATTGACACAAATGTTAGTGATCTGTATAAGGTTTATGGGCCACCACTTCACAGAAGAATGGTTAAGTGGTTGGAGGAGGGGAGCTGACTTCTAAGGACAGTTAAGGGAATTAGGGACAAATCCCTGGTAACAGGAGCTAAATGAGAATAAAAGATTTTTCTCTGAGGAGCAAAAAGTTTCTTGTACCTTGTGCACTGGGATTGGAGGGGCAATGTGAGGAGAGACGATACTCAGCTATGAAACTTCATGGATGACTCCTTGGATAATCTCTTGCAGAAGACACCCTGGCAGTCAACAGCACCTCACTTGCATTTTGGCCTTCTAGAAGTATTTTTCTGTGGTTTGAGCCTAAATATGTAGAGCACATATTTCAAAGGATGACAATTCCAGCAAGAGTGAGGAATTGCCTGCAGCTGTATAGAAACAAAAAATACTTAGAAATGGGAAAAGAAAATAGAAGCAGGAAATACAACACTGCTCTAGAGTGCAGGCTAGGTGTTCAAGAGCAGACTTCAGAGTCTTTTTCTAAAAACATGTTCTTGTCTGCCCTTCATACATCTTGATTGATGTGCATGTGTAAAAATACCTTCCTCCAGAATCTGCAGTTTCAGTCCATACTAGAAGCAAACCTGTAGCCACTTTCAGAGCCTGATTTTTTTACTTCAGGCTATTGAGGCTTGAGTTTTGAACTGTTTGGTTGTTAACTAAGCTGTTGTTCTGCATAGGTAGAGATGTGGACTTCTTTCTCTGTAGTAAAGATTAGTTTGTGTTGGAATCAAGTCAGCATTTTAGTGTGGTGTTTTTCAGAGAAATAGTGGAGTGCACAGATTTGAGTGAACCTAAGTAAATCTAAAAGTAATCAGATCTGAACCTGTTTTGTGTCAGCTTCTTAGGATAATTAATTAGCTAACTTCAAAGGCCCTCTCTGCACAGTGGATAAACAGATGTATGTTTGGACTTGAGAACACAAGTCTCCCTGAGCCAAATCAGTTGTGACCATCAAAAAAGCACTTAAAATCAGCAACTGTTGATGCTGAGGTTTCTTTTTCTTAAAAGGTTTTAAGAATTATCTGGCCTTTGAGGGTAGGAGAGCACATATGTGAAAGAGATCAGCCCTGTGGACAGAGCTGTGACCACAGGCAGCATATGATGTTGTTTACTTCTCTTTGCAGTGCATCCACAGGGACCTGGCTGCTCGTAATATCCTCTTGTCAGACAATAATGTGGTCAAAATCTGTGATTTTGGCTTGGCTCGAGACATCTACAAAGACCCAGATTACGTCAGGAAAGGAGATGTAAGTTTCAGATTATCTGTTTGATAGAGAATTAATATGAAATAAGGACTTCTTTTTTCTTTTTTTCCCTTAAAGAAGTTTGTGGAAACTCAGTGTTTTGCTAAACTGTGATACCATTTTGTTTATGAAAATGCTTTTAGGCCAGACTACCCCTAAAATGGATGGCACCAGAAACCATTTTTGATAGAGTGTATACCATTCAGAGTGATGTATGGTCCTTTGGAGTTCTGCTGTGGGAAATATTTTCGTTAGGTGAGTCACTTTAATTTTACTGAACCATCTCTAAACAAAAGAGTCTGAAGAAAACAGTCAAAGTGTTCTGGGATCCTCTGTTGCATTTTCTTTTTACTTCTTGAAAAATTCCTATATATTTCCTCCATCAAAATAAAACACCAAAATTTTCTTCAAAATGCAAATGTAGGAACGTAGGCTTGAAATGCTTTTTCATGCAATTTCAGTACGTGATGATGTGCCTCATTTACTCAATCAGTTGCTGTTTCCATCATAAGTATAAATTGTTTACACATCCAAATACACTGAATTGCCTTATTAACACAAACCATAACAAGTTATTTGCTTGAAAATTAATCCCAAAATTTAAGAGTCTAATGCATTAAAATTACTGTTGCTTTCATTTTAGGTGCATCACCGTACCCTGGAGTGAAAATTGATGAAGAATTTTGCAGAAGACTGAAAGAAGGAACGAGAATGAGAGCACCAGATTATACAACACCAGAAATGTGAGAAACTGTTCTTCCAGCTGCCCACCTTTACCCCACACTACTAGCAGGTGCAGGAGCAAGCAATAGGTGCTGTTTTCTTTATGCTGGTATTTTAATTGGTTTTGTTGTTCTAGGTACCAAACAATGTTGGATTGCTGGCATGGAGATCCTAAGCAGAGACCAACTTTTTCAGAGCTCGTGGAGCACCTGGGGAATTTACTGCAAGCCAACGTCCGTCAGGTACGTGAACTGTATTCTCTGGTTGCTAAAACCACCAGCTGAATCTGTCCTGTTCTGCCAGCCACCACAGCATTCCATAGTTGGGTACTGTCTGCTGGGGCTGTCACGGAGCCTGGGCTTCTTCTAGCGCTCCCATTACTGACCACCAGCTGGGTCTCCGACTAGCAGAGAGTGACTTGCGGTGTAAAGATCCCGGAGGCTGTGTTGTGGTAACCACAGGTCACTCCGCCCTGCCAGTAAGCCTTCCCATGACACTACTGCTGTCTTTGCTGGGGAGTTGTTGGCACAGGCTCAGTTCCCTGCTCTGCTGCTGATTTCTCTGCATGCTGCAGACGCATTCCAGCAGGTAGCTCCTGTTGATCTTACTGTGCCAAAGATGGTTATCTTCGTGTATGTGAGGTTGTGGGCTGCAATGCTTTTAATGGCTATCCTGGAAAACAAGGATACAAAAACTTCATTGCCTGTGAGCAGCTCCATGCAAATTAATGTATTAAGGCATGACCTGTGTGCAGGCATTCCAGTAAAAGAGCCCACTGCGACCAGGTGGGTACATGGGCTTCCCTTTCAGGCTCTCCATCTTGTGGCTTCCTCTTCAGTTACTACAGAAGTGGACAAGGCCGGGGCAATAGATGTGAGCCCACTGAATGAAGGAGGATTTATTTGGCTGTGTGCTCCCCTATTAGACAAACTCTCCCTTTCTAGCCTATCAGTGATGATGCAAATTACACTGCCCCTCTAAAACATCAGGTTCATTTTCTTTGTGGCATTGGAACTCAAACATTATCAAAATCTACTTCTATTTTTTCAAAGACGTCAATAAAAAGTCCAGTTTATACATTATGTTACAGTAGATCATATAAAAATCTATTTTTTTAAAATTCAAAACTACTTGAAAGTGGTTCTTATTAAGCTTCTTTCTTTTAATGTAGCTGCTCCTGCAGAGGTGGTATACTGTTCACAGTTTAATAAAACACCCACACTGTTGGGCTGATGCATTCTCCATGTACATGCATGTATCTGTTTATGTCTGTGTGTCTCTGTAGCCTATTTATTTTTTGTATTTTTTCACTGCATTCTACAGGATGGTAAAGACTACATTGTCCTTCCTTTGTCAGTATCACTGAATATGGAAGAGGATTCGGGTCTCTCTCTCCCAACTTCACCTGCTTCCTGTAGGGAGGAAGAGGAAGTCTGTGATCCTAAATTCCATTATGACAACACAGCAGGAATTAGGTATTTTATATGGTGGACATCCTACTGGGGCCTCTGGGAAGGTTTTGTTCATGCTGGGGGAAGGGAAAATGAAAGGAAGAGATTTCAGCTGCCTGGTCCATATTTAACCTTCTCCATAGGGATAAGGAGGAATTTGTAAAGCTTTTGTAGGCAAAAGCTTGTTTCTTACCTTCCCAATTAGTGATTTTCTTATTTATTTTAAATGTTGCTACCCTTTCAAGATTTGGTATTGTCATTCAAAAACAAACAAAAAAAGCAAAAAACATGACAATATCTGTTATTTGTTTTTGAAGAACCAGAACATATAGAAGGTTTTACTGGTCCAATTCAGTTGTGTTCGCAGTGTTCTTGTGTTGCAGCTGCCAAGAGTATTAATGATGATAGATCTGTCATTAATAATCTCTCTGGCATTTCTCCTCCTAAAATGAAATACTGGAAAATAGGTCATGAATTGATAGCCAAGAGGAACGTGATGTAAATAGTGTTGTCATTGGGTTTTGTCCACTGCTTGCTTCTGGTGGGCTCCTAGGACATCCATAATGGTAGATGCTGTTGGGTATCATGGCAGAGGTGACTTTCCAGTACGGAGTTTGTACTAATGCACTTCAGGGGCTTATATTGGACACTTTGAGGACCTCTGGCTTGGGATGTAAGGGAGAAAGGCATTTTCTCATCCAGCGCAGCCACTGAGATGCTGGGAGCTCTGGGTTGCTCAATCCAGTCTCAGAAGAAGGAGGATAGAAAGAGATGGATGCAACCGTCAGGGTGGAGACAGAGTCTGTTGGCAGGTTTCATGTGGTTTCCATGAAGCAGAGCCCTCTGCCTCGCTGCGTGTATCATACTCACCACAGACGGAGTTCCCGATGATTTGGGGTACAGCAGGAGAACATTTCTATGTGGTCCTAGAAGAGACTACCTGGGCACAATACATTTCACACTTCAGCTGAACTTATGATCCTGCAGCTGAACCCATGTTTTAGTAGTGGGACAGTTCAAACTATACATGTTTAAAAGACAAAAAAGCATGATTTAACACTGAAAATATCACACTTATTTTCCACTTTTAATACTTCCTATATGGCTTTTCCTGGTCCCCATTTCCTGTTATGAACAGAAGTAAAAGCACTCTGTCAACGTCAACTCTGTCAAAGGAGACTTTGAATCTCTTTTTTCTCGTCTTATAGGATTGTGAAAGCACTTGTGGAAATCATGGTAGGAGAGGCAAAGTGAGGAGGTTAAGTCATGCTTAGGGGCTTTGTTCTTACGTTCTGGTAGCTGAAAACGATTTTGTAAGCATGGATCTTGCTATATAGGTAGTGGAAAAGATTGATCTGTTCAGAGATGTCTTTTTCAATCTTCACAAAAGTACTAACTATGAGGAAAGGCTGATAAATATAATCTCTTAATCAAAGCTGGAGGAGGATAACAAGCACAGGGAAAGCATGGAGAGTCTTAAAGAATTCTTAGATTGCTGATGTAAATTAAAATCAGCAGGATGTCCTAGCATCTGCCATATTTCGTTTAGTAAATAGATATGCAATTTCTGAACCTTGAAAGATTGTCATTAAAAACAGTCAGGTGAGGTATAGAAGAGTTAGTGTAAAGTGTAAAGGTAATGCCTACTCTTAGAAAGAACAGAAAAAATGTAATTCTGAAATCAGTTTAATTTGAATTCTGGGAACGATTGTGGAATAAATGTTCAGATAAATAATGGTAAATGCCTACAGGAAAATAACTAAAAAATGGCCAGCATGGATTCATCAAGAACAAATCAAGTCAAAGTAATCGAAGTTTCATTCTTAGAGAGAATAATTGACCTGGAGGATAGCAGAGAAGATGCATTTTGATTTCCTGTAGAACATTTTTGGCCTTTTCTTAATGGGACAATCTAATACAAAATGCAAGCAAATGTCAGGAAATACTCTGAGGACATCAGCTGAGCTCTCACTGCCACCGAGCAGGAGTCAGACTCCATGCATAGCCTCTCTCTGCCTGCACACTGTTTCTAGTCCTATTTGAACAGTAGTTTGCTTAACCAGGAGGATCTCATTCACTGTAGCCCTTGTAGGCTGCCTCTTGTCTGGGCTGAGCAGAGGCAGGTCTCCCATACTTGGGAAGTCATTCAGATCAAGAGGCTGGGCTTCTCAGTCCTCACCACCCTGGAAAACTGTAGTGCTGGCCATGCAGCTCTGTGCCTGGGTGGACATTTAAATGCAAGCACAGAGGGAGCTTCCAAACTTAGAAGGCAAGTTGTGGAATAAACTTCTAGTCGTACAAGATCAGGTTGTCCAGGAGGGTGAGTGGACTAGATTGTCCATTTGATGGTTTTGGTCCTGGTAGTGTTGGATGGGAAATAGATTAGATACCACTGCAGAGGAGCAGAAGACATGGCCAGTGCAGAGAGCTTGAAAAGAACTGGTTTTGTTAAGTTTAGGAAGAGAAAATAGAGAGGGAACATAGTAGCAGTTTTCAGTACATGAAAATTTGCTCCAAAGAGGGTGTTAAATAATTGTTCTGTGTCCCCAGCATTAGGAAAAATTTGATTTGCAGCAAATACTTGGGTTTAATATTTGAAAATCATTCTAAAGTGTGATTGAGCACCTGAGCAGGCTACAAAAGGAACTTGTAAAATCCCCACCAGTTTAAATAAATTTCTGTTGGACATAAGCAGGATTCAGCAGAGCTAGACTCAAAGCTGGGAAAAGGGGTGAATGATACTCTTAACTGTCCCTAGCTTTGCACTTCAAGTGGATGCAGCTTACTCTACTAACTCCATGGATTTTCCTTCATTAGCTGTTAAGAACATAAATTTGACCTGTTTAACTGGGACACCATCCATTTCATTCCATATTCACTTAGGCAGAAAGCTGAGGGTGGCGTTTTGTTTGCTGTATTAGTATCTCCATGAAAGTAAATTTTATTTTTTTGTCCAATATTTTTTATGGATGTCATCCTGAACCAGAGGGCTTCTTTTGGAGAAGAGCCTTCAAGAGAGATTTAGCACTCCCTGTCCTGATCCCCACGGCTGAAGGGCAGCAGTGTGCTGAGTCTGCTGTTGTTGTCCTAGGTCCAGCCAGGGGTCTCAGAAGTGCTGTCCGAAGGAAGAGACACACGTCTGTGCTCCAGGCTTCTCTGTTTATTATACTTCTAAGCAAAGCTTGCAGGAAGTGAAGCCCTCCGGTGTAACTGAGGAAAGAAGCTGTTTTCTCAAAGTCATTTCTTAGGATTTGCTCAGAGATCAATATTGTCAGGAGCAGAAGGTCAGAAATATGCCACTTTCTAGGCTGTTCATCCCTTTCAATAAATAGATATTTTGAAGTTTGCATAATATGTTTTGACAAAAGGATTAACTTCTCTGAAGAGAGATAAAAGGGTTCTGATATCATTGTGCTGTTTGCAGCCAAGTTGTGGATAGTGGACACAGAATTTTATTGTTTTGTTTTCTTTGCAGTCAGTACCGACAAGGTAGCAAGAGAAAAAGCCGCCCAGTGAGTGTGAAAACATTTGAAGATGTCCCTTTGGTAACCACTGTAAAAGTTGTTCAGGAGGTGAGTTTGTCTGTTTATACATGCTTCCTTCTATTATACATTTTTTTTGTGTTTTTATTCTTTTTCCATTTAATGCATTTCCAACATCTTTGCAGGAAAACCAGACAGATAGTGGGATGGTTCTTGCATCTGAAGAGCTGAAGGCATTGGAAGAGAATGAAAAACAAGTGAAAATACCCTTTAGGTAAGTTTATAGGATTGAATATGACCTTTTACCTGCAGTATGTCAGAAGACTGATTGGTTTGTAGAATTGTTTGGAAGACAAAATCTTTTCTTAAAGTATTTTCAAAAACAGAAAGCAAAATTGTGCCCGGTATGCCTGGTCATCTGCATTTGGTATTAGGAGAGGAGAGGTAATGCAGCTTTTGGAAGCCCCAGTCAGCACCCAGAAAGGACTTGTATTTATCAGCTGCAATAGTATCAATCAGCCCTCGAAGCTACTGAGCTGGTGCACAAAACTGAGCACAAGGACCTGTCTGAACTCTTGGTTTTGGTTTTCTGCTTGCTTTTTATTTCTTTTTTTTTTTTTTTTAATAGCTGACACACAAATTTTCAGGGTGTACCTAGGTGTATTTTCAGAGCATTTTACAGGGGTTTCATTGTGCAGTTCACAGGAAGCACAGTGGTGTGCATGGAGCTGAAACCTCACGTATGCTGTCTGAGAGCTTCTCAGGAATTATTTTTTTCCAGAACTACTTCAGTGCAGACTAAGATAAACTGCAGTTACAATTGCACCACAGCTGAAGTAAAGCCTCTAAAAGCTTTCTCTTAATTTCATCTGTGGTTGCAATCTAACTCCTTGTATTGTCATAAAATTAAACATCTTTTTCATGCATTAGTGAAGTTAGGGCATATGAAAAGGTTTCTCCTTATAATCAAATGCATGTTTAAAAAGGCTTGAAGCCAGGTTTAAGTACAGCCTTTTGCTTTGGTTGTTGTTGTGATGGAAAGCAGCTGCCATCTGGAGTCGCCCACCTGCCCTCCAGAAGACGGCTCTCTCCACAGCTCTCTCAGCCCTGTTTCTGTTTTTTTTTTGCAGCACACTGGTGCCCAGCAAGAGTAATGAGTCCGTCATGTCCGAAGCCTCCAACCAGACAAGTGGGTACCAGTCAGGATACCACTCGGATGACATGGACACCACCGTCTATTCCAGCGAGGAAACGGAACTCTTGTGTGCCCAGGAGGCTTCGCCCCCACTCTGCCGTGCTCATGGGCTCCCCTACGAGAGCCCCGCGCCACTCTAGGGTGAAGCTGGCAGCTCCAGCTCCCCCTGGGATGTGCCTTCATTGCCTGGGCTGGTGGTATTCAGGTTTGACGTATTGAAAGATGGCATCTGTAAGAAAAGACATTTATTTTTCCTGAAGATGATGCAGAAGCATCTGGCAGCAAAACTGCGCTGTGCCAGACTGGGGTTCTTTCCTCAAGAGATGCTGGTGGCTGAGGGTGCAAAGCCCCAGCCGTGGTGTGTGGGCTGTGCCAACCCCATGGCAGGAGCTGACCCTGTGGAGATGTGGAGCATCTGCCTGATGCAGGCAGCATCACGGCATTCAACTTAAATGTTTCTACTTGTACGAAATAATGGCACATCCCTGCTTTTGTGGGGGTTTTTTTGTTTGTTTTTCCCCTTGTGTGGCTGGACTCCAGGAAGGAAACAGCACGGCACTGGCTTCTTGTTTCTCAGAGTTATTCCTTGCTTGTACCTTCACAAACAAAAAAAGGAACCTCCAGCTCAAGGTTCTGGCACTCACTGACAGCCTGAGACTAAACATAGGCTGGGCTAAATATAGGTGGGGGTGATGGTCTCTGTCCTTGGCAGAGGAAAAAGGCTGCTGTACAAGTCCTCATGAGCTGCATTTTCTCAGTGAAGTTGGTTAGCAGGGAGAAGGCAGAGCATTGAGCCAAGTGATGGGACTCAAATGGCAGGGCCGTGCCTGACCTCTGAGGATGGCTCTGCTCCCCTTTCATCCCCAGCACCCTTGACTCACACCAAATGCCTGCCTGCCTGCCTCTGAGCTGCCTGAAACTGCTGCAAAAAATATTCCCCTCCCCCCAAATCACCACTTACAACGGGGAGAAAAGGCAATGTCATTTACCCTAGGACACAGGAAGCTCTGTGGTTCTGGTGGGGCATCCTAAGGGCACCCTACCTCTCATTTCATCCCCCCTCCCACAGATTTAGGTCTGACTCTTTCACTTTGAAAACTCAAAGTCTGTTTGGAGTGGCAGAGATCTCAGTTTAGGTAGCCTTGGGAATCCGTGGCTGGTTTCATGGCAGCTCTGATCTTCTCTGAGTGATGTTGGACAACTTCTTACCTGTGCTCTTGTAGTCCCAGAACTCTATTGATAGACACAGTGAGGACTACAAGATTTTAAAGTGTAAAGCTATTTCTACTGAGTTCTTTTTGTATTTTTATAAGTATTTTTTTGTTTGTACTTACTGTAATGTCAAATGCTGGGAACCATGAATATAAGGCATATACAGTATTTATAGCCTCTTTATGTAGAAATAAATGTAATATATTAAAATATAAATATATATTATATAACAGATATTGTACTATTCACATTTTGTATCGGTGTTCTGTAACATTGCAAAGGTCACAAAATTTTTTAATAGCTAAAACTTTTCACTTCATTAAAAGGGACTGGAAATTTACAGTGGGGGGCTACAAGTAGGTTTGTTTTCTTTCATTATATCCTTTCTGTTGGTAGGGAAGATTCTAAAGTACTACTTGTTTCAAGTCTATGAACATGTGTAGTCAAGGAAACTTCAGTGGTTTTTAGCAGTTGGCAATAAATACCTTTAGAGAAATGGACAGAGGAAGAGACTGCTTGTGCAAGCTGAATCTCCTCTGAAAGAGTTTATTATGTTCAGTTGGGGATGGTTGATCTAATTGTATAGTGGCTTTTGCCTGGGGAGTAGCATTTTCCCTTAAAGCCTTATTCATCTTTTCCCACTTGTGTTTCTTCCAGCTCACTTCTCACTGACTAAATGTCGTCTCTGCTCTTGTGCAGCGAAGTCTTCCTTTTATTTTAGATCTGTACTTAAAGCTCCTACCTTTTCACTCTGTTGTCCAATTTTTAACTTTCTCTTCTGCACTGTGTAGGCCTTTGCTCTCAGGGCAAGGCTGTCCACTGCTAGGGACATAACAGCTTATGCTAAAATAAAGTGCAAGGGAAGTTAAGCCACAAATTGCAGACTTTAATTCAGCTTCTCTTTATTGCAGTTTGAAATGAGACAGGCTAATGCATAGTGAGAACACTTGTCTAGGAAGTGAGAGATCTCACTGCTGAATTCTTCTCAGGCTGAATATGGGACTGATGCCTTCTGCACATTATGTGCATTGCCCAAATACAAGATTATGAGATATCAAGGTGTAAATGTTTCTCTATTGCTCCCCCTAAATCTAAAGCATTTTACAGCGAGGAAATCAGGAGCAGGGAGGTCAGATAGAAAAAAAAGGGAGAGACGTCCTAAATTTTGTGCAAGGGGTTCTATGAAGGACTTGTATTTTCATGTATATATTTGACATTTGTCTTGCTTCCCAGGCAACAGTCTAGCAATCAGAGTATGCTCAACAGACAATGCTACATCCTTTAACATCCCCCCTCTGCAATATTTTTCAATATCTTTAATGAAAATGCTCTTCTATGTATTATTACACAAGGGACATAAAGTACTGACACTGAGAGAACGTTGATGAGGCACATGTTGGAGAGTCCTAACAGTGAGGTGGAGATGGAGGTGTGTCATTGATACCTGCACTACCCAAAGTTTGGGATGTTCAGTTTAGACATCTCATCTCGTAGCTTTTTTCCTCTCCAGCTTGGTGTAACACACAATATGTGCCATATAAACGCAGTCAGAGGCTTCCCTGGGTGTTCATGGTACCTCTAAAAGAGCCACCCACCACGATGCAGACTGATGAAGTTTCAAGACATAGCCATGTCAGTTACTAAGTTCACGCTTACAATCCTAATCAGCCAATTAAGCTCTCTTCTGCGTCCAAATAGTTTTAAATATGCCTGGAAAATGTGGCAACTAGCACACACCTGCTTTAGGAAAGGAAATTGGTTTCTAAAAAAAAAATCAGCCCAAACCATATATTCACTGTCAGAAACAAGCAAAGGTTCTATAAATGTGTTCATATATTTGGCATCCAGTTACACAATTCTTTTCTTAAACCATGGCCATTACATCCTTTAAAACACCTGGACTTTTTGTTGTATTCTGAATACAGCACATTCAGCGGAACCCTAGTCATGCCACATCTGTCTTTGAGATGCTTTAAATTCCAAAAAGGATATTTTCAATGAAACAACAGACATATAATGCACAGATTTGCAAATGCCTTGCAAACCAGTCCCAGCTTTATCTCTACCCTGCAGCCATGCAGCAAAGCGTCAACATTTGGATCAGCATCCTTATCCATGAAATTCAGCCTGGATCTGAGCCCAGTGAGCTACAGATAGAAGGGACACTTAGAAGATTATGTATCCAAACATATCACTGTGAGCAGCTGGGTTGGAGTGAGGAGAAGCAGTGATGGGATTGACTTGTCCTGTTCAGAGGAACTGCCAGAATGAACTGTAATGCCTGGTGGGTTAGGATGTGGGGAATCAGGCACAGCCATGCCAGAAATAGGCAGTTCCAGGGCTTGGAGATGGCTCATGTCAGCTCTTATCAATGTAAACACAGCCCACCTGAAGAATGCAGGGGTGTTCAATCATGGTAGGTAGATCCTTCTCCCTGCAAAAGACACTGTAAAATGTATCTCATCCTTTGCATGGAAATGTCTTGGCAAATCCAGCCTAAGCTTTTCTTATTAATGCATCTCCAATTGCAAACAAGTGCATTTCACATGAGAATAAAAGTGTTAGGATAATATTCCATGTCTTCTAATGCGGGCGTCCCGAAAGACCGTGCCTGGAGACTTTTGGGACAGAGTGCTTATTAATTATAAAAGCAGTATGTTACTAAAACCACTACAATCACAGAGCTGCTGACATTGGGGACAAAAATTTCCTTTTAATGGCATCTCTTTTTATGGTTCCAAGGCTGCAAAACGTAACTGGGTAGCATGGATAGCCTCCAGATACAAAGCTGGAATCTGCTATTTTTATGCGAAACATTCCCAAACCATGAATCATCTGAGGTTTCCCCTCATCACTGATACTTGAGTACACACCCTGTGTTACCTCGCAGTATGGGACCTCACAAAGCAACAGCAAGGGCAAGGAAAACAAAGTTAACGTTTGTTCTTTCTAATTGACAAATTTATTAGGGACAGGAGTTAACCGACAGAGACCTTTTCTTTGGACTTCAGCCCTGTATTTTTATTCTGCCTGGCTGAGTGTTGCATTCTGTGTTGTGATATATGTCCTCAGCTCCTCAACCCCTGACATTCAGGCTGATTAAGTCCCCGAAGGTCATTGGGAAACATAGCAGGAGCTTGTAACATATGGTGCTGATAAACATCTCAGCATCAGAGATAAGGAGCTGGTCAATGTAATCTTAGGAAGCTCAGGTTTTGTTGCCATAAAACTGTACAATGTAAAGCCTAATCCCTACACAGGTTTAATTAGCTGTTAAACATATCAGATTCATGATGAAGGGTGTTCTGGTTACCTAGGCATTGTTCACTGGCTGCCACTGGTTGGTTCAAATGTGAAGTATCTCTTCCTTGCAGCTTGTTAGGATGACATGTTATGGTGAATGATGACTGCTCTGTAAGTTTTGGGGCAGAGCAGGGGGGAAATGAATTCAATTTACAAACCCAGCTGTAATGTCAGACACAGCCTCTGGTGCCAGGTAATATGGAAGTGCCGTGTGGTTTGCCGAGTCCTGGTCAAAAAAAGACTTCCTTATAAGTTGGAATGTATGAAATGAAGTTCAGTTATCTTTTTCAAGGAGAGCTGAATCTGTTCACCATCCTACAGAGCTGTTTCCCTGAGCTCCATGCTGCTCTCTCTTTCAGTATAGTCATGCTAAGTGACTTGATTAGCAATGTTTTCGCAAAGTGTTTAGTTTTATTTCTCTCAGTCTGTTTTCACACTACAGTCAGAAGCATGATTGCCACTCATTGTAGAGAGATGTAAGGTAGTTTTCGTCCTGCCTCGCTAAGCAGCAGTACCAGTGAGAGCTCAGCAGCCTAGACTTCTGCTTGGCCCAGCATCACCCGTTGTAGTGATGGCTGTGTGCCCCATGATAGTGGGGCACATAGCAAAGTCTGTTTGAATCATTTGAGGCTGAAGATGGCAGGTTGTTTTCCATCACTTACTCCCAGTGTACCAGACCCTGGATCTGTAGACTGGTTAACTCTGGTGGGGGTCAGCAGGCAGAGGTGGCCTTGGTTTTGGGACTGACACGGCCTAGACTTGGCAGTGCTGTATTGCACGGAGCAGGGGAGAGGAGCCAAAGACTGAAAGAAAATTTTAATAATCGTGTATATCCTTTTTAATTATGCATAGGTACTTATACTGGAGAGTTGTGCTTTAGCACCAGGAACCAAGGAAGAGCAAAGGGGTTTTGCTTGTTAGAGACCTTCAGGTTGCACTGTCGAATTGGAAGACCAGCACTGCTTGCTGCTAGTTACGTAGAGGCTGCTTTACAGTGCATGTTTCATGCAGAAGTAGGGCCCCTTTATTCCTAGGAAGGACAGTTCCTGACGTTTTCTAGGGTTTCACTTGTACATTTGCTCCATTTATTTCTCTGTTCACCATGTTCAGGCTATGGTTTAAGAGCTGATGAGTTGGGCAAGGCGTCTGAACCAGCAATGGACCCTTATGTTTAACATCCTTTGATGGATTTTCCACTTTTTGAACTCGTGTGTAACCCTTAACATCTGCAACATCCTGCAGCAAGAGCTGTTTGCATGCAGATTTTCACTTGATGGCCAAAGCTATTTTCCAGTACGTTGATCAAGTTTTCCCTACCCGCTTCCTTCATGTTATTTAGGATTTTATAGACAGCTATCTCCCAGTCTTTCCCTTTCGAATCAGAGTATTCCTGTAAAATCTGTTTGCATCTCCCCAAACCTGTAAATAGGGCCCCTTGGTGAGAAGGTGACATCTGTCTGGCATGATTCCGAAGCAGGTCTCCGCAAGATACCCGGCTTCCGTCGGGAGGAAGGAGGGTGTGGGACAGTCAGCAGAGGACCGTGTTTTGTCAACTGACTCGCATGACGGATGTACCGCAGCATTGGCAAACATCAGTCAATGTCAAGACCCGACTTTGCCGGCATCTTCTCAGCACTGCTATTTTTGGCTGGTGAAAGGTTTCCCGGGGTTGGGCTGGACTTGTCTCCTGTGTGCAGCGTCGCCCCGTTCCCAGGCTGTTTGTGCTGGCTCCTGGCTGGCTGCAGGGAGGGATAAGGGGCAGAAGGCAGGGGCTGGGTGACTGAAATGCAGCACAAACAGGAGCACCATTTACCACCATGAACCAGCAGAACAGAGGGAAAGCCAGGCCTATCTTATCAGTGACTTACTCAGACTCAGGGGTATAAAAGCTCTCTTTAAACTTTGGGTAATACCCATAAACAGAGCTCTTAGGAGATAACTTCACCAGCAGAACTTTTTTGGTACACTTATGTGTAGTTTTGTATTGCAGTGACAAAGGCATCTTTATATTGTCTGATAAACTTCTTAAATTGGCAACAACTATTTAGCATTTCAGTTTAGTTAAGTACTAAAACAGCAGGGAGTGTGCAGCTAATGCAATACAACTATTAATATATGTTTGGTAATGCTATCAGAACAATGGCTTTAGTCATTTCAAGCCTGCTTGCAGGCTAATGTTGCTAATTTTTCAGGAGGATTATTAAGTTTGATGAGCAATTTGCTTCTCAGTATAATTATATAGCTATTAAAGAAATCAATATTGTATCATGTAGAGTCCCTTAATAGCTGTATTTCATTGAGTCTGTTATGGGGCCAGCTTTGAAATCAAATAAGGAGGAATCTTTATAATTCTGCTGAAACTGGGCTTTGCGTTATGAGATAGATGTCTTAGACATTGAAGAAAAGGCTGCAAAATCTGTCCTCAGTCTTAAATCTTTGTATTCAATTAACAGTTTTACAAGTAGACTGTAAAAAATCATTGCTGTATGTTTAAAAATTTTTCCCCTCTTCTGACTCCTAAACATCATTAAAATTCCTGACCACTATATAGCTTTCAAGCAAATCAATATATTCACATAAATACGCATATTCAAATCACCATGTCATAAACCAGTTTGTCAATTACTCCAAAAATTCACTAGCCTAAGGTGAAGAACTCTTTGCCACAGAAGTGTCTGTGACAGATTTCTCATCTGAATTGATGAAGTGCTTTTTATTTTTCATTATATGATGCTTTTTCTTTTTTAATAGCATATCCTTAGGTTTGGGCAGATCAAAGTTCATCAGAGCTTATATATCATGGCAAAAAATGTAAGGTACATCTCATTTCATGAGCTGTACTTGCACTATATATACTTTCAGTATAGCTCAGCCCAGCATTTCTCTGACACTCTGACATTAAGTGTCAGAGTTGGGCAGTTTCTTCAATAGAAGAAACTCCCTAAATTTGCCTTAGGACTCTTGGGCTTAACTCTTACCCTGTGTTGTGTGGGGTTTTTTGTGCCAGCAAAGGACAGAGATGACTGAAAACAAATTGGGGTGGGGTTATCTGGTTGCTTGATTGGTTATTTTGAACTCAACTCCTGGGACATAGTTTGCTGAGCATCACAGCTATAAAAAGGGACACGGCAGCTGCAGGAGAGAAAGCTGTGGGTGCTGGCAGTAGTGGAGAGGCACAGCTTCAGTCCTTCCTCCAGCTAACACTGCTTGTGAAACTAAAACCACTGCAACCTTTTTCGGATGTAGCACAGTGTGTCTATGTGGCTGTGAGCTGCAAATGGGGGAGAGTCACCCACTGCTCCCATCTGGGGCATTTTCTGAAATGGTAAGAAAGACATTTTCCCCTATCCACTATGTACTTGGTTTTTCTTCACTAGTGAAGGAACTTCAAGTAAACTTGGAGATATTCCTTCAGATGTGTAAAAGTCTTCATCAAAAGAGTTCTCTGCATTCCTTTTATTTGTGTCACAGACAATAAGATAATACAGAGAATAGATAGTACTTTGGTCGCTCCTCACATAGGTTTTGTTTTACAGAAGTAGAGTTGAAGGGAAAACCTGTTTTCTATCTCTTCCAGCATAAGAACTAGTGACCATCAGCTGCAAACACATTAATGCAGTTTTCATCTGTGCTTAGTAAACTTGTGAAATTCTTTTCCACAGGTTGTAAAAATTTACATCAGTTGAGCAAACTGTTGAGCAAATTAATGGCAGAAGAAAGCATTCAGAGGTACTAAATACATAAAACACCATCACAAGTTCAGGAAATCTCTGAGCTGCAAATCATGGGAAACTGAGACAGAGTGTTTGGGAGAAGTTCTCTATGTGCTTATCCTGCTGATTTACTGTTCCTCTGGCTTCCACTGTCGACTGCTAAAGCTCCTAGAATGGTGCTTTGGTGTACTGCAATATGATCCCCTGAAGCTTTTATAAGTGAACTTGTAAGCTCTAATTGTTAACTAAAACATTGTCTTGACACTAATTCTCTGCAAGTGTTGCCGTTTTTGGGCTGCATGTAAAAGATGATAAATGTGGGTTTTCCAACACACAAAGTGCTCTGCAATGAGCACCATATACATTGGTAAAACAAATCCTGCTAAAATTGCTCTAAGTGGTTCCAAGCCCTTGAAAAATGACTGTGTCTCCAAAGAGAGGGTGAAGGACAGTGGACCAGACACTGTACTTCACATGCGTGGCTGCAGCCTGCAGTTTGATTTCAGTGATGCTTCATCATCACCAAGCACCAGCTGCACAGCTTGTACCTCTATTAGCAGCCTGTTGAAGAGCCATGTACCTTCTGGGTGAGAGATTTTGGGCTCTGATTTTCAGCCTTTTTGCTGCAAATAAACACTGCATTCCTGACATTTCAAGTACATAGGCAGAATATCCTCAGCTCCATCAGGCTGCTAACATGTTGTGCAGAGGAAACCTATTACAGCCTCAGGAACTGATGAGTTTCCTACTCATTCTCAGCAGATTGACTGGTGCTAAATATATATATCCTGTACTTCCACATAGTCTTGGTAAAGAAGTCAACCTGTTTACCATTTTTTTTTAAGATGGAAAAAACCAAAAGGTGAATGTAAATTGGTAATTCATAAAGGAAAAACTAAATCACATTTTTCTTATCACTCCATGCTTCTAGCTCAAAGTTCACTGAACACAACATGAGACCGTGCTCAGCAATGCACAGAGAGGGAAAGCTCATTGACACCATTGGGATGCCTGTGTAGTTAGTAATTTTACAAGGAAAAATTTCCTCGAGCCTAAAGCATGGAAATTCTAAACAACTGCTGAAAGCCCATGACATGTAAAGGCTGTTTACTTTAGTGTCTATGGATGTTTCCCTGTGGCATCAACCATTAAGAGAGAGTCAATATTCGGGCCTCAGTAAAATCCCCAGTGACAAAACATAGCTGGATACACTGAGCTCAGTCCTGCAGCTGGTGGGACTTGTGCATCCACAGCCTCTCTGCAGACAAATGAAAAACTGCCCTGAATATGAGCCTGAGCAGAAACACCCTGTCAGGTTTAAAGCTTGGTACTTGGTGCAGACAAGCACCAAATATCTGACAGTACTGCTGCAGCTCTGTCAGGCCATGCACAGCAGGTATGTGAGAGATCTGGATCCAGGGGTTGTACAAACCATGTGTGATGCAATACAGGTTAGAGGCCTTCACAAGACTGTAACACAGCAGTTCACCTGTCTGACTTCTTCCAAGCCTTTCCCATAAGGCTGGAGAAACAGAACAAAGAGTCTGATAAAGCTGCCCTCTGGAAAACCCAGCTCCCTGTTTCAGCTGACACCTCACTACTATCTGTGTCCTTTTCCAGCAAGTCACTGGCTCACTTTAAGTGTTCTCCCATGTGAGAAGTATAATGTAAGCTTGTAAACAAGTTTATTCTGCAAATATCTCTGTAAATCTGGGGTGGGGCCACAGGAAATTTAAGACACAACTTACTTTACTCTCCTTTAAAAATACTCTACCTTAAAATTTTAAGTTTAGACCCTAGGTGTTAACTATTTAAATAGGTTGTTTCTTCCTTATTCCCTTGTTTCACTACACTCTGACACCTTAACATTTCAGTCACCCTCCCTGCTATCTTTAGAGCAAGACTCTAGAAAGGCTCTGGTATAGCTTTCCTTAGTCATTGCTGGGAATAGATGGAGATGCAAGCAAGGCTGTGACTGGCATTGTCAAAGCAGGAACTAATCAGCCCCTGGGAACAAATGTTTGCTGTTCTGCTAGGAAAGCAGTAGGGAAAACTCAAGTTACATCTGGTTTTCTCTCAACTCAGCTCTCTGCAGACAAGGTCATGTTAAAATAAAACTCATTAGAGGAAGAATATGCTAATACTACCTGAGACTGAAATAAAAGGGGAAAGCAGACAGGTCTGCCCTCTAAGCGTAGAAGCTGAACTAGCTGTGGCTCCTGTTCTCGCGGTCAGATTTCTTAGTGCCTAATAAGTCACAAACTCCATCTGAAGTCTTTTGCCAGCACTGGACTATATATAAAATAATAAAATGGAAAATAGTAGATTCAAATAGTTAGTTGACTAAAAAGTTACTGCAGGGGTCAGGAAGGGAGAACAGGCAGACAGTGTGATCATATTAGAGTGATTTCCTGCCCAGGATCTGCAAGAACCATCAGAGTGATGTTACGCAAAAACTTAAATGCCATACATATTATACCACAATGACCAAATACATTTTTTAGACAGTCTAGGGAACCAGTTTTCTCTGAAGTTCGCAGGATTTTTTCCCTCTTATAAACCTCCTCCCTGTGAGGAGCATCATCCTGCAGAAAGAACTGTGTGAAACTTTGTTCTCATTGAAACCCAAGAGTGTTTCACCCTGGATTTTAATCCAGCCAATATTTTAAGTTTTGCTGTCTCTGCAAGAACCGTGCATAGAAAAATCACCTTTCACTGGCCTCACAGTTTCTGAAGCCCATGGGACAGTATCTGTGGAAAAAAACAACAAGTCCAGTTAGACAACAATAACCCAGGCTTCTCCCTACAAAACAGCA
Source organism: Corvus kubaryi (assembly GCF_017639235.1). NCBI lineage: Eukaryota > Metazoa > Chordata > Aves > Passeriformes > Corvidae > Corvus > Corvus kubaryi. The sequence continues at coordinate 4,487,768 of NW_024582073.1, forward strand.
GTCCCCTCCCAATGCAGCTAAAGGAAGCAACAAGCCAGATGAGGAAGGTAAACCTGGGATCCTAAAGGAAAGAGTCTCTGGTATTTATAAAAGTCAGAGGTTCACACGGAAACTTGGTTACAGCACTGATCCTCTCCAATCTATTTCAGGACACACAGCCCTTTTTCAGCTATAGTATTTGACTCATTAGTGCTGGAATATTGCACCTCTTTTTAACTCCTTAAGTGGGAAACCTTGGACTGATTTGAAACCATAGTGACAGCTAGAATGTATGAAGTGAGAGCTGAGAGCTGAAATTCACTGCGTGAGTGAAAACAGAGAGAAAACCAAACCACAGCTTCAGCATGTGAACTGTCAGCAACAAAGTCTTTTGACCCATCTCGGTCTCCTGTGAAGGACATACCCACTAGGCAAAAAACAGACAGGGAAATTGCCTGCAGCAGGCATTGTGATGAAGTGCAAAGAATGCTGATGCATGCTACACATCAAATGTTAATATTCTCTGAAAGAAGTGCATGGAGTGCATTTAATGTCTTCTCACAGGTTCTAGAGATAACTGAGTTTGGAAGGGACTACAGAAGGTCTCTGCTCCAGGCTCCTGCTGAAGCATGGCCAGCTCTGAGGTTAGATGAAAGTGCATTTCACCACGCCCTTTGAGATATTGATAAAGATGTTAAACACAAGAGTTTACAAGATGGACACCCATGGTACCCCACTTGTTACCAGCTTCTAGGTGGAGGATGACCCATTAACCCTCAAACCCTGATTATTCAACCAATTTTTCAGCCCTCTAGTTATCCACCCATCCAGAGTGTAGAGCTTCAACATGGGGTTCAAGATCATTGTGAGCAGCAACCTCTAAAGCCTCACTAAAGGCTTTAGGTAAACAACATGCACTGCTCTCCTGTCACCTGCAAAGCCAGTTACTTTATCACAGGAGACAATTGGGTTGATCAGACATGACTTACCACTCTTAAGTCCATGCTAACTGATACCAATCACCTTCATTTCCTTATATGCCAAAAAATATCTTGCAAGAGTACTTGTTTCAAAATTTTCCCAGGGATCAAAGTGATGCTGACTGTCTGCAGTGCTCTGGGTTGTCCTTTTTGGTCTTTTCTGACCATGTGTGTGTAGCTTTTCTCCAGTCATTAGAGAGAGGCCTCTCCCAGTTTCACTGACTTTCCAAAGACCATACAGAGGGACCTTGCATCTCATTGGACTGTAGCTACAACTTTTGGAGGGTCCAGAGTCACTTCAGTCCTTCAGTTAACCCCAGAAAGCCAAGAAAATATTTTGAGGCAGTTGGTCCTCAGCCTTGTGAGCTCTTCTGGGGGCTACCACAGGGGTCTAATCTCTTGCATTTTCTATTCAATATGTCTATATGATACTAGATGAGAAATAAAGGCTCTGTGATGATTAATGGATGTCAACCAGCAAGCTTAAAGGATCAAACTATAGATGACATCTGACTCTTAAGTTTCTGTTGCTCCTGTCCAGGTGATATGTTGACTCAAAGGAGACAATCCTTTCATTTAGAGAGAATTCAATACTTAAACCTAAAAAAGAGCTAGATGGCCTCAATCCACACAACAGGAGATATGCTTACATATGCTTAAATATCTACAGCAGGAATAACTGGGATAAGTGGGCTGTCCTAATGAAAGAGGTGTATAGCCATTTACGACCCAAGATAAAAACATCTTTATCACAGAATCAGAATATTCTGAATTGAAAGGGACCCACAAGGATCATCGAGGTCCAAATTCTGGCCATGGACCATCCCAAAGAGTCACATCATGTGCCCGGGGGTAAACTGCTCTTTCCATCCATAGACAACTGTAACATTTTAGCAATTAATGCTGGATTATTCATCACTCACTTGTACCAATGATGTTTCATTCTTGGATTGTCTGCCTGGAATGTTTGGACTCTGCACTGACCTTTGTGAGCTTTCTGCTGCAGTCAATGTAGAAAGCAGCAGCCAGCCCAGCCAGAGCCACAGTTACATCTTTACATGCATTATACCATTATACAGACGCTATTGCCTTTCAAGTACCGGGAGGACACCAGTGCATGTAATTTCATATGTAGCTCCTTGGAAAGCTCAGAATAAGTGCCTGGATCCTCACAAGTGCTAGGGCTTCCACATGCAGTTGTGATCCACAGAAAGACATGCCCAGTTTTGTTTGGCTCAAGATTTTTCTGAGAGTCTTTTTCCAGTCATGTGAGATATTATCCTGGGAAGGACAGGCAAAATTCTGCTGTGTGGGGAATTCCCTCCCTTGCAAATGCTGGTGAGGCATAAAAAAAGGTGCAGGCTCAGATTAATTCTACTGGAAGGTGAGTAAGCCTTTTGTCATCCTGGAGAATCTCACTTGGTTTTTTGCCATTGTACCTGGGTAATTTCTTGTAAGTACTCTTGGATTTGTTGACCAAGAGGAATTGTCTATAAGGCTATGTCTACATTAGCATCAGTGCAACTCTGTAGCATGATTCATGAACTGGTGCCAAGGACTCAGTGACCACGCTGTATGTGGCGAGGGGAGGTTGCTTTGAACTGTTTTTAATCTGACTCGGAGCCCGAATGCCCTTCAGTGGCTGGGGCACGTCAGTTGTGTTTCTAGAGCTCACCTTTTTGTCTGGCATCGTCTGAAGGGATCCTGGTTTACACAAGCTGTAATGTGAGCAAAGAATTCAGCCATGAGCAGGAGTGGAAGATTTGCTTCTAAAATGTTCCTTCAAAAAGGAACAAAATTGCTAAGGTCAGTACAGCCTGAGCTACCCACCCTGAATACTGGTCTTGACTGTAGGAGTTTCCATATCACCGTTAGTCCAGGTCCCTCTCCTTGTCCAGTCCTTTCCTACGACTTGTTAATATAAGCCTTCAGCTTTTCTCAACAAATTGGTTTGAACTTTCTAACCTCAAAGGTTAAGCCTGCTGCTCAGTGAGTATCTCATATTATCTGCCTTTATAAACTGGAAGAATGCCTGTGTCATCCCAGCTGTAGATGTTTGCTCCACTCCTGGCAGGATTTTAAAATTGCAGGTTACACCTGTTTATCATCTGGAATGAGAAAAGCAATGTGACTCGCTCTGTAGCAGTACTGTGTTTATCTGACAGCTCAAGCTCAGGATCATGAGATCCTCAGGAGACCACATTTCAACTTGGTATCCTGATTTGTGGCCTCTAATTGTTTGTTTTGAAAACAGAACTGTCACAAGCATTGCTTGAAAACGGAGCTCTGGGTTTTAACTATGTTGTAGCAGTCACTTGATATTACTGCTAAAATGAGAGAGCATGTTGGTGTTAATTGAGGTCAGCATCAGATGTGTTTTATTGGCTTCTGATTGCTACCATTACAACCATTATTCCTACTGCTTACTTTTCTGTAACTTGCTCATCCATCAGGTAGTATATCAGTTAAGCAGGTTTCTTCCCATCATAATGAATAGCAAATGAGGGATAATAAGAAAGTCAGCTTCTGCTCCTTGAAATTAATGGAAGCGTTGTCATTTCACCAGCATCATATCAACCTAATTGTGCTGAAAGATATTATAGCATTCCCCTTCTTTAAAAAAAAAAAAAAAGAAAAAAAGGAAAAAGTTAGGATTATGCACTTAAATCAGTCCCAAAACTTAAAACCTGCCATTTCAAAAAGGGATAAGAGAGAGGGGAGAACCTGTCAGCACCATCACCTTGAATAATCGTGGCTTCTGGTCTACTGATAAACACTTTTCTCTGTTTTGACTTTGGGAAGACACCCTAGTTTCTGGATGCCTGGAAATAATCACAGGGCACATAATTCACAAGTACATTCAGATGTGGTTGTGTCACAGGGAATTTGATGTATAATAGAGGGATATGTTGGACAGAAGCTCTGGGGAAGGTCATACCATTCCAGGCCATCTCAAGCAAGATCCTGAGATGGTGGAGGAAAGAGCTAGTATGGACTAACAGGAACCTTCAACAAAGACCTACAAAGAAATGAGGTGTCTGTATCTTTTTCTGCTTCATGATTTAGCAAGTGTGCTACATCCTCTTTCCAAAGCATTTGGTGTGTTTCTCCAAAGAAACAGGATCTTCTTTTTGCATCAGCTGTTGATGTTCCATGAATCCATCCTTAAAGGGAATGATGTGCTTTTTAAGCAGTTTAGAGTATTTCCCAACACTGCATTCCTCACTAGGTAAACCACAATTTCTTTTCCTTCTGCTCCTATTAGCTTGCATTTATCTGATCATCTGGTTTTGTTTCCATTTTTCTAAGTCAAGTTCATGTGGTGCTTTTAGTCTTAGTGGTAATTTTGATTTATTTTAATTTAGGTTTCAAGATTTTATAAGGGAGCAAAGGAGGAGAGAGGTTTTGCAATAACCCAACTCAAATTTGTAGGGAGATAATGGAGTTTGAATTCACGCTTGCACATTCCCTTTTCTGTCCCTGGTAAGTAAGGTGAGAAGTCATCAACCGTGAGCTCAGGGATGAAGACAACTGGCCTGGGAAAATGATTCCCTTCACCTCCTGAATGAAGTGAGAACAGGTAAAGATGACTAGGCAGGGTAGCAGATATGTGCAGTAAAACAGATCAAAAAATAAATGGTGTGAAGGATGACTTGTTGCGTTGGCCAAGCTGCATGTTTTAGTCAGATCTTGGGAAGAGATCAGGCTTGGGAAAAGATAAAGTGTAAGAGACTGTCTTCTCACTCTGTGTCCTCCAGTTTAGGTAGTTGGAAGCCTCTATTTCTTTTGTTTTTATTATCTATTTCCACACAGAACTTGTAGCAAATTACCTGAGAAGCAAGACCAGGATGGAGCTTGCTCTGGCTGGTCAGGGCTTTACATCGTAACCAGCAGGGACAAGCCCCAGGGGCCAACGGAGGTCAAATGAGATGTGCTTGGAGGGACAAGGTTTTAACACTGAGCCATGCCCACTTACAGGATAAGGGTTGCATGTGGATAAACTAATTTTGCTATCAACATTTGGATGTCGTCAACACTCATCTGTCCTGGAATTAAGCTGCATGCTTTTGAAATAAGGCATTGGGTTTATCTGGTTAACAAGATGACTGGCAATGACCTAATATTGAAGTGTAATATTTACACTGTAAAAATAAGGATCATTGACTAATAAAAGATTGCAATTAATGGCAAGAAAGCAGTGATTCATTTATAGAAAAATTGAGCCTAACTGTAGAAAGGCACCTTAAACAAGGGTTGAAAGAGCCTTGGAAAAAGAAAATCATCATTCATCTTCGCACGTCTTTTGATTGAAGTTGTTTAAGGAATCACCTTTCAGAAGGAAAACAACCATAGCATATAAACCACTTTGGCCATTGTTTATCCAAGGCAAAACATGGGGACACAACTCAAGTGTGTATAAACAGTTAATTTCATGGGGAATTAGTCTGTATTTCAGGCATCAACAGGGTAGCAAGGTACAATGTGCTTCAAGCTGCCACTGAAACTCAGAATGCCTATGACAAGGGTTTTAGCAGAATTTGTAATGTTACTCAGAATATTTATTTTTGTAATAATCTTTCTGCTCTGATACTTAGTTTTTACCTGCCACAACAACCAGTAAAAGCTGAGGTAACAGTCCAGAATATTTACCCTGCTTACTTATGACATTTAAGGTTGAGATGCTTCTCTAAAGTCAGTCTTTCCCATCACAGCCAATAATAACATATTTTAAATAGAAAATTATTGCATAAAAATAAATGAGAAAGAATAAAATCAAAGTTTAAAATTTACAATATAAATTTTGTATTTCAGGCAAATTTAAAATAAAAGTAGGAGCTGAGTGGCTCTGCTTCTGTATATGGCATTTAACATGGAAAAAAAGTTAATAAGAACATCATGGTTGTTACTTCCAGGAAGCAATCTATTTTTAATATTACAAATGCTTTCCTGTTTTCTTCTAGCAGAGATTTCTTCAGAGCATATGAAATTCAAGGGTTTAAACATTTTTTCCCCTTGTCTGTGGTATGCAATCACAGAAAGAGATCAACATATGTTATTTATTTTAAGAAAGCCTCTGCACTGTATCAGCTGGGCAGGGTAACATTGATAGGCTTTACAGTTCACAAATGTCACCCTTGTCCTAGGTGAAAAGCTACTGCTGCTAGAAAGCTCATGCAGTGTGTGTGCGTCCAGTGTATGTGGGATACATGTTCTGAGACTGAGAGCAGCCAGGATATCTACTGATCTGCAATTAGATTATCTATGTTATTATTTTTAGTTCTCATTGAATTGGAAGCAAAGTGAGCTGAAAAAGAAACCATCAAATGGCTCCAACTGAGATCAGTGATAAACAATGTTTTTTTTCACACAGCAAAAAGGAGAGTAAACACAGCCCAGGTTTGCTCTGGTGGTGAAGCTTGTAATACAGCAAGAACATCCTTTTCAAATTCTTGCCCAGAATGCTGCAACAGGAGAGAATAAGGTGTGTTAGAGAGACTTCTCCAGGCTTTACACAATCTCTGTGGCGCCTGCAGCACAGTCTGGAGATGCCAGGAGAGCAAAGAGAAGTACGTATATGCATAGCTGCATGTACAGCAGGTATTCATGTAGATGGTCAGGCAACATGTGGGGTCCTGCAAATTAGAAGTAAAATCCAGCGATGGAGCTGATTGCCTTTGCTGGATAGTGAATATCTATGAAAAAATAACACTTCTTGCTTTAATTTGACAAGAACTTCAGTCAGTAAAGCCAGTCATGATGCTGGTGTCAGGATGCAGCTTGATAGTACCCTGATTTTACTTTGCAAGGTCCTTTTCTCAGTGAGAGGACCCTACAACTGTTCCTGAAAGCTGTTAACTGCTTTTGCTGACAAATGCCCAAACATTGCACAAACCACTTTAAAAAATAATCATGCTTGGATTTGTCCGTGTATTATACTACGCCTGTTCTTTACTGCAAATTCAGAAGCTGTAATGACCTCCAAATGGATGTTTGAGTTTACCTGTTCACTGAAGAATGAGATGTCTGGTTTTCAGCTCCAGTCAGAATCCCTCACTCTCCAGAAAATCGTTGAAGTTTTGTCTTGTGACTACACTGTTTGCTAATCTTATGCAATGTGTACTCAATATTAAAAAGCCTACAACTGTTATTTATGCACCCAGACTTAACCATAAAACTGATTTTCATACACTCAGATGCTTCCTCAGTGTCCACTTCAGAGAGTCATCTACATTTGTGATGCTCCATCCTCTTCTGTCTGACCATTTCATATGTTTTGAAACAGAATTGTTATCATTGCAAACTGAGTTGTTTTCTGGTCCTTCACACTTTGTCATGAGTCACACCAGAACTGCTGACTTTCAGCAAGACACAGAGCTGGAGTAATTAGGCTCATTAATGATCTGCAGCCATCTTCCTTGCTAGCACCTGCTTCCTTTTCAGTTGCACTACTACAAGAAAAAATTTAAGTAATATGGCAAATTCCAGAGCCATTCACAGTCATCTGGCATCCATCCACTGACCTTGATCCACAAACTGAAGACCAGCTGAAAGATCTGAAAGTTGGTTCATTGCCAGTTTATCCTGGAAATCCTTGGTAGCTTTCTTATCCGCTTTGAATACGTGACTTTGGTGGTCCTCCAGCAGCTCAGGTAGAGCCATCCATTTCCCTCCCAGCCCAAAACCCCCATGCCTTTGTCTTCACTCTCAGCTGTTTCCCTGGGCTGCTCATACTGCTGCCTGTCTCCAAGCCACTCACTGATGGTCTGTCCACAAGCCAGGTGGCTCACACTGTTCTGTGACACCATGAGAGAAGCCCCATTCATGTAAGGGCATTGACAGGCACTCCTGCTTCTGTTAATCTCCCAAAGACAACAATGAATAGAGAATAACAGGTTTAACAACTTCAGGAATGACCTACATGATGGGACAGAGTGCACACTCAGCAAGTTTGAAGTACTAATCAGGAGGAGTGGTTGATAGACCAGAGCATTGTCCTGCCATGCAGAGGGACCTGGACAGGCCAGAAGAATGGACTGGCAGGATCTTCATGAACTTCAACAAGGGGAAATGCAGAGTCCTTCATTTTGTGAAGAGTAACCCCAGACACCAGTACAGGCTGGAGACTGAAGGTCTGGAAATCAGGCAGATATGGCCTTGAGGGTCCTGATGGACACCAAGTTGAACATGAGATAGGCATGTGCTCTTGCAGTCTAGAAGTTCAACAATCTCCTGGACTGCACTAGGAACTGGACTGTACCTGGACTGTCTCCAGCAGATTGAAGAGGGAATCTTACCCCTCTACTCATCATTGGTGTGCTAGGAGTGCTAGGTCCAGTTCTGGGCTCACCAGTTCAAAAAGCACATGAACATACTGGGGTGAGTCTGGAAAAGGGCTACAAAGACAATTAAGGAACTGGAGCATCTCTCAAATGAGGAAAGGCTGAGAGAGATGAGACTCTTCATTCAGCCTGGAGAAAGGAAGTCTCAGGGGGATTTTATCTATGTGTGTACATACCTGAGGGGAAGGAGAGGGAGTCAGGCTTTTCTCAGCAGTACCCTACGGGGAGAGAACACAAACTGAAACACAGGAAACACTTTTTTATTGTGAGGGTGACTGCGCACTTGCATAGGTTGCCCAAAGAAGCTGTGGGCTCTCCATCTTTGGAGATATTCAGAACCTGACGGGGCATGGCTGTGAACAAAATAGCCTGAGCAGAAGAGTTAGACTGGGTGATCTCCAGAGGTTCCTGCCAGCCTTGCCCATCCTGTAATTCTTTGATCTTTGCAGTATCTGAATCTGGATGATTCAGTCTCTCCGCTTTCCATGGTCAGAAACAGATTAAAAACCAGTCATAATAATAATAAAAAACCCCCTGATCTGAACCTTTATTGTTGTGGATGACTTCTACAATATCCTCCAAAATGGAGGGCCACAAAGTTCTCTTTCTACATTAAACCAGTCACAGTTCTTCACACTAGCTCATGTTATTTGAAGATCAGATCTTCCCAGGAAGATAAAATCAGAGGATAGAATCAGGGATCATATATAATCTTGGATTTTCTCAGAGGTGCAGTGCCTCTTTTTCCTGGATTTTCCTGAATTCAAATAGAAAAGATATCAGATTTTGTAACCAAAAGTCCTTCGTCAAGTATATGACTCCAGTCAAATTAACTCCTTCTGAGAGCATGACAGGACACTTCACTGTCTACTGCTAGTGTATCTTTAGTATTAATTAGTACCTCTCGCCTTTCTGCTGCTGCTTTTCTCCCAATGGCCCTTGGCATTGCTAGGTCACTTCCTAGGACAAACATAGGATATGAGCCATAGAAATACATGAATGCTTTGGTTAAAGCCTCCTGTGGACTCCTGTTTTGCTCTGACCTGACTGACTAGAGGAGTCCAATGGCTTCTTTATATTTTTCTTTAGTAAAAATAGACCAAATTTAGGGAGGTAATCCAACATACAATAAGGTTTACTTCATTAGCATGGACCTGGTTTTGGCAGACTCTGGAATTGGTAAGACCCAAACGTCACAAGTAAAACTCTACTCCTCAGACCTCACCTACATGTATAATACCTGACAGTCTCTAGAGAGACTGCACCTTCAAAGAAAAATTACTGATGACTAGATATACAAAGCATTAGTCACAGAATCACAGAATATTCTGAGTCGGAAGGGACCTGCATCTGGATCATCGAGTCCTGCTCCTAAGGGAATGAGCCTGTGCAGCGACCAAACCTATGACCTTGGTGTTATAAGCACCATGCTCTGACCAACTGAGCTACTCTCAGGGTCATGATTAACAGATTCACTCCAAACAAGAATACACTGAATTGTCAATTATTAAGCAATAAAATGGACCTTTTTTTAGTTTTCACCACTCAGGAACTTACACTGTAGAAGTAACCCAAGGCTCTAACTACTGACTCTCTAACTGCAAACATGTAGGCACTTACCACAGCTATTTAATACAAAGTACTGGTATGCTCTGGCATTTGCAAATGAGTTTCCGTGGCTGACATTTTCTGTTATGTCTCTTCATTTTTAATTCCTTTACTTTCATTACCTGCAAGTAGTGATTTTTCTATTATATTTGCAAAGGTACAGCCAATTAAAAAAAAAAAAATGAAGCATGAAACGACAAGTGGCCACTGGGCAGGAAATGAATCACTGACTTTGAGTGTGCTAACTACAGATAGTGCAAATATACAGAACCACTTTGAAAACTTTCCAAGGACAATGCTCTGTTAAAACTATAACATGTATTCTGAGGATATGAATGTATTATTACGCAACTCTTCGAAAACAAAAAACCTCAGTAAAAAAGCCCAGGGATGTGTTTGGATGGGAACATTTGTTTCAAATGGGCTGACATCTACTACTCTCAATCTGCTGTCTACAGCCAGATCTCTGTTCTTCTTTCTAAGAAGGACTCAGCAGACTACAGAGTGAGTTACATTTATTTATTCTTGCCAGATAATTTATCTTTTTTCCTGCACATAGGTATCAACCCCAAAGGATATTGCCATAACATGTTGACATAGTTTGTCACAGAATATGTGACTATTTTTTTTTAAAAAGGAGAAGTAAGGACTATTTCCACGCCCTGCTGTGACATTTGGCATTTTTCAGAACATGTCTTTGGCCATTCGCCAACATATTGACATTTTACATAATATTTCCAGTTTGATTTGTTTGATTGGATCCATTTGCTCAAGAGAGCTAAAGATATACAGTTAAGATCAAAGGTTTCTCAGAAACTTTTCGATCTCCTCTACTCCTATGTTGCAATCAGAGCAGAATATTTAAAGAAAAGCTGCAAACTGTAGACAAAATTTAATCCTAACTCATCCTCATTGATTCAATTTAAGTGATGGGAAACACCAGCAGTTTGAATAGGATCCATTGCTTCCCAACATTTTACACCATGTCATTAGTAGAAATTACGTTTATTTCATTATGGTTTTAGGTATGTGCAGAGGGTTATCTAAAACTCAAATAAAATATTGACTTTCTTTCTGAGAGTTCTTCATTGAGACTCCTGTTTGAGCTGCCCAGATGTGGCCTGGATAATAGGTGACTCAACCAGGGATAAAAAAACTCAACAAAGTAGAACATCTGTGGTTCATTTTGAAAAACATCATAAAAAATAGTATAAAGTGTGAAAGTTCATGCAGCTTTATTTGAACAGCCTAAGTCGGAACAAACCTGCTGCGTTTCTTTTCCCTCAACTTTCAGCACAGAATAAGGTTTGTCCCAGTCGTTTGGCCTTCAGCTGGACCTGCAGCTGGCTCAGCTCTCAAATGCAGAGTTGCTGGAGAGTTTTTATTCAAAAAAAGCCCAAGGGAAAAAAACCCAGTAACAGCTGCTACATACTCAGAAGAAAAACCTAAACTAGCTAGTCCAGACTATGGAGGCTCCCTTTCCCATTAGGCTGCAGGCTCCTTCACCACACGGAGCAAGAAGTGCTGTGCACTGTGCCAGCAGCACGGAGATGGCCAACCCACCATCACACACACCAGCTCAGGTTCTTGGGCAGACATGTAACCTCTATCCAGCTGGCTCTCCTGCCTGCTGTGTGGGAGGTGATGGCTATGATTCTTCAAGGACCTTCCACAACTCTTTTGTAAACAGCCTGGCTTTACTACTTAGCCAGAGAGGGTCATTATTTCACTATAATGACTTGATACATATATGAGAACATCAGGTTTCACTGAGTGGTGTTTGAATGGAGTCAGGGGATGATCAGTGTGAGGACTGATACACCCATGCAGGTGGGATATGACATGCCATCTGCCTCTGGCGGCTGCTGGGGTTCTCCCTCTCACCCACAGCATCCCTTGCCACAGCCCAGACAAACAAAGATCTGTCATCAAGCATATTCACCTCCATTCTTTCTGCATGACCATTTCTCCTCCCAAGAGTGCTCCTGCCTCAGCAGTTTCTGGACGAGGTCCAGCACTCATATGAATTCAACAAGAGGCAGAGAATTCACCTGAGAATTGCCCTTGATCAAACAGTGTGATCAGACATGTAAGGCTTTGGCTTCGGCTTCCAGCTGCCAGATTTTGCTCTGTCTCTGGACCTTTAATTTTTTACTTGTGAACGTAAATTCAGTGTAATCAAACCACCTTTCATTTTTCTATTCTTCCTCTTTTACTGCTTCCCTCTTCTGCACTTTTCTCATGAACTTCAATGTCTCTCATAAAATGTGAACACAGACCTATACATTACTCTTACCTCTTCCTTACACTGGAAAAAATGGTCTCTGCTGCTTGTCCCTTGCATACGCCTTCAGATGTCGCGCTAAACCCCTGAGGTTGCTACAGATCAGGATTATTTTTCATGCACAATAATTACTATGGTATTTCAAGATATGGGACCATCTGAGCTCAAGGCAGTAAAGCAGGGCCCTTCCCCTATCTTGTTTGTTAGGTTGTGTTCAGCCCATGGAAAAAAGGCACTGGCTTTGATCTTTGAGTCTGTATACTCAAATGTACATATTCAGATGCATGAAGGAGACTCTGGAGAAGTCATAACAGTCTCATACCATCCCAAACACTTATCTCCTGCCTCGACTCCAGTGCCTTCTGCCCTCTCAAGAAACACTTTCTTCACAGAGGTTCCTCCTAGACTTTTACTTCATATTTCTTCACTCTGATACACAGCATCAAAAGTCATTTTTAATTAAGTCATTCACTAATAGATATTGCAGAATGCAGCAGGTAATAGGAATAAAACTAAGATAAACTCCACCTGGGTAAGGTTATCATAGAGATTTTAAACCTCACGGGCTGAAGAAATGTTTCTCTCTCAACCAGATGTCTAAGGAGTGCAATGAAACAACTTTGATTTGTAAATCACAATGTAAAAAAACAAATTCAGGTGCCACTCATACATGTAATTCATGTTATTAGCAAATATTTGCATTATGAGCTCTAATAAGCTTCTAAGAAATAAGCCATTAATGCAAGGTTGTGTAATTGCTCTTCATAACTTGGATGCATAGAGAAAACAGTAGGTAAGCCCCTAAATACGAGAAAATGAAGAATTGATATGTTGCACCAATTGACAGCTTTCAGAGTGAAGTGACAAAGGAAGAATAGAAGAAAAGGAAGGTGACCTTCCCTAGCAACAGTGGTTTGGATGGATTGATATAGGCAGAGTTCCCTACCAGGAGACCAACAAAAATACAGAAGGATAAGTGCAAAGTGACAAAAATCTAAGGAAGTTTTTAGTAGCTTAATACAGCACGCTAAAATAAGAAGGACAGGCTCTGTGCCAAGGGAAACTAAATCCTTATAAACTAAATTACCTTCCTGATAATACTTTTTCTAAGTACTGATGCTTTATAACATAATACAGAAAACTCTGACTTCAGTGGATCTTCTTCTACCATTCTGATATAAATAAAAAGCATAATAAGAAAAAGCATATAAATTTTTTGCTATTAACGTGTTTATTTATGGAGTTGCATTGTTTGTTGTTTAAAAATTTTGTATCAAAGACAGGTTATTAAAGTTCCCTAAACCCAAACTTCTTTCAGATCTCCTTGTGTTCTTGTACTACTCACTGCTTGCTCACTGTCCTTCTGTAAAATTGACCATACCTGATATTAAATTACTGATTCTTACTAAAATGTTTCAATGTGCCAGTATTATAATGAACCATGATATAAGATCCACATGGTCATAAAATCATAGAATCACAGAATGGTTTGTATTAGAAGGCACTTCAAAAATCATCTGGTTCCAATCCCCTTGCCATGAGCACGGATGTTTTCCACTAGATCAGGCTGCCCTGCCCTAGAACACTTCAGGGGTGGGGCATCCACAGCTTCTCTGGGAAACCTATGCCGGTGAATCACCACCCTCACAGTGAATTTCTTTCTAATATCTAATCTAAGATCACCCTCGTTCTATTTGAAGCCATTACCCCTTGTTTTATTCCTACATGTTCTTGTCAAATGTCTCTCTCCAGTTTTCTTGTAGGCTCCCTTTAAGTACTGGAAGGCTTCTACAGGGTCTTTTTGGAGTCTTCTTCTGTCCAGGATGAATAACCCCAACTCTCTCAGCCTGCCTTCATAGAGAGGTGCTCTAGTCCTTTGTGGCCTCCTCTGGGATTGCTCCAACAGGTCCATATCCTTATGTTGGTGGCCCCAGAGCTGGATGCAGCACTCCAGGTGGGGTCTCACCAGAGCCGAGTAGAGGGGCAGAATTTCCTCCCTTGCCCTGCTGACCACGCTGCTTTGGATGCAGCCCAGGATACGACTGGCTTTCTGGGCTGCAAGCACACATGGCTGGGTCCTGTCCCACCTCTCATCCACCAGCACCTCCCAAGTCTTCTTCCTTGGGGCTCTCTCAGTCCTTTCTTTGCCTAGCCTGTGTTTGTGCTTGGGATTGCCCTGATCCTTGTGCAGAACCTTGCACTTGGCCTTGTTGAACCTCAAGAGGTCCACACAGGCCACTTCTCAAGCCTGTCCAGGTCCCTATGGATGGCATCCTTTCCCTCCGGCACATTGACCACACTGCCCAGTTTGGTGTCACCAATGAACTTGCTGAACGTGCACGGTCCCACTGTGCATGTCGCCGACAAAGGTGTTAAATAGCACCAGTCCCAATTCTGACTCAGGAATATCACTTGTCACTGGTCTCCACTTCAACATTGAGCCATTGACCACAAATCTAAATGCAACCAACCAGCCAATTCCTTATCCACCAAGTGCTTTTTTTGTCCATCAAATCCATGTCTCGCCAGTTTAGCGACAAGGATGTCATGCAGAACAGTGTCACATGCTTTGTACAAGTCCATGTAGATGGTGTCAGTCTCTGTTCCTTTATTCACCAGTCCTGGAACACCATCAGAGAAGGCCATCAAATTTGTCAGGCCCAATTTGTCCTTAGTAAAGTCATGTTAGCTGTCGCCAATCACCCATGTGCCTCAGCATAGGTTCCAGCAGGATTTCCTCCATGAACTTGCCGTAGTTCCCCAGGTCTTCCTTCTTTCATTTCTTAAAAGTGAGGATTATAGTTCCACTTTTCCAGTCACTGAGAACTTCACCCAACTGCCATGACTTCTGAAATACGATGGATAGTGGCATAGCAACTTCATCTGCCTTTTTAGGACCTGAGGATGCATGTCATTAGGTCCCATGGACCTCTGCACCTTCAGATTCCTTAGATGGCCTTGAACCTGATCTCCTATAGCAGGCGATTCTACATTCTCCCAAGCCCTACTTTCACCTTCTGCAACTTTAGTGATGTGGCTGGGGCATTTGCTGGTGATGACAGAGGCAAAAAAGTCATTGGGTAACCAAGTCTTCAATTTCCTTCTGGAGTGAGCCCATGTTCTCTCTAGTCTTCCTTTTATTGCCCACATATTTATAGAATCTTTTCTTGTCACCCTTGACACTTCTGCACAGATTTAATTCTGCCACTGTTTTAGCTCTTTCAACCTGGTACCTGGCTGCTTGGACAAAGTCTCTGTATTCATCCCAGGCTACCTGCCCTTGCTGCCACCCTCTGTAGGTTTTCTTTTTTTGCTTGAGTTTGTCCAGGACCTGTTTGTTTGTCCATTCAGGCCTCTTGGCTTTTTTGCCTGACTTCCACTTCATTGTGATGCATCATTCCTGAGCTTGGAGGAGGTGGTCCTTGAATGTCATCCAGATTTCTTGGGCCCCTCTTCCCTCCAGGGCTTTATCCCATGGTAGTCTACCAAGTAGTTAAACCTTATTTTCTCACACATTTTAAGCAATCCATATTTATATAGCAATGCAATGTATACTTTTACACACTATGTCCAATAACCTTAAATAAAGTATTTTAAAGGCTGTTGTGAAGCACAGAGCATATACAATCAAAATACATTGGCATAATTGAGCTCTTTAATCTAGAAGAGAGTCTCTGCAGTTGCCATGTTGCTCTTCTTTATTAAAGACGGACTGGAAGCATTCTCACCACCACTGCTTCCCTTTGCTGCTTTTATTTTCCGAAGCAAAAGGAAGGATACCCAGCAAGGCAAGCTTTCCTCGGGGTTGCAGAGCCATCTAGTGTCGGAAAGACAAGGTTCTCACATACATAATTTCTTTCCATTTACTCTTCGTTCCTTAAATGTGTTGTCATTCTGTATCTTAACGATTTTATCACTGTTTCTCAGGTTCCTTTCCGTTCTCTGCATTTATCTTATTTTCTTTTCCTTTTATTTTCAGTCTTTAGAAATTTGGCATGATAGGACTACCCTATACCTGTACACAAATTATGCCACATCCGAGTTTCTGTGTTTGTTTCTTCCTTAGGATAGAAAAGCTGAAGGAACACAAACCGAGGGCATATAGGGATGGATCTCAGCAAAGATTTTTTAATTGAATCCTCTGCAATACCTAAGGGTCAATTATACCTCGGTTAGCCCTCATAGATGTTCATCTAAAAACCTAAAAACATCTGGAACATCCCTGATCCAAAGGCAGGAATTTCAAATTCTATCTGGCCAGCCTTTCCCCTGTGGTTGCTCATTTTCACTAGGGAAGTTTGCTCTCAAATCTAGGTTCAGTCTGTTTCTTGCAAATTTAGGTGGCTTCTTTTTGTCCTTCGTTGGAAAAAAAGAGGCACTTGACCAGTGCTGTCTTTCTTGTATCTTTTGCCTGTTGGTGGATGTGCTTCCTCTTCTACTTTTTCTCTGTGCAAAGCAAGTGTCTTTCTCACAGATTTTCCTGTCTGGGGGTGTTTGTGGGACCTCTCTGCTACACTCTCTGCCCTCTCCTGACCTGTCTCCGTGTCTTGTCTCTTACTCCCAGAGATGTGGCAGTGTCGGATACTGCTTCAGCCAAGGCTTTGTTAGTGCAGCATTAGGGCGGCACAAGGGATGCCTGTGCCTTACAAATGATAAACCTGGTGCTGAGCTTGGGTGACCACCTCAGGTAGGGGAGAGACAGTCTTAAGGGCTGCAGACAACCCAGAACACAGCAAGCAAAGGAAAGTTTGAATGCAGGTTGCTCAGAGAGAGGACTACAGGGTCTATTGGAAACATTATCTTCAGTTCCAGCTGGCTTATGAACACTGGTGGCCCTCTGGGTCAGGAGGAGTAGTATATGTAAATTGTGCATAAACATGCACGTTTCCTACTGAATGTTTCAGGTCACTGGATACAAAATAACAACTATTTTAGAGGTGGAATAAAACTGTGTAATTTGCCAGATTAGCTGGAGAACAACTGAGCTAAATATAGGTGCAATTTTATTTTGTGACTGAAATACTTCTCTAAGTCAACAGAAAGTGTTTATGTAGATGTCTGTTCTGGGTCCATTAATCAACAATTTAAAAAGAAATAAAACTTCGGGGCCAGAAAGTTTCCTTATTTCAAAACTAGATTTGACCATATAGGATTTGGCAGCTGATTCTGTGTTTCATTTTTATTTGGTGGTATATGTTATCCAGTATGACCTGCAAAAGATAGGCTGCTCTATCCCACGCAAGACAGGACCTCAAAGGGATGCCAGAGCAGATTTCAGTGATCTGCTTTGGAAGTGACGAGGAAATAAATGACAGACAAGCTGTTACCCAAGAACAGAGGCAAACGTAAATGATGACCTGAAAAGGACTGATCATAGGAGGGATATTGCTACCTAAACATATGAATATCCATGTTAGATAAAGAGAGGAACTTACCACCCACACTTCTGTTTAGGATCTGAAAATAAGCCCAACAAAATTTCAAAAGCACTCTAACACAAGGTGGGTAACCTTGGATTTCCATTGAGATGGTTTATTTTTAGGCTGGTTTGCTAAGAAAGATAGTGTGTGTGATCACACTCTTTATTTCCCACTAATAACTTCTGAACCTGCTAGGCAGGTTGGATGGAAGATCAGCAGTCTCAAGGATATGAAATTCCTGTATGTTCCATGAAAATCAGTCACTGGGAGGAGGAAAGAGACCCCAAAGAGTATCTCTGTAGACAGACAAGTTCTTGGTACAGTTTGGTCTACCAGTAAGTAGATACTGAGCAGACTGTAAATAAATACATGCACATACGCTGCAGACCCAGGCACAGCAGAGCACTGCCTGCTGCCTGCTGCCTTTTGGAGCTCTATTGTGTCCAGCTGATAGGACAAAACTGGGCATCCCAGGAGAAAAGCAGAAATATGAAACAGATGGTGACACTGGAAAGGGGAAGCTCTTACTCATAGAGTATGAGCTACAGTTATTATTGCTGGTGAGTTGAATGATGTTAGACCCTCTGAAGCATATAAAATATCTGTTTCTTTCTCTGCTATTCTACAAAAAGACATAATTTGTTTAAATAACATTTGTCTAGCTTTTGTTTGGATTAGCTATCCAGCGATCAACTATTTTATTAGCTGGAGATTACTTTAAAAACAAAAAGCCACTCATTTACCTCACCTTAATATAAAAGGTGTTTGTAAAAACCTTTAGCTCACAATAGCTTTTAGGACATTTTGTTACCATGGGAATGGATGTGCTTTCAGACAGACAGCTGCCGTGTACATGAAATACATTAGCAGAACTGGAAAATTAGAGAAATAAGGTGGTGTTCTGCACATCTGTCCTCCACAGGCCTCTCTGCCTGCCTGCTTCCCTTGATGATCCATGGGACACAGGTTCTCCAGCTGCACCAGGAGAGAGGAGATGCTCTTCAGGAGAAAGGAGGTGCCAATGAGCTTGGTAACATAAGGTTGTGCCAGTAACTGCCTGACAATATCCACCAATACATTAAAGTATCCATTTACTCCAGGCTTTCTTCAGAGGCTGCGTTTTCACTGGGTTATTGAGATATAAGAAATTACTGACAGCTTTTCTGGGGGGGATCCCTGACCTTTCTGGCTAAAGTGGTGTAGAGAAGTTATTCCTATAAACTCCCATGCTTTCTCCTTCACCTAAGCTTAACCTGTTGCTGAAGAAAATCAGAAAGCAAATTTTAGGATTAGAAAACAAGGTTAAACCACAGACCTGTAAACCCTAATGAACCCCATCTGTAAAGAATCCCACCCCCATCTGCAAAACCCTAACGAAGAACTGCTTTCAATTGCTGGACAAAGGTATGGGTTATTACAAGAATATAAGCAAAACCGATGTGGTTTTTTTCTTCTTACTCGTTCCTATCCTTAGTGCTGTGACATACATGAGAGGAAATGCAATTTATCAGTGTAAAACCTCCGTTTCTGCACATTGTACATAGCATACACACACGTAAACCCCTTGGGCCTTCGCTGGTTCTCTGTATTAATAATGTGACCATGTAATGCCATCTGTGACTGAGCATTCCCAACTTTCAAAGAAGATGACAGTAGGTCCTTCTCCATCTTCCAAGACACATCTGTTGGGCAAGCCAGGGGCTGGGAGACCTCTGCAGCCAGCAGCAATGTCAGCTCTTGGCTCACTGGTATCCTTCCATGCTGATGAAACTGGAAGCTTTTTGTGGTATCCAAAGTGGAAAAGGTATTTTTATCAACACACAAAATGTCTCCAGTGATCTGACAGTGTGGGTTGTGTTCATTGAATGCTCCGCCCAGCACGGGTGGTGCAAGAACTGATGGCACAGCAGATGCCTTTGTGGACATATTGTTGGCCGGTTCCAAATCCTTGTCTACCTTCCATCTTAACAAAGCTCGGTCTGGAGTTCTTGATGGCACTGGCAGTGGCCTTCCCACACTGCTGGAATGTGCAACCACTATTTAAAGACCAATCCTTGACGAGACTTTCTAGTGACTGCCCTGTGGTCTTGTGCTTCCCCCCACTCAGTAGCCTGTGTTTCATTCCCCTTTAGCTTTGGCAGCTCACAGTTGTGATATAGCTCCTCTCTTAATTGATGCTGCTTGTATGGCACCATGGTAGATGATTTATTGAAACCGTAACAGAGCAAATCTGCTGGGAAAATCATCTGTCTTGTCCAAGGAAGACATTGGATTAGTGTGGCACTATCTGCTTTTCAATGAACCTACACTGCCCTTTCCCTGTTTGTAGCTTACCTTCATGCCTTGAATTACAGCTTCCTCCTAGCAAATGGCAGCTCTTAGGAGGGTAAAACACCTGTACTCAGATCAGGCCAGTACCAATCATCAGCCCTCTTGTAAACAATAGGGGTTTTGATCTGGGATATTCCTCAGTAATTACTACCACCTTTGGTCATAAACAGGAATTAATTCATCACAAAAAGTCTACACCAGTATCACAGCCTGGCATGAGGACAGGATTTGTCTATAAAATAGAGGCAGGTAGCATGAAGGAGTCTTACTACCATTGCTGGCTGGACTAACCCATCAATTCATGTGCAGCAAAGAGGCATGTGTAAACATTTTTCTTTTCAGCAACAGTGGTTAGACGAAGAGATGAATGAAATTTATTCAGGAATTAATAGTGAAGATACCTGTCAAAACATAAGCAGTATCTGGAAGAAGACACTGAGATTATAGTGGTAATATAACCACCATTCACACTTCCTGTGGCCAAGTTCTTACCTCTGCAAAATGTCAGGCTGTGTTTGGTCTGTCTGCTGTTACTACCAGGCACTAAGAGCCTGGTCTCACCATGGTGGGTGCCAGAATTTCCCAGGAATCACATTTGGTTTGCAAGCAAAAACTGTTTGGTCCAGTTGATGTCCTTACAGAACCACCAGTGGCAGTGAGTCACCTCTCTTCCTCTCTTTTCACTGAGGCACATCTTCATTCCAGTGTCATTCATCTCTACAAACAGACCTGAGCCAGTGTAAGCAGGATGGCAATTTGCTCCTCTGGATGTGTCCCCGAGGTAGGGATTGCTCTCTTTTCTGTGCAGCTGAAGGTCTGATCACAGCCACATGATACAAGGAAGTCTGATTAGGTCATGTGAGATGTTCAAATGCTGTTTGGCTGGTGGAAAAGTCCAGTTTCCCATGGAAAGGAAACAATGACTGGACTATAGTCTTTTTCCCTTGTTCTCTGTGGGGTTTGGAGTTGATAGCAAGAGAGAGGACGTGGTGGCAGATCGTTGCTCATTTTTAGTAAAAAGCCCAGCACATTGGAAACACCATCTTTTGTCTTTCAAACAATGTCAACATCAATACTGCAGCCCCATGCACTGGGAGTTCCTGTCTACCAAGACACCTCAGGGGTAACCAGAGCCCTGAGTCTCTCTGAACTAATAAAGAATTATTGGAAGTGTGTTTTGCTGCCATTCTTCTGGAGCTTTTCAGCTGCCACTCTGCACCAAGGTGATAAACACAAGCCCTAGGAGACTCTCACAACCTTCCTCCATGCCGTAGCATATTTTGTAGATCTAAAATAGAACTGTTGAAACTGGCAGTGAGGCACTCCGCTCTGCACACCGCTGCCTCTCCTACATTGCAAGCTTGAGCTGTTTGGTGATTTTTGTCCTGCCCTTCAGCATTTTTTAAGCAAACAAACAATCTTCAAACGTTTAAATGAACTTCAGAAAATGCAGCCGACTAGAGACTCAGATATTAAAATGATTGGGTCAGCAATCAGGTGGTTGTTGTATATAACAGAGTAATAAGAGAGAAATGACTCTTAACCTGACTTTAGGTGCCTCTGAGGCACATTTACATTCCAGCTTGGCAGCTAAGCACCCTTTAGAGTCATCAGAGTTAATGAAATGCAGAAAGCAATTACTCTTGCCTAAAGTAGTTGACTAGATTCGCCCAGATGGATTACGACATCTCAGCTGACAAAATCTCTGGCAGGACAGGCACCTTGACAGTAAGTTCAGTTGCAGGCAGCTACTGCTGTGGTCGATGGCTAGTGTCAGGCAAGATGAGGTCCAGATATCTAATGCCTCCTCAAGATGACCAGGTACAACTGTTACAAGAGTAGTTAAGAAGATGCTATTAGAAATAACCAAAAAAGTGCCAAAGCAGAAGATTTTCGGAAAGATTAGGAATCAGAGAGGCTGAGAAAAACAAAATTCCCGGAAGGCTTAAACAGAGGAAACTAAAGGACTTTCATGAACATCAAAATTCAATTATTTATAACCCACTAAGAAAACATCTCTCCAACAGCACTTTTGGCATGCCTTCACTTCAGAGCTAGTGCAGGGTGATTGACAAGTTATTGTCATCTCCCTAAAGCAAAGCCCACTCTGAATTGCAGTGCCACCCTGACGAGACCTGTGTTGGTCTAGGGCCACATTCACCATCACTCTGGGCTTCTGCTGGTCTGTCACTGCAGGAGGAGGCAACCAGGAGCAGGAGAGGGAAGGGGGAAGCAGATGGCACTTGGGCAGCAGCACCTGCAACCTTGGCACAGGGTCATAGGTTCCAGGGGTGGTGAAGAAGAAGCTGGCCACTGACCACACCAAAGCCCAGAGAGGTTGCCCAGTGTAAGGTGCTTCCCAAAACAAGGGTGTGGCTCCCAGGAGTAGCAGTATTGACGTGCAAAACACCCAATAATAGTAAAGAGCAATTAGGTTTTTCTCTTCGTAGGGCTGTACTTTTCTTAGTTGCTTACTAATTGAAGCTCGCCCTTCCTTGCACTTTCCTTTCGCAGGGCTTTCAGATCTAAGCAGGAACCCTTGCTGCGCTTTCTCAAGAGTCCCCTTCTTTTTCTTTCTGCTGCTGATTGCAGGATCTGTACAAAATCTGAAGTAGAGATACTCCATGGTCACAGGCTAATAACAAAGCTTCCTTTTTTGCATTTCTTTCTCAGATATAGGGAATTTGTGCCCTGCTTTAAAACAAACAAACAAACAAACAAACTACCAACATACAAAAAAATCATACAATGAGAAGTATACCTAAACCAATATTCAGTTCTGGAAGAATCCTATTTTAAAACACCAGCGGAATTAGACAGACAACTTTAGCACATTAAGGCTGTTGTTCTAAACAGTAGCAAGAGATTTCATTAAGGAAAATCACCCCCTATTGCGAGCTACACTGCGTGACTGTAGCATGTACAAACCTAAGCAATTCTTTGATGAATACTGCCTCATAAGTTACTAATGTCAGATGTATAAATAATGCTATCCCGTGCTCCTGAAGCCTTGTTTCTCCGTGAGGACCCTCCCTAAGGGAAATGCTAAAAAGAGCAGTTCAAAGATTTACATAGGTCAGGATGTAAACCTTGAGGGAAGTAACAGATTTCCCCAAGCAAAGAAACAGGAAAGGGAAAAACAGCAGCTTTCCTTCTGAAAGGGGAAAACAGATAAAAGGCCCTGGTGGCTCCTGCCAAGTCCTTGTGCCTGCTGTGCTGCAGATAGCCCTGCCTTTTATGGGCCACAGAGCAGTGACCATTCATTATTAGAAGAGAATCAACTTATTTTCCGATTTATTTTTTCCTTTTGAAATTATAAAAACAGGCTTGTGGGAGAAGCTAACAGTTTGGGTTGCTGTATCCTGCCTAATATGGTCAACCAGCAGCATTAAAAAGCAGCAACAGGAATACAATTTGCTTGTCCGAGCCTTGTCTCTCACCCTCCCCCCCCCCCCGCCCCCTCCCTGTGCCCCCAATAATTGTCAGTGTCTGCAGTTTGATAATTAGTGTTCTAGAGACAGAGTGCATGGCCTGGCCAGGAGCTGTGGCTCATGGTACCCTGATCTCCCCAGAAGCCCTGGAGGCCAGTGGTCAAGAAGTGGTGTGGCACTGACAGAGTAAGATGCCAGAACATGTGCCTTTCCTCAGAAGCCCTTTCATCTTGATGTCTGGGCACTTTCCCATGCAAGACACTTCAGTGGAAAGTTGATTCATATCTGTTTACAGCCAAATTCAGCCCTGTAGGGCAGATGTGTGTTAAAAGAGTAAAGTGCTTTGGCTGGAGGAGAGGGTTTCTATTGCAGTAACAAAATGTTCACCCTTTGACAGTCTGATTCTTCTGAAATTTTCTGCTAGTGAAATGAGCTGCTGTGGGTGAAGAAACGACGTCCCATCCCTCCCCAGAGCACAAATGGTTTTTTTGTGATCTCAGGCTGCCAAAAACCGTTTTTACCAGTTTTACATCACCCGTGGCATGGGGGTTGGGACTAGGTGATCTTCAAGGTCCCTTCCAAGCCAATACTTTCTCTGATTTCTCTGATTTCTGTGATTTCTATGACACTGCTGGGCAGTCCAGTTAATAACCAGGAAACGTGCAAGCCCTCAGATGCTCAAAGCACAATGAGGAGTTTCCTAGGTGCTTTCCAGCGTTTTGCTGGGAGCTCATGAGAACTGTCCCAGGAGTGCACTGATGCCCTTGCACATTTCACAAGCTACAGGCAGGGGGATTTTGCAGAACCACCTTCCATGCAAGCTCTTGCCACAGAGAGGCAGCCTCCACCAGTAAGACAGAAAGAGAAGAACCCTAGAGAGAACAACAGTGAGAACAGTGAATGGGGAAGCGGAGCTTTGCAGGAAGCGTCAGTAAATGGAAAACAAGGACCGTATGGGCGGAATGTGGGGCTGTGCCTGACCTCCCGAGGCACCCCTGCGCCTTGTACTGCGGGTGGAGGCAGCACTTGAGCGAGGTGTTTTACATGCAGTAGAAGGTTAAGTGTTCCTGACCTGTGAAGGCAAAAAGTTTTATCTGGTGTGAAACGACAGCGTTGTCTTTGCAGCTGCTGGTTCTCAGGACCGGGCAGCAGTGATACCTATCCTGATGGTTTCTGTGCCCTCTCTTAACGGCTTGGGGGATTCCTGAGCTCACCTTCTGCAACCAAGGGACCTTGCTGGTGGAGACCACTCTGTTCTAGCACAGTGGACTGTCAAATCAGAGCAGGAATAGTTTACAGCAAATAGGGATTTACTAAAACCATGAAAACCATACTTGAATTTTGTCTATTATATTAAAAGACCAAGTTGAGGACTTTCTGGTTTTTTTCTAACTGAATATATGGACCTTTGTTTCTTTTTGTTGTTTGGTTTTGTTTGTTTTTTCTTTTTTTACTGGGAACTCTGTGATATCAACATTTCTGAAGACAAAGTCCCTAGCTTTCCACCTGCATGTCAAGGATGTTTTTCTATTAAATTCCTAATTGTATCAATGAGGTTTACTCATTGTTTCAAAGCTACTTGTAACAATTAGCGTGCTGATGATCGCTGATTAAGAAAAGAAGGGGGAAAAAAGTCTAAGGTAAATAAATCAACTTAAAAATTATCCCTTTCTGCAAACAACAGCTGCACAGGAAAAGGAAGACTGTTAGCCATCTTTCACTGATGCACTAGGCTGATCCAGTAGATGCGTTTCAAGTACTCTGCGGCTGCAAGTTAATATATCCTACACTCCACAGGAAAGAACCATGCAGGAAAACAAAAAAAAGGCAGAACAATTGTGTGAACCAAGTGCCCCATCTTATTCTGAAAACATCTGTGCCTCTGAATGTTTCATTCATTCATTTGGTTTATTTGGTGCAAAAGCTGTGCTAGCATTTGCAGCCTGTCTTGGATAATAATAGAAAAAGCAAATGTTGGTGTAGAGGTCCTTTGCCTTTTATTTGGTAGGAAACTAACTTGGAAAACAGAAACTGCTCAGTGGCTGTGGCTATACGGTGTATGATGAGATTTGGTATGGGGGAGGATGGCTGGGTGTGTAATGCTAGGACTATGGAATGAATAAGGAATGCCAGGAGTTTTGGAAATACTGGTTTATGGAGAGCCTCAGTTCAGTAAAAAGTACAGGAATGCTGGCAAAAAAGACTGCAGGGGTGAAAGAAATAAATGAAATGCAGACTCACAAAGTTTGGGACAATTGTGGCATGGAGCTTCCAAAAAGCCAGGATTTTACTAGTCTACATGCCCCAATTTCCAAATTCTGACATGCTCAGCACAGGACTCTGGTGCTGAGGAGTACTCTCTAGAGGGTTAATGGTGAACGAGCCACTGCTTCATTTTGTGTAGATAACACAACAAAGCCTAGAAATGCAAATGCATTCAGAAAACGTCTTTGAACAGGTTTTTTTTTTTTCTCTGTAAGTTGTTATGTTATGGCGATTTAAGAAAAGTCCTCACTGTTTATTGTCGAGTGTTTATTACAGAAGACGTCAGGAATGGCTGACAAGTTTATATAAAAAATTCCGGATCTTAACATTTTCCCAGTTGTTACTTTTCCTTTCCTACTGCTTCATCTTTGCAGAAGAAAGGGATTAAAGTGATGTATTTTGTCACACTTTTTCCTGCAGTGAATTAACCCTTGGTCAACAATGACAGCGAAGATAGTGCAGCTCTATGGAAATTAACTTGACAGCCCATAAACATGAGAGGCTGTTGTTCACTGGATTTCATTTTAATAGGCATTAACAAGGTTTTTGGGTTAAGTAAGCAAATGGAACTAGCCCTGAAACTATCATTTCATTTCATAGCCCTTTTCACAGGGATTAGCTATCAGTCTGAAAGGCCTGTGAAGCTTCTAGCTAGCTTTTTAATTCAAATTCCACTGAATCCATCACAATTCCCTGTTGCTCCTAAAATGCTATAAACAGGTAAACGATATCCATCGTGGGTGCTTAAATTTCTTGGTATGTGTCAGATTCTTAATGAGAAATCTGATGTTGGAATGGTGCAAATCTGCACTGCTCTGCCAAGGGTAGATGCTGCCCTTTCACAGATCTTAAGTTATAGAGAGTGTATTCTGAGACAGTAATTTTACTTTAGAAATTGTCAAAGGTACATACACAAGCTTAAAGAACAGCTAAGCCTTTTTCCCCTTCTCTCAAATTCCAGGCAGTTTGTGCCTGGGCTGAACTTGAATTGGGTACAAGCTCTCTGGGTCAGGGCACCAAGCTTGTGTCACTCTGCAAGTTAATCAAAACCAAAGTGACATCTCACTACTGACCTTGATGCTATCATGCAGCTCATCCTCCTTCTCAACTATCTTACCATCCCAGATGTAATACAAAAACTAACAGCTGGGTATGAACACGAGCATGCTGTGCACACTTTGAGGGTCAAAAAGCACAAAGTAACCACAGTGATGAAGAATCAAGATGAGTGGTTTTAATAATCACTTCTGACTGAGACCAGTGTATGGGAAATTAAAATAATGGGGTTTATATCTGCTCAGACTGAACAAGTCTTCCAGTCTAAAGAAAACAAAGAGCTTCCTACCAGGACAGTCAGCACCTGCCTGTAGGAGTTCCCATTGGGCCCACAGGTGGTGATGCTGGGACCATGCTCGACTCCAGTTCTGCACAGAGGCACCAAACCTTGAACACTTTGGTGACCCTGAGCAACTTAATGGAGTTGTACCGCAGGGTGTCTGGCATACCAGAGAGCAGCCCCTATTTCAAACCAGCCCTGTAAAGCTGAGGACCACACTGTAACAGGCATAGTGAGAGCACCCTCCCATGACCATGAAACAACCGAACCTGGATGGTCCTGGACAGAAGACGGTGCTAACACCTGGTGTAGGATTGTATCGGAGCTTGCTCATAGCCTGCTGCACGGATACTGCTAAATCAGGCTGGAGAATTGTGGTCAGAGGGTGCTGATACTGGAGCATGTGACAGGAGGGCAAGTCATGTAGCACTACCATGTCCATTGATACACACTTCTCAAAGTATTGAGTGGATAGAATTGGGTGATTGATGGAAAATTATTTTCCCAGCGATTCACAATTCAATCTACCATGCTTACATTCTTTCCATCTGCCTTAATACAATTGTTTGTATAGATATTTGTGAACAGTCTTTTATTTATGAGTAGGTATTTTTACCAGACAAGTGAATGTATTGACACCTGAACAAAAAGGCTCTCAGAAGCACAAGCATGCTTTCTCTGGAAGTGACTGCCCTGCCACCCTACACATACACATCAACTTGATGAAAATGTGACTAGAGAAACAAAATGTAAAGCACATAGGATTGCCAATAAATGTCATTGATGCATCCTGGTCAGGAAGGAAACCAGCTATTTTTGAAACAGGGTTTCATAAAAATAGCCAAATGTATGGCATGCTCTGAAGAGGAAAAGCAGGAATCAAAAATGCTCAGTAGCCTTCCTGCAGTACACAGCTTATTCACCATCCCTGCTACAGGCCCAGACCCAAGCAGAGCAGAGCCTTTCTAACTCCTATTAATGTGCCTTCTCCTCTTTTCACTAATAGCATCAGCACATTAAAAAAAAAATCTGTAGAAATAAGCAGGACAGGGATTAGCACTTCTGTGTGGCTCTGATTCAGATTTCTTACTCATGATCAGAAGGGTTGAGAACAGATTTTTCTGTGTTTCTGCCTCATGCTGTCATTAATAGATGTTCACCCTGTCTTGTGGCATACATGAACCTGAATGTGGTTCTTCAGATGATGAGCCAAGACAGAAACTCTTCACTTTCATTCCTCTTTTCAGGAATTCAGAAAGACCCAAAGGAGTTAAGTTGTCCTAGCAAAATCCCACTGCAGGCACTGTGCCTGATGGCTCATTCAACAGTCTCAGGTCTCCAGCAATACCTCCCCTGGAAGATCCTGCCCTGCAGCCCCTGGTAAGAAGAATGTCCTCTGGGAAGGTACATGAACAGGATCCTTGGATATTGTCTGAGACTCAGAAAGCTAAGAAGCTCAGTGCCTGGAAAAGTCTGTGTCTCTGTGCTAAAGAACAGGAATGTAAATAGTGTATTAAGTTCTTGTATTTGACATCTGTGATCTCAGCAGAGTGGAGGAGAAGGAGGAGGTTGTCGTGAAGAAAACATCAATGCATACTACCTGAAGGTTTCTATTTCAAAGATTTTTCAAAAATGTTTTATGTGTTATTTGCAAAGTTGTGTACTATGTAAACATGAACTGAAATATTTATTAAGACACTGAACATCCCTCTTGGCTCCCTCTCTCAAGCTGGCTTGGAACTATCATATCAGCTTTGGGAGGCTTGTGTACAGCAAACAGCTCAGGGGCTTAATTTTGTGCAGCACTTCCCAAACAGCTACAACTGCAAGCTCTGCTTCAGTAGAGTGTGAGGTTGGAATATAACAAGATATTGCTGTTTTAATGCTCCTGTCACATGGGTATATAAGGCAGGGGGGGTAAACAGGAGCTGGTTATTAAAAATCAATTTACTCCAGTGTGTAGTGGAATCTAAAGTGCAGATATCCACCATCATAAGTAATATAAAAAACCCCCCAACTTTATTGTGAATCTCCTAGTACATGGATTACTTTTTTTATTTCTTGAAGTTGTAGCTCCTGGAAAAAAGGAAGATTTGAAAATACATTGTGAAAGCATTAAAACATTTCTGGACTGTTAAAAAAGGACACAGATGTATTCTTAGTTTCCTTCTTTGAAACCATTTTTATGTTTTCACAGCCTTTATTTGTGAATTCACTTACTAGTGCATTTTTAGGGTTTCCAGTTCCACCTGCATTGACTACATGCCATAATTACCAATTAACATTATACTTATGTTTCCAGATGATTTTTTTTCCACTCTTCCAAAATTTGAAGTCTTGATTTTATTCTCTAAATTCATTCTAGCCCATAGCATAACCTTTTACTGGGGCCATTCAAAAACTGTATTTTTAATATCTGTTTTCAGTAGCTTTAAAGACTGTTGAACTTCAATGAGTTTGGGAATGCTACTTTCCAGTGTGGGAGTCACTTTCCCTGAACAGTCTGGAGGAAGAGAGGAAGTGTTTGCTTTCCTCACTGCAAAAAGATGATGTCCTTCAATAAAACATATTGCCTTTATGCTTTGAAACGATGGCTTACTTTCACACACATAAGCCTGCCGTGTTTAAATGGCATTATAAAGATGACAAACTCATGCCTCATGCCACCCACGTGAAAGGTCAGAAACACCAGAAGTATATCAACATATATTCTGGGGCGTGTTCTTTGTGTGTTATGATGTTGACCCTATGTATAGGATCATGTGCTATTTCTCTGTAGATGCTACATCTTGCCCAGCAAGCTGCTTTCACATGACTCCAATACATCTGATTTAGCGATAAACACTGGAATAGAGGAAGAGAAGCTTCTATCTTTTCTTCTGCAATGCACTGGACATCCCTTTTCATTCTTCTTATGAATATCAAGTAGTACTAGACCTTCATGTGTCGCCCTTTATTGTGAAATCACAGATGTCTATTTAACACCAATAAGGACATTCAGTATTATAAGAGCTGGATTATAGCAAGGTAAGTAAAATTTCTTTCAAAGTTATTCTAGATTCACATTGGTGATAGCTTGGGGAGAAGCCAGCCTTGGCTACAGGCTCCTTCAAGGCATTTCTACAGCTTCAGAGGCCCTTTGGCTCATGTGCTCTCCAGAGTTGTCTTCTTTAGACAAGGAGCAGGCACTGCAATCAGTGGCCAGATATTATCCCCCTTCCTCTGCACTCCCAACACATCACCAACCTGTCAGCTGAGCAAGAATTGCCGCTGCACAGGAGGGGTTCAGTGGTCATATGCCTGTTTTTTTCTCCAAAACCAGTCTCAGACTGATCACCAGTCTGAATAGCAAACCCAAAGCAGACAAGTTAATGCAGGAATGGCAGGAACTTCACTCAGAGCCAGAGCTCAGATTTTGAAAAGCAGCAAGCCCCCTGCCTCCAGAGTGTGAGGACTGTACAGCTGCATGTACACACTGGTTTTAACTGTACTCCTTCACAGAGGACTTTTTGCTGAGCTTAGTTAGATGACAAACAAAAGCCAAATAAAGGATCATTGCAAAAGGTACCAAAAACCTACTACTTTCCAGATGCCTTGTGATTGGAACAAGAAACAGTAGCATAGGAAACAGGAAACTTTTTTCCTCACTTTCTACCCATGCAGTAAAGTACTGTAGTATTAATGTGGGAGGCTGTGGAAATGCCATCCTGGAGCACTTTAAGGACAAGTTAGTAAATATCTCCCAGAAACATGTTAGGAATTGCAGATCCTACATGAGGCTAGAAGAGCCTTCTTGGCCACCTGGGCAAGGCTGGCTCATGTTCAACCACTGCGGACCAGCACCCACAGGTGCTTTTCTGACAGGCAGCTTTCCAGCTACTCTGCCCCCAGACTGATCCAGCACTTGGTCTTGTTGAACCTCATACCACTGGCTTCAGTTCATCCAGCTGGCCCAAATCCCTCTGCAAATCATTCCTGCCCTCCAACAGATCAATGCTCCCACCCAACACTTCCACCTCTCCCTGACTGACTTTCTGCTTCATCACCTGTGCAATGGTGGCTGTCATGTGGTGCACCCAAACAGTTTCGAGACAATTACATGGCACTCTACTGTGTTCAAGTGCTATTCAGCACCCACTGCTCTGCATGACATGACTGAGTCATCACTGGAAAGACACTTCGGAAGGGTGCGGTAAGTCCATCTCACTTTGCCTGCAAACTGGACTGTCTTCCCATAAGAACAACCAAAACTCTCTTTCAGGAACTGAATTTCAACCCTTCTTCCATCACACTCCATCAACCCCACAACTACTGAGATAGCTGGTAGTGTAAGGAGGCATAAAAGCCTTAGTTTAACTACTGTGCCGTGCTAGCAGTAGACACAAGTGAAAAAGAATAGCTAACAGATTTTTTAACTCTATTGAGATCTCATTTTAAGATTTCACATCTCAACAGAAAAAGCAGTGAGAGTGTGGCTCACACCGTCTTGAGGGGACAAATGAGCTTAGACAACTCGGCAGCCAACGAGCAGAAGATGGGGAGCTACCGAGCAGGACAGCTCGATGCCAAGAGCAAGCAGGGAGCTGATGTGCCACCAGCTTCATCTGAATATTCAGCAAAGTAAGTTAAATGGTGACACCTTGTCCTGGCACATATCCTATCCTCTCCTGTAAAACAAACCCTGGCACACAGCACATGTCGTGTCACTTGCTTTTTTCCTTTTGGAGGAAGAGTGAAAAAATTCTGCACATTTGTGAGACATCTGCACTTAAAGCCACAATAGCAGGGCATGTAGATGACTCTGCCCTTCAAAAAGTAAATCCTGGGGCATATTTTCATGGAGTGCTTTGTGCTCTGCCCTTGCTAGGCCATGGAGTCTTAAGACTACAGTCACAAGGATTAAGGCAGAAGCATTGAACAGACTGAAGGTATCCACCACACTAGTCAAAGATGAATTAAATTAAGATGAATAAAACCCAGTGGTACCTGAAATGTCAAAGATTTAATACTGCTTCTAAAATTGCCTATGTGAGTTTCCTGGCTGTTCGTGGCATGGAGGAAATGCTTTTGAGGACGAGGGTGGTGTGTGTGAATCAGCAGTTCTCCCTGACAGAGAATTTGAAGAGGGAACTGTGTAAAAGTGGGATGCATTTGGAAATCTGTGGGGTGAGGTGGGAGGCAGCAAGAGCTGATGGAGGAGTGGTTGGGCAGCACACAGGGAGGTTGGCAGAGGAGACAGGCTCCTTTTCAGAAATAACTCTGAGGTGCAGGTCTTGGTGGGGCAAAGCAACCACTTTTTCCATGCACAGTGAGGGGTATGGAGAGGGTGGTAGCTTTAGGAGAGTTCACCCAGACTTCAGTCCCCTTTTGCCTCATCCACCACTTTCTCTTGCAAATCTGGAAAGTGCTTGGCAGTGCCCTGTTTCCCCTCCTCCAGCTCACCTGGGAGAAGCCGAGCCAGCAGCCACTGAAATGCCTTCCATAAACCCTCCCTATCACCCTGCGTGCCCATGCACACCCCCCCAGTGCAGCTCAACCTGCCCAGCTGGCTTCTGTGGTGGCTGGACCCTGTGCAGGATGCTCAGTCACTGGAGCCTGTCAGCTCCACAGCAGCAGCTGCAAATGCCACCATTAGCAAAGCAGACTGAATTCAGGAGCAAAGAGCCTGTTTTCCAAGGAGGTTATTTGGCACTTAGTGGTTTGCTTCTCAGGTGACAATGTTGGTTATGGTATCAGGGACTGTGAATTAGCTAGCTTCAAACACAACTTTCATTTACAAGTTACAGATGAAACCAGAAAAGGTGATCTGAAAGAAAGGCTTCTCAAAACTTAAAGGTCATGTCTTGATGGAGAAGTGGGTGTTTCTCTAGTGGTAGGAAATTATTCTTCTGTGGAGTATAAATTTTGTGAAACATCATGAAACACTGGGTTCAAGTTTCCCCTAGAAATTTATCCCTCTGGCTCTTTATTCAGGCCAAATCCAGGCTGAAGGAGTGCTCACATCAATCCATTTAGAGAGGGAGGATCACAGCAAACATCTCATGACAGCAGCTGACCTTACAAAAATGCCCCTTCACTATGGCAGAGATTTGACATAGATCCTTGAACTTGCAAAACATCTGTCATTTTGAACGACTGCACTGGGACATGGCATCCCCAAGCCTTGTTCTTTATTTGCTCTTCAACCTGAAATCCAGTCTGTTCAGAAGAATTCAAGTGAATGTTTTGCAGTATTTATTTTCAAATATTTGAGCTGGCTTGGGGAAAGCAGGATCTTTTCATCTCCACAGTAGCCATTTCTCAATGGAAATAGAAGGGAGTTACTTTTAAGGTAAAAGAATAAACTGTTTTCAGCTGGTTAATAATGAAAAGAAATTACATTCAAGACCTTGCATTATCAAATCCTTCTATTAAGCACAGAGAGGGAAAAGTAACAGAGCACAGCTCCAGGCTGGGATGGTGATATAGCATTATTCCTATTCCCCCTCTATTACAGCTCTTAAAATGATCTGCAGACTGCACCTCAAGACAGCTTAAGACAAAGGATCTCACAGAGCCAGAGATAAGTACCGTGTTTTATCGCTGCAAACCCCTTTGGTCCCCTTGACTCAAATAGATGTAATCTAGACTGGGGGCCTAATGTTCATCAACCTTTTGATATCTTTCTGACTGTATAAAGGGACCACAAATGCAGCGTAAATATAAGTTATACATACTATAACCTCACTTTTCATTGCCCCAGTGGAGACTTGCTAACTAAGACGCTCAGGCCTAGAAAGCTCACATTAATTCGTGCATTTGTTGTTTCTTGAAAGTGTAAAATGGCTGTTGTATAGCTGAAAATACCAGTGGCTGCACTGTAGCTTCATAATGGGAGACAAATAAAGCATTCAGTGTTCAGAAAACACCTCAAGGGACTGTCTTGGTGAATCTGCTGATCACCACAGCATCCGTCAAGCAAAGTCTTCTCAGAGAATAAGCATCTGTGATTGAGACTTCTCATACATCTGACAGCTCAGGAGGTCACTCACACATTGCGGGATGGGGGGCTGGTGTAGAGTTAAGCTGGCCAGCTTTGGTCAAAATCAGCTCTGAGAGCAGAGACAAGAGTGGGAAGAAAAAAGAATGGCCCCGTTGTTATAGCCACACCCACGCTGGGGCCAAGGCATCAGGAAAGCTACTGCCACTTTTTTTGCCTCCCCCAAGAAAACCTGGGCTTCATTTGTTTTGATTTCCTCCACTGAGGAGCAATCAGTGCCCTTGGGCTGCATGAACATCTGAGTCTGCACATCCAGGGGATCAGTGGCAGGCAAAGGCAGGCGATGACTGCTTACACTCCACAACAGGTGGTGCCCAGGGATCATGGCACTGGGTGATTTGGTGTCAGTAGAGTTAGGATGTATTTGCAGCCACTGTACCCAACCTATGCTACCTGAAGCAGGGACAAGGAGGTCCATGATGAAAGGAGACCCAAGTGGCCAGCACAGAATGAGGAAGCCTTCTGGGGTCTGATATTGCTCCCCTTAGAGCACCCATCTCACACTTCTTAGTCCTCTGCACCAGAAATGCTCTCAATTAAGTGGTTCTTAAAGGCATACAGGCTAACTCTGCTGTTTAACAATAGTTAGTAGCAACACATAGATAACTTCATCTTCTTAATCTCACATTAATCCAGGAATGTGTGTTTACATTTAGGATTTCTAAGTATCATGCTTCTCATGTATGCCTGATTCTTAATGACCTTCTGAATAATTCATTCTAAAAGCCTCTTTATTTTCTTCTCTACAGTTTAATTAACCTCTTGGTGCAGTTAGTGGGATTTTACCATAAAACCATAATGCATTTTGCATTAGTGTGTAACTCATGCTGGAAGAATGTAAGTCCAGCCACTAAAGAGTTAATAGCAGATTCTGACTTAATATCATTTTATTACAGATGACGAATAATAACAGGTAATTTTCTTTATATGCCTGAGCACTGCCTTAGGATACCAAGGAAGGAATACTCATCCTGCCCAGCATCTTGCACTGAGGCAAGGGCAGTATCCTGCATTAGTTTTGATGGAGTTCTCCCTACCCTTGCCAAAAGGCTGAAGAAGACTCCCAAATCTGTGCCTATCCTCTGCCAGAGCTTCAGGTGCTAAATGTTATGGGGGATGCAATTACGAGGTGAGGAGGATCTTGACTGATACATGAGTTCCCAGGTAGTGCCATTTCGGGCTCCTAGCAATAGACCTCACTGACCATCTCAACCAAAGACTTGAAATTCAGCTGCAGAAAAGAGCTTTTCTCTTTTGGGCTGTAACTTGGCTGTGATTATCAAGAACTGTGACCTAAAGTTCCTTGTCCAAGGAGTTAGACTGCTTTCTTCAATGAGAAATCTTTTTTTTACCTTGGAAATAAAAGTTGCTGTAATGTGGTAGTGGACAAGTCTTTACGAATGCCCATTTATGAGGTATCTTATTTCCAACTTGTTGTCTGTTCCAGGGTTTCTAACTGCTCTGTGACTGCCTGCAAACTCACCTGCCTAAATTCACAAAATTTGGGGATATTATTCTCTCTCTTACAGAAGTTAGGAAATGGTGATACAACAGTGAACAAAAAAAAATCAAATTGTCTCCCGTTATGTCATCTGGGTTGGGACACCCAGAGAATCTTTGCTTGCTCATCCCCCCATGGTACTTTACCTGCAAAGTCAGGTTTTCTGCAAAATGTCCCCTGTGTTCATACATGCTCTTAGCAGCTACAGGGGAGCTCTTGTCTGCAGCTACCTCAGCGGGAGAAGACCTTCCTGATGCCATTTATCCCATCTCTGGGCAAGTTTCTGTATCTCTTTCTTGGTAGAAAGTTGTACTTGACCAAGTCATGGTTGGGTACCTTTAGTGCAATAATTCACAGTGGACTAACTAAGCATCACTTTGGTCCTGTGGTGAGGGATGGCACGGGGGCACATCAGGCTGTGCTGGGCCAGAACCCAGAAGATGTGCAAGAGGTCACAAGAGCAAGGATCTGTGTTTTTCCTTGGGCTTGTGAAAGACAACCAACATTAGATAAATAGGCTAATGATTAAGCCCCAGCTGGTTTGGTCTGGACTAATTAAAGCTGAGTCTTTAGATGGAAAAAGTGACATTGGGTTTGAATCAGCCGTGCACTGTTTCAGGAAACAGATTCTGTCGTGGTGCTTTATTTTCCCCCTAAGTATTGTCTGGGTTCACATGGTCAAAACACACAGTGGCAGTTATTCACTGTTAATTATTTGATCCTTTCTTAAGATTCTCTTATGCAACCGCTTTGTTATGCAATAAACAGCAGCAGGTTGCCACACAGCCAGCGGGGTGTGAGGAAGCCGCCGTACCTTAGATAAGAGGCAGGGGTTGGCGGGCAGCAGCAGCAGGCCCCAGTGGGCAGGGGCGCTGGGTCGGGCTCAGGGGGCTCAGGGAGGGCAGTGCTTCCTATGCAGAAGCTGCACCAGTGCTTCAGCTTCCTGAGCATCTGCGGCTCGCGGGACAGGCAGGCCCCACCACTTTCCCAGTAAGAGCCGTTTGCTTCCTTTCCACCCAGGCAAAAATACAATAAACCACCTTCATTTTGCAATGGGGCTAAACTGAAACTGCCTGGTTCGGGGGGTTTCTCTTCTTTGCCTCTTCTTGTGTACACATGTGTGTATGCACACAAATACACTCGAAAGAGTGCAGTGTAGCGGTGATTCTCTCAGTGGTGGGATATAATTTTGAGAAGAGACACTCCAATTTCTACACTGTTTTTCTCAATTTGAAACATTTTGTAATTCTCTTTGCCAGGCATTTTAGACCTTTATTCTTTCCTCACTGCACAACACAGCTTTAATCAGAGTGGCAACCAATGCCTCCATGAGAGACACAATACCTCTACATTATTTTGCTCCCAAGGGCTTCTGAAGACATTTGAGTGATTTGCATCCTGGCTTTTTCTGAGCATGGATGAAAAGCCAACATTTTTGGAGTCTTTGATATTGCAGGCTGCAAAATGTCCCACATATGGACCACACAGACTCAGAAAGAGACAGAAATGGCACTCTAGTGGCTCCATTCCCTGTGGTTTAAGGGAGCTCACAGAAGGGATCACAGAAGCTGAAGCTGGGCTACCTTTGCTGCTCAGGCTCTCAGCACAGGGCTCTTTTACCTTGCCCTGGAAAGCAGCTGGTAGTAACACCCCAGCTGGAGATGGGGAAAGCCTAACTGCTTTCTGTCAGGTGCTCATTCTTGGCACATAAAACCTAGTTTGCAGTGTATTTAAGGAGAAGTTTGAGGGGTAGCTCTATCTGTGAAGCCCGATTTGGTCTCTGGGCACTGGTGTCTGCCTCGCTCCTCACAGGAGACTGTGGCCAGCCCAGGCAGTCCTGCTGGGAACCACATGTTTCACGGGACCAGCAGGCGGCATCTTCAATAGTCCCTGGCACTTGTTCATCACACTAATCTGCCCCAGCCTGAATTTGTTCTTCTCAGCCCCCTGCCCTTCACAGGAGACAGGAGAGCCTAGCAGGCTGGGGGATGCTTTTAGACATGGGCATTTGTCCAAATGTATAATGCCAGGGTTTATGTTGTTAGGATACCTACATGTTTAAAAGGGCATTTTATTTTAATATATTTTAATACTTACCTAAATGCTTTACAGCTCCTAAGAGTTCTCCAAAGACTAAATTAAAATTTTTTTACGTTGTACATGAAGGTGATCACACACTTCGCAGAAGGGAACGTACTCATGAGAATGTTATGATGAGCTGTCTCTTGGGGTGTCCTTTAAATAATTTTTGGTAAGACATTTCGACTAATGCACATTAGTTCAAAAAACTGGTGTCCTGTACCTGGAGTTTCAAAATTAATAAAGTATTCAAAGACTATTTGCCTCTGAGAGTTTCAGAATGGTCCCAAGCAACAGTTCTGAGAAAAGAAACCAGAAATTTGTATTTTCGACATTTTATTTATTTTTAAAGTTTAAGGAACTGCAAAATTTAAGGGATAAACTCATTGACTCAGAACCATTAAAAGCTGAACTAGGTGTACGAAATATAGATGTTTTTAATTTTTTTTCCTGTGTAATGTCAAAATCAGCACAGTAATGAAGTAAACATTGTGCAGCCTGATTGTGCTTTTGTGTTGTAATAAGATACTATTCTTTTCCCCAACATCCTAGCATTAGAAACATATACCAAAATTATTTCCTAAATTCCAGCCAATCTAGATGGCTTGTTGTTGTTCGTTCCAAAGCTTCTTTGTCAGTCAAGAAAGCTAGATTTCTGTCTCCTAGTAGATTTTGATTTTTATTATCAAAATTATTTGCACTGAATGAAAACATATAGGAAATGCAAATAGCTTGTGGGCTTTACAGATCAGTATGGAGGAAATTCAACATACAATCTGTCTGTCCAGCTGTAACTTGCTATGTGTTGAAACCTTTATATGCTAAACATATGGTATACGGTTTAAGTCTCCTCATGCTATGGATAGCACATCTTTGAAGGCATGACTTTAAAATGTTCCTTTGCTTGTGAGACTTACCAATGTGCAGCAGAACTCTTTGAGCTGATGGTCACCTAGTCTTTACCAGCAAATAAACTGGGGAGGGAAACAGGCTCAAGCACTGCATTAGGATGATTTACATGCTGCAGGGAAAAGCCCATAGCCCAATCAGGGACTGTTTTATAGAAAACCTCAAAAGCTGAGCAGAGCTGTTGTTTATGTACCGAAAGTGTGAATTTTCAAAGGAAAAAAGACACTCAGAAAGTTTCCGTTGCTGAAAAGCAAGTTTTCCTTACTGATGCATGTGTGCCAGCATAAACACTGCCGTGTTGTGTATTTAGAGGTTTTCCAGATCACCCCAACATGAATCTGCTTGCTGAATTTTCTAGCTGTAAATCAGCTTTCCAAAATCTGACTACCCCGTGCATCTCTTTATGGGATAGTGTTGCAATGTTACAAGAAATGCCATCTAAAGAGCAATAGCGTAATCCTCCACCATAAATTATGTTAGTCAGTCTTCTGGAAAGCTGAATTGCCAAGGGCAAGACGTCACCTCTCTGCGTCTGTCAAATGGGGGTAATAATAATACTTACCTATATCACAAGGGTACATTTAGGATTAATTACTCCTCTATGTGCCAAGGATGAATTTATCCCATGGCGTTCAGTGCTGCCACCCATTAGTGGTAATTTGTGTAACTAATTATTGTGATGCCTGCCTGCCAATGTTTTCACACACACACACACACACACACACACTCTCTCTCTCTCTCTCTCTATATACCAACTTCCTTCTAGAAGAATTTTTGGCACTAGCACAAGTTCTGAGCAGATCTTTCCCAGAGCTAGGTCTCACTCATGTTTTCTTTATCTTTAAAGCAGTCTTGACTGATGAGTCCCCAAGCAGTCTGGGCTATTTGTCCATAAGGCACAAGTATTTCCTGGTGACATTTTAGGATACACTTTCAGCCATCTTTAAGAAATGGAATTAGAGCAGGATCCAGACAGAACCTGCCCAATACCAGGTTGTGAACGTTTCTGTTCTAGCTGGTGACATTAGGTTATGGCGTGCAGCTCAATAAGAAGAATGTACTGCTCAGTTGTGTCAGGGCTGAGGTAACACTCGCTTCCCCAAGTCAATTGGAAAACTAATTTCTATTTCCAAAAGTCATTTACAAACTGACTGAAACTGTTAATGCTTAATGGATTCACCTCCCACAGCTTCAGCAGTATAAATGCCATCTTTGTAGGCTTGAGTGATTCATCCTGTCACAGGGTAAGCATCCAAAACAGGTGAAACAGTCTCTCTATTGGCTGCAGAAATAAACTCGGATGGGAGCTTGGCTAGGATGCCTAACATTCAGACAGCCAAAATTAACTGAAATTAATCCCGCTTTGAGATGCTTTTGAAGGTGGGAATTAGTTTGTAAAGTCATGGCAGCCTAGAACATCAAAGGTCAGTGAGCACCTCTCTTGGGCTCTTCTCCAGGCTCTGAAAATGTTCTCTCTGTATCACGTGAAACTCTGGTGCTCAGTGAAAAATGCCTGCCCGGTTGTATATCTGAATGTGTAAATACAATGTCGTGTATATAGCACAGCACACTACACTGTTTGAATTCATTAAATCCTTTTCCACTGGAAAATTGGCTCTCTGGCTTTGGATATGCATGACACATAGGAAGGATGTCTGTAATCACTTACACAAATGTCCACATCCTTCTGTTCTTCCTGCTCCCTCCTTACTGTCTCTCATGTCCAACCAAACTGCACCTTAAACTGGGAAATGACAAGCCATGAACTATTTTCAATCAGCTAGAATTACGTCTGGGTCTTGAGTATCATAAAAGCCAGAAAAACTGCATTTACTGAAACCTTTTTCTCTGAAAATGTATTAATAATGTATGATCATACTTTGTAGATAATGCAGTAATTGCTTTCTTGATTATGTAGCCAAAATAATCATTTTCAGAGATGCTTGATTTTTGCCTGGTGACTGCATTTTGTAACATTTTCAGGGTAACAGATGCTCAGCTATTTGTTCTGTTCAAAAAACAGCCCTAAATTGAAAGTGAATTACTGTAAACCTTCCACAGATATCTAATTTTACTTTAAAAATACATGCAGCCTAAATAGTTTTATACTCTGGAGGGGGAAATCCACACACAAAGCCCATGTTCAAAGAACTCAGCACTCTGCAATTAGCATCACACCCTTCCAAACCAGACTAAATACGCAGAGAACACCCATTCACACACACACACATGCAAAAACATGTGCTGTCTTTCAAACCTGGTTTTTAAATGTTGATTCTGCTTCTATGCCCCAACATAATAATATTTTATGTAAGTTTTTTAAAGTATGTGCCTATTTCATTAAATAAAGATAAATAAACAGATACATAAAGGAAAATAAATACATATAAGTAAATAAATAAATAAAAGGTAATAAATAAAAGTTGTGATCTTGGCTAGGCTCAAATGCGTTTGAAAACCTGTCTGGGTGGGTAATGCTTTGGAAAGTAACAGACTATGCAAAACCTGGCCTCCAAAATGGAACAAATACATTTAGGGATAAAAACGTAGTAAAAAAACACTAAAAGAGCAAAACTTATGAAGAAAATGAAACTTTG
Organism: Corvus kubaryi; assembly: GCF_017639235.1. Classification (NCBI taxonomy): domain Eukaryota; kingdom Metazoa; phylum Chordata; class Aves; order Passeriformes; family Corvidae; genus Corvus; species Corvus kubaryi. Next base: position 4,528,867 of record NW_024582073.1, read on the forward strand.
AACTGATTGTTTCCACCAACTTCATAGACTCATGGAGTCATTTAGGTTGAAAAAGACCTTCAAGACATCTAGCCCAACCATTAACCCAGCGCTGCCAAGATCACCACTAAACCATGTCTCTAAGTGCCACATCGAGTCTTCTTTGCCCATGATGGTAATCAGTAAGTGGTCACTAATCCTTTGTCTCAGCCTGTTGGGTTTTCCATCTTAATTGTTGCCCTTTGTCAGTACCAATATTACCAAGGCTTGTGAAGGTCCCAGTTCACGGGTCTGTGCAGACCAGCTTTCTTACTAAGTATATAGGTATCCTTTTGCTCTTCAAACTCAAGAGCAAATCTCCCTGCAGAAGGAGCCTTCCCACCTCTGGTGTGGTGCCATGCGGCAAGAGCATCAAGAAGACCATGCTGCTGGTGGGCAAAGCCCAAACAGAGAGGGCACCCACTCTCATGCCAAGGAACAGCATAGCTAGTGTGTCACCTGGTGAAGCTGAGCCTCCCACTGCAGGCATTGCTGCCCCAAGGAGGAAGCTGTTTGGAAATCAGATCTCACCATGGACTGTTGATTTTTTAATCGAATTCCGAAAACTCCTGCTCTTGGTTTTGCCGTCTACTTTTTATTAAACAATAAAGTACTTTATTTTCCGCATAGATGTGGGCAAATTGTTTTCTAGCTGTCTTCTCCCTTGTTCAAGTACACTTTCACTATGTCCAGGCCTGAGGTAGGAGGCAATTTAAGTGCTTGGGAAGAGAGCTGTGACCAGATGTAGCCAGCAGTGTAAATGGGCTCCCTGCTACTCAGTCCCACATATCAGATCCTCATTCAGGGTGCTGCAATTAGATGAAGTAATGTCTGGAACTAAAAGAGGGAGAATGATCTTTTCTAGGGTTGGTTTTGTAAATAAGACATCGAAATGAATGCAAGGCAATGTCACACTGAAGAGGAAAATAGAAGAAAGAAGTGGCCAATCTGGTTAGTGATGGACTGCTTAAGATCTGCTTCTAAACAGGAACTTGGGCTGGAAAAGGAGAAGAAAACATCCCATAAGGTATGGCGGGTCATGGCATGCAGACTAAAGATAAGAGCATCAAAAAGACAATCTGTGCTCGGCAGGTGGAAGAGGTCAGTGCTCAGAAATGGCTCTGTACATTTCATATGGGAGGCAACAAGGAGAAGTCTCACCCCTGCTCCTGTGGGGATCTGTCCCAGTCTGGTGGCATTGTCTCCTCCTTGTGCTGCCTCTGCCCAGTCCACTGAGGACATGGAAAAGATTTCAATAAAAATGCTAAATACTGGGAGATAAGCTTAAATAAAAGAAAAAGTCGAGGCAATCTACGTGCTCATTTAAGGGGTAATTTTGCAGTCATTATCTATCTGATTTTGGATCTTAGAATACAATTAATATGGTTAAAAAATATTCCTTGAATGATCTGCCTCCAGCCACAGCCACAGGTCGCTGTTCCCTGAACAGGCAAATGCTGATGAGGGAGAAAACCAGGCGGCAAGAGCTATGACGCTTCTTCATTTTGGCTTGTTTTTCATACCATGCAGCACAAAATCCTACCTGCTCAAGCACCAGATGCTGATTTGTGTGGTGCCTAAGCATGAACTGAAACCTTCTCTAAACAAAACACAGTGGGAACTACCTCTATTTCAATAAGGCCCTTAATGGAATGGCACAAGCATCAGTATTAGACCTGGGCTTATTTAATATATTTCATTATTCATTATGTAGAATTTTACAAAGAAGTAAATTAATTACAGCTGAAGAACAAACAAAACTGGAAGGTACGTACTATGTTGCTGCCAGTAGTTAAACTATTTCTCTGGCAGGAAGATTTTTTCCTTCCAGCCAAAATTAGCTGTGCAATTACCCCAAATTGCTCTAGCTCCCTGTCCTGGGAGCAACTCCTCCAGGCAGTAAAGCTGGGTGCCATCAACCCCGTGGAGTGCCTCCCAAGAGAGCTGTATATCTGACGGTGGTGCCTGTGCCAGACTGTCTCAGGAGCTTGTTCAGATTGTGCAGACAAAATAGCACAGAATCCATGCCTTCCACACATTTAGCCTATCTACTTTTATCTTTTCTATATACTTCTTCCCACATACTTCTGCGGTAGGCACGGAGGAGAAGAGCAGCTGCGCAAGGACTACAGGTGGGTGCTGGAAGGCACTGGTAAGGACGTAATGAAGAAGATGCTTTGGCAGGAGCTATCCTAGTAACTGAGTATCTTCAGAAGCAAACAGTTAGTTTAGCAAGCTGCATCTGCAGGCACTTGGTAAAATAGCTCTCTTGACAGACTTCTCAAAAATAATCAGATCTTTTTTCATGACAAAAGGCCTCTTGACAGCAAGACTAAAAATGCTGCACAAAGGATATGTGATAGAATAATGCAAATTCTAAAGTATTTCTTCTTCTTGTAAAGTCTCCATGGTTAGTCTGTCATGCATAGTCGTGTCATAATATGCATAATATGCATAAGTCATAATGCATAGACGTAGAGCTGGCTGTCATAGCAGCCCTGTACAGCCCACTTTCTACACTTGGGGTAAAATGCTAGCATCTATTTCGGAAGAATTATATTGAGTCCGTCTGCTTGGAAGTGATAGACTTTCTGAAGCTGTACAGATGTTCAGGAATGGTCTTTTCAAGTTCAGCATACACTTAGGAGAGAGGTTTTGGACATTATTAGAGAAAATGAACCGTATTCATATGGTGTTTACAAAATACACTTGGTTGTTATTTCCCATTGCAGCAGATGGTACCCAAAATAAGAAATGACCTGGAACCTCATTACCAACTGCATCAAGTCTGCACAAAACTGCTCAGGAAAGTAGGAAAATATTTGACTCATTTTCTCTTGAAGAAGGCTTTTCTTACTTTCGGGCTCATTAAAAGAAATTTAGTGGAAGAGATTAATCACAAATATTCACCATGACACCAGGCAGGAGGGAAAATTAGAAGAAATATCCAACCTTATGGTGCAGGGTACCAAATATCGGTCACTGCTTTGGGTTAAGAAGATACATCCCCACAAGGAGGCAGCTATTCCTGAGGTGCAGGTGATGGGCTGCTTGTTTCCAACCTCCCCTGAAGCAGCTGATGGGGCTGTTGTCCAAGACTGCAACGCTAAATACTAGAAATCATTTTCCAGGAAAGCAGTTGAAGTCTCTATAGATGATCAGCTTTGAGGCTGCATCTCCCCATGTTTGGGGGTTTTGTTGGGTGTCTGACACCACGTTCTCAGTATGGCTCTTACAACTCAGCCTTATTGCAGGGCTCCCTGTCCTGCAAACTGCTGCTGTGTTGCCTTCCCCTTTCATGTGAGTTTGTAAAAAGTCTGTCCGGGCGTGCCCACTGAAGGAATGACCTCCAGCTACACTGGATTTCACGGCAGGTACAACCATCCCCTGAGAGGCTCAGCCCAGCCCAACCAGTCAGCTCTGACATCACAAAGCTTGGCTTTCCTGCCTCCTCTCCTTCCCACTTCTTGATGCACTGACCAATTCCATATTTTGATATGAATTTGAACCTAGAAAAATGTGTGCCAGTGTACAATTCATATTTAATCTGACATCAGAAGAATTACTCTTTTTAATTTAAAGTAACCATTTACTTGATGGTTGAGCTCTTCAGTTTTTACTGGAGGAAGAGACATCCCAGAGGATAACAACGCTTCACTGTAGGAAAGCTGGTTTTAGCTTGTTTTCTAAAACTTCTACTGAGCTCCAGAGTCTGTTTTTTTGTCATGGAGGAGAAACAAAACAGTTTTTGTTCAAGTTCCTTGTGCAAAGGAGCAGATACATTTCCTTCTCCAGCTGATATGCTGTAGATCAGCTTTAACCATATTTGCAGGTATTGCTGCGGTTAGGCTTGTATGTAACCACAGATTACAATTTGGGTGCCAAACAATCTAGATAGCTCATCATATGACTGTAACGATCTCATAGCACAACACAAGTGGGGTCCATGGTTCTCTGTGCCATCTTTGCTGTAGAACTGGCTGCACACAAATATAAAACTACAATTTCTCCCTATCTGTTCTTGCACTGGAAGGAGGAGGCTTGGTTAGGCAGGCAAGGTGTGCAAATACTTGTCCACATTTCTAATTTGTGCATATCTATGGGCTTGGGCATGAGTCAGGCTCCACTTCAGAGAGGCTTTTTGATATCAGAAGAAAAAATCTGGAAAAGATGATGAATCTGCACATGCTCTCAGAGCTGGCGACACCCAGCCACGTGTGTTGCTCTACAAGACTTGAGGGCATCAACAAACAACCCAGGAAAACATCCTGGGTGATTTTATTTCTGAAAATATCTCTCTTGTCATATAAGTGGTTCCTTGGACTGTCCAGTTACTAGATGGTAAATGAAGCATCAAAATTCTTACTTTCCAACTGGTTAACAGATACTTTCTTCAGCATTTGTAACTACATTACTAATGATCCTGTAATGCATGATGCAAACAGTTTGACCTTCTACCAAGACCCTAATAATTTTTCTCTCTCTAGCTCTGAACTAAGGGCAAAGTGTAATGAAGCAGGTACGTTTTCAGTCTGAATTATTTTACTGCCATGAAAAACATGACAAAATATGGTTTTTCTTCAGCCCTCCCTTCCCTTCCCTCCCCTCCTTCCATTCAGGGGGAAGGAGAAATGCTCTTTGCTTTGAACAAATGACAAGAGCAGGTCCAAACCACTGTCACATGGTCATTCATACAGGCATTGCTCAGGGCAGAGCTGACAGCACCACTACCCAAGGAGGTAGATCTATCTATTAATTGTGATTGGAAAAGTGCTGGGGTGATGATCGGCACTCATGACCATCACAAGGCCTCAGGATCCTACGTAATTGCAGCAACAGCTTACAAAGATGATTAAAAGGGGATTTGTTCCTAAAGCTGTTTAAAGAAGGGGCCAGAGGGGCTTGGGTCAAACAGTGCTGTCTGCCCTGGCAGTGCATTTGCCTGTGGGACAGTGCTTGCTACAGCTACAGCCCTACACCAACACACACATCCCAAAGAGGGAGATGAGCCTCCTCCTGCTAGAGAGAGGCCTTGAGCAGCTTGCCTAAAACCAGGATCTTCTCCAGTATTGTACTCATTCACAGAAAAATCAAAAATACTGAACCCAGCAAGAGCTGAGGGTGGCAAGGAAACTTTATAAAGGAGAAATTAAAAAAAAAAAAAAGCAAAGAAGGATGAAAGATCCTAAAATATATTTTTTTCATTCCAGCTCTTCGGGGCAGAGGCTGTAAAGCAGCAGGTAATATGTTTCCTGCTGGGATTAAATGACAGAGTAACAGAGGCTACCTGGGAAGCAAATCCTCTAGGCTAACTCCTCTCAGTGCTAGAGAAATTCCTGTCCCCTGTCAAGTGCTGGTGGCTGCTTTGCAAGGGGCCAATGAAATACAGTATAGATATTCTCCGTGACTCTAGAAGTGCCATATGTGGCTCCACAGAGAAGCTGGCTGGTGAGCACTGATGGGGATGCTCATCCCTGTGGTGGAATCACACTGCTCTTGCTGCCTTGGTCCTGCTGGTGCCTCCCACAAGGAACCACACAGCAGAGTGCGGGCAGTGCAACACTACTTGCAGTCAATGGAGGAATCTTGGAAGAATGCTTTTTTGATAAAAAAAAGATTGTTTTGTTTTTTTCTTCCACTCAAGTGACCAAAATCAGCTTGGTTCTTTTTCCTGCAACCTTACATGTGAAACTCCAAACAACTGCTGCCATTCAAAAGGGGTCTGAGAACTGCTAGGAAATCTCTCAGGACCTGACAGTCGATGACTGGGCAGCATGCAGCAAGGCACTGGTCAGCCATGTCCTCTGGCTCCTGCTGGAGCTACCTCCCTGTAACCTGGGGCTCTACTTCTGAGTGGTGACTCCCCGCTACCAGGCTCAGGTATTCCCTGGTAATGCCCCAGGCCTCTGAAGTCTCCAGCAGCTTAACAATGAATTTCTGAAAAGTAATTGTAGTCCTTGTGTTCTGTTAATTTCCTGGGGAGGAAGCGGTTGCCAGTAATGCTCATACTTTTATTATTTCTCCATGCCCCAAAATGCTAGAAGCTTTAAAAAGAAAAAATAAAACTTCAAAATTTAGATAACTACTTTTAATGAAGCTATTTGATTTTATCCTACGTAATTTATTTCATCAATATAGTTCAAAGGATGCTGACAAACATCCTCTACAAACATTTCTTTTCATTATTAAAAAAGGTATTGTAAAATACACTTAATTCCTCACCACTACCATTTTTTAGTGTCAGTTTTCTGACTGAACAGCTAAAATGTATTACACCAGTAATTTCACCCTCTTCCCTCAAGAGAGAACCTTTGCAAACACCAGGATTAGAGAAGAAACCTTTACAGGCCTGACTTATGAAGGGATAAAGACAGTATTTCTTCTGCTGCTGCAGCCAGGCTTGCCCATGTGCTGGTATCCAGCCCAAGTCTTGTCGGGATTCTGGTGCTCTTAGCAATCCAACAACTCCAGGCTGTCCTCAGACAGCACGGGCTGTGCAGCTACTTACTGCTTTTGGTGCAGCATTTGCCACTTTTGAGCTGTTGTTTCTAGTCCAAGTCCTCCCCTGTGTCCTTTGGTTCAGAGACATCCTATCGACCAGAATGACTAAAAACCCAAAATACATTACACAAGAACATGGGAAATTTCAAATAATGCTGATTTCTGGAAGTAACTAGCTAATGTTTAGGCCCAGCAAAAGAAGAAAAATGCAAACAGCTTTTGAATGAAAAATGGCTGAAGGGGAAAATACAAATATGCTTTCATCTCACAAATAAGTTTAAATCAGCTTTGCTATTTTAACTCAAAAGAGAAAATGCCAAAACCAGCATCTGTGAAGTTGCAATTGCCCTTTTTTAATGTACTGCTGTGAGGAACTGATTTGCTTTTAAAATATTAATGCTTTAACATTGTTTAGTTTTATTTCTTGAACTGTGGGTTGTAAGTCTGGTATTTGATATCGAATGGAAAAGCACCAGAAGGACACATGCCTTGGCAGTAACAGCACATGCAGCACATGCACAGAAAGGCTCTGTTGCTGGGTAAACCCCCTTGAGGCGGGGAGGGGAGCTCTCTCTCCAAGCAGGCACCCTTTAGGCCATAGAGAAGCGTTCTGATGGCCACACTAGCTCCATGCACAACCACACATAAGAGCAGGGCCCCCTGCCCAGTAATGGTACTTGAACCAGTCAAAAATACATGGGTATAATTCACAGAAGTACAGACAGCCACTGGTACTCCCACATCTCAAAACATACAAATTTTGCCCTTTGTGCAGCTGGAGAAAGTCCTGGAGGTAACTTGTGCTGCACACCGATGTTTGCTGGTCTGTAAGGGCAGCTGCATGCTGCGCCTGCCTGTGCGGGGACCGGATGGTTGGGTAACGCTGCATGTGCCCCGCAAAGCCCTTATCTGATGTTGCTGACAGCGCTTAGTGGGGAGCACACACGCCAAGTCCAGCGGGCCCTTTGGGGTATACTGGTTTCTGCTGCCCGTCACAACCTAGCTAAAATGATTTCAAGGGCACAGACAGAAAAATCAACTGGAGCGACTGCAGCTAGTAAATAAGCTCTGCTGCCTGGCTGGCAACCAACAGATACACCAAGAAGAGAGAATGATAATCAATTTAAGAAATATGGACGATCTGTCAGGAAAAAGAGCTTCAGAGCAATTTCTGGACAGAAAACTACTAATTACAGCATAATCTTCTAAGAAATTAGTGCACAGGAAACATGGCAATTGGAGGTCATCTTCAACCATTATTCACAGTTTCAGAAGTTTCTGGGAACCACAACTGAACTGCAGAGTAGATTATCAACTTAAGTTCTAAATGAGAAGCTAAAAAGTCTATGCAACTGTTCCTTCTCCTCTTACGGAGACTCAGACCACCCTACAGGACAAGAAGGAAGTTTCCTAATCCATGTACAGGAAGAGGGAAATATTTTACTCTTTTGGTTTCAGCCTACAGCACACTAGAATTAAGGATGCTGTTGTCCAACTTCTCCAGTGATCACTATGAACAGTTTGGTCCAAGGTATGAATGGTCATTCCCTGGTGACTTGTCCCAGGAGCATTGTATCTCCATCTGCCTTCCCAAAGACCCATGTAGAGATGGGAAGAAGAAACAGAAACAAAAAATCTGGTGGTGCTGATGCACATGGTACTGATCACTAACTCCATGTATACCCTAGCATTTCCACATCTTTCCTCTTCTCTCCCAGAGCCTGCAAGTATTTTCTTTTTTAGTTAGTAAAGGGAACAGAGGACACGTCATTCTCTAATGTTCAGCATAAGGGGGGTGGGGGGGTGGGTGAGGTGTTTCTTTTCTACTTCTGTCCAAGTGCATTTTACAGCTCAGATTCTCCAAAGTGCCCTTGGCTGATTGCAAAATCACAGAAGGGTTGAAGTTGGAAGGCAGGTCATCTGGCCCAACTCCCCTGCTTAAGCCCATTGCCCAGGACCATGTTCACATGGGTTTTGATTATCTCCAAGCACAGAGACCCTCATAACCTCTGGGACAATCTGTGCCAGTGCTTAGTCCCCCTTACAGTAAAAAAAGGTGTTTCCTGATGTTGAGGGAAGCTCACACATTGCCATTTGTGCCCAGTGCCTCTGGTCCTGTAACTGGGCACCACTGTAAAGATCCTGAACCCCTCTCCTGCACCCTACCTTCAGACACTTGGTCCATGAGGGTCCATGGTCCCAATGGTCCGTGCTGGTAACATGGTGCTGGTTGCTCTTTATATATGGGTACAGTAATGCTTTGAAGGGCAGATAAAACACATATTAATGCCAATATGTGCTTTTCCATGTAAGCTATTGCTTAGAACTGGCACAATAAAATAATTCAGAGGGAAATGGGCTGTTTGACCATGAGCAAGAATGGAGGTGGTAATCACTGCGAGCCTTGTAATAAGAAAACAGGAGAGAGATTTTTTTCAGAAAGCAGAGATGCAATATCCTAGGGTGTTTCAGAACAGGAAACATTTCAGGAAAATAAAATTAATGACGTGCTAACCAAATAAATAGATAAAATAGCACCTTTGGCTATGCTAAATGAGAATTCACAAATTATTTGTACAATTCAGCTCCAGGAATCCCTCAGAATGAACTCTACTCTGCTTGAATGTGGGGGTGGACAATACAGGAAAAAAAATGGTTCCAAATCAGATACCATCTTGGTATCTTCTGAAGCATTATTAAAAAAAATGACAATGCCAATTGTAACAAAGCTTGTACCTCATGGCTTCTGACAAAACCAGGTTATAATTTTCTTAATTAGTTTTAACAAGCAGAGTGAAGACCTATGTGTAAGAAAAAAAAAAAAGAAAAAAAAAAAGGAAGCTGTTTTACAAAGGAAGCTGAAGGAGGGGAGCTTTTCAAGGCAGTCTGCTGAAAGAACAGAAATGTTTAAGGATCAAAACAATTGAGGTCTGTCTCTCATGTCAGTTAGTAGGGGTTTTAGTAGGGTTATTCTACAGACTTATGCTTACAGGCTCTAAACCTACTATTAAACCACGTACCAACCAGGCAAACTCTTATGCAGCACAGGAACAAGTGTGAGCAGGGAGCCACAGATGTCAAACCTGGAGTGACTAAATCAGAGGGTCTCCCACCAAGACACAGAGTATCTGCTCAGCAAGGGAAGCTTTCCCTTTATGACCTCCCTCCCACCACAGCAGCCCCAGGTGTCTCCTGCTGCCTCCCAGCAGTGCTGCACTCGGCCAGCCCAGCACGAGCTCTTGTGCCAGCCTGCAAGAGGGGACAAGAGCATGTACCCTTGTTTAAGGAAGGGGGAATATTCAGCATTGCTGCAGCCTTTAAGGGGCTCCAAGTGCCTCTACAGCCATACCCTAAGCAACACCGAGATATCTTTGTTTTAAATACTATTCATGACATGTAGACTGCACCAACAGTCTACAAAATCAATATTCTAACTGCAATTTTCTTCCACAACAAAGCTGCATCAAAATTTTCAAGTATTTGTCCCACAAATTCACAGGTAAAGAACTTCCATAGCAAATAAAGAGTAAAAAATTTTGGCATGTATTTGCAAAAGTGTTTCAGAATGCCAAACTTGACCTGTGTGTGGCCAGACACTGAGATTTTGCTTCAGCCCAAGAATTTATTAACACTTACGTGAAAATATTCTGTCTTAACAAAATACACATTGGTAGCATTTGAATACATATTTACAGATTTATTTGAACTTTTCCTAACTGCAATTCTACAACTGAGCAACATATCCGTAAGTGTTTCATAAACTTTCAAACACTTACATATTTATACATATAGTTTTTGCATATATATATATATAAAAATATTTTTGAGACTCAAGGACTGAGAATAGTCAAAAGGACATTATTGCTACATTTCCGTATTTACAAAAACAATGCATAAACCCATTCAAAACACCAAGCCATTGCAAAATAAGTTTCAAACCCCCCCAAATTATAAAAATATAAATTTCAAGAACGAAAAAACCCAAACCTCTTTCAGCTAAGTGTCTGTAAAGTACCGAGACATCTATAACAACTAGTTTGTCTACAGTTGCTCCGAAAGCCAACACGTTACAAGAGAGCTTTTATAGCATTAAACTGAAAATGCTCAACAACTAGTAGGCATAAGAGTGCATCCAAACAAATGGCTAGCTTTGGAAAGGTGCAACAGCCTAAGTAAGTTCAGTGCAAATGGCTAATTTTTTATTTAACTCTGAAAGACATACTCCTGTAACAATAAACCAAATGCACAGTCATAGAAAGAGCGCAGTATTCAATGTAACCCAAAATATACTACCAGTGTGTATATTTACAATTACCTTGTATTTGGGCAGTTAGTTACACATCTGAATGTAAACTCAACCAAAATCCTGGTAAAGTAAAAGTTACAGAGTGCTTAAGTGCATTGTAAATAAATAGGTACTCAGGTAGTACTCTGAGAAATGCTTCTCTCAATGCCTTTACTTATTTCTAGGGATCAGAAACAAAGGAAGAAAAGAACCAGCAGTGTTCCTGGTAAGAAGAAATGGGGTTAGAAAACACTTTTAAGCACAGCCCTGGGCTCAAAAGATGCTGACCCTAAAGCTTCATGTCTGTCAAAGAAGACTGAAAGGATTCTTTTATGCAATTTATAAATTTGGCACTTCCCAGTTAGACTCTTCTTCATTATCATCTCTGGACTATCACAGAAACAACTTGGGGTGGAGGAAAATAGCCCTTTCCTGTTAGCACTATCCAAGACTGCCTGTGGGAAAGATTCACCTGGGTAGGACAAGATAAAGAAAGGGCCCCCAGGAGAGCACTCCTTGCCTCTGCTCTCACTTAGATAAGATGACTCGTTAAACGGCCTCTTCTCCAGACACACAGTTTACTGGAAGCAGCCTTCCTCCTCTTTTTTGACCACTTTGACAGGGCCCACCTATCTTTGGTGAACACCTTTAGATGTAGCTATTAGCAAAACAAATGTCAAAGTCTTTGGGCACCCAAGGCAGGGGGGGACAGGAGCAGTTCAGGCTCCATGGTGGAGTGAGACCCAGCAATGGGCAGCTTCATCCTGGCAGGGAATGCACCGGTGGGAAGTAGTGCATATATCCATAGAAACCGTGCAACTGGTCAGCAAGAGTGACAGCCCAGGCGGGAAATAAAAATTAAAATCCATGCTCTTTCTCCCTTCTCTTCTGGTTTAAACCCCAGAGCTCCCAGGAGGATTTCCAGTTGCACAGAACAACTTTGGAAGGGTCTTGGTTCCTTCACCTCTTTTTCCCAGGTATATACACCACCCTCACTGGCCTCCAACCTATGATACCCGCCTGGGAAAGCTTCTCAGGCTTGGCTGGATGTGGAAAGGGTTTACAAAACTATTAACTTAATATTTGTTTATTTCTTAAATTCAGAAAAACAAGATTAACTAGAAAATGACTGTATGCATTCCAGGCACAGATCCAGAGAAGAATCACTGCAGATTTGGTTTGATCTATAGTCATCTAATTCCACACCCTGGCTTAGGATTTCTTTTGTTGGTTGTTTTTTTTTCCTTCACATCTGGCTCTCTACTGCAAATACACACAATATAGCGAAATATATACAGCTTCAATTAACACTGCAATGAGGCCTGTAACCGTGCTCAGCAGATTAGGTTTATGTGTAACAGTGCATGGTAAAGGACAGTATTACAACAATGTTTCAGCTACACAGTGGTAGTAGTGAGTAAAAGAAAGAGAAATTATTGAAGTTGTCCCTCTCTCAGCCCCTGCACAATACAAACAGCTAACACATCTGATCTCTTCTTCCTTCACATGCCACTCAAATATCTTCGCGTACCAGGAGAGGCTGAGTAGATGAAGCACTGCTGCCCACCGAGTTAATCCTCACTGAGTGATCTGGAGCATTTCCTTGACTGGAAGGTGGGGTTGAGAAGTTGGCATAAACCTGCAGAAGCCAAAGACTGGTGTCAGTACCCTGCAGACTGCTCCCTTCACACATTCTTGGAGAGCATTCCTTTCTTAGCTTTTTCCCACTGTGTACTACACACTACTGTGGAAGGGTTCCAGCTCAGGAGCTTCTTTGCAAATCAAAACAGTTTCAAAAGGTCTTGGGCTGAACTGCTATTTTAAAGAATCAAGAAACTCAATCTCAATTACTAAAAACATTGTAACTTCCAATTGCATGCCAAATTTCAGCTGAGCTCAAAAAATAAAATAGCTCAGGTTATTACAAAGCTCCCCAGAAACCTCACTAATACTTCTTCCTTAAGATTCTTGCTTTTGTTTTAGTAATGCCTGCACCTGCCAAAAATATGCTACAGGATGCAATCGAACACCAGCAGCTTTCAGTTTCCTCTTTTTCCAAATTGTCAGGAAGCCATGTACTCTCTGCCCAAGGCATCCAGAAGGTAAAAGGAAGCTTTATTTTTAAACCAGGTTTTAAACGTACTTTTGTAAACCCTAGTAACACACAAAGTTGTGGAGAGAGAAAATCCAAGTTTAGGATGTGCCTCCAGTTCTTTTTTGGACTGTTTTGTCCAATTGCCTGCTCAGAATAAGCTTTCACCACGGAGTGACTGAAAGAGCAGCAAATACAATTTGTCACAACATACCTCCAAGGTTATTTAAATGGTATTAGAGGAAGCAAGTGAGAAGATACAGAAGAGCACACTAAAGGCTCCACCCCTTCATCCAATAGCTTCCTAATAAAAAAGTAACTATACTTTATTTCTGAGATGTTTCCCAGATTAGCAGAAGTTTTCATAGTTTAGGATAAGATGAATATATGCAGTACCATTGCACTTGGTAACATCAAAATTGTTGTGACAGGTCTATTGTGAGTGAGAAACATCAATAAGGCAAAGAATCTTCTCCAGCTAGTGAATTTTGGGTATGGGCTTAGATAGCTACTGTCTAATGGAATAGCCCAAACTTCATTCCTACTACCTGGACTGATGCTGCAAAGCTACATAAATAATACTAGAAATGAAGTGCCTGGGCTCTTTGCTTCTCACAGCTCCAGTATAACCTCTTGCTTGAAACTACTTAATCCATAACTTACCCGGGGGGCATTATCTGAAAGCTGCTGCTCTATCATCTGTACAATTTGTTTAAATGTGGGTCTCTGTAAAGGATCAGCATCCCAGCAACTCTTCATTATGTCATACCTGTAAAGATACCACAACTAAGTACTGCTCATGAAGAAATCCTTAGAGCTCTTATCTCTCCTGCATTATTATTTAAAACAAAAGTGTCCTATCTTCTTTAAATGACTAGAAGAACAGGAATGGTGCTGCTAACACCTCTGTTTGGGACAACAGAGAACTCAATACTAGTGGGAGGCTTTGGACACCGTTTTCTTTGACAGCTTGTTAAATGCCAATCCATTTACAAAATAGTGAGTTAGGAATGTCTCATAAAGAAGATCAGTAGCCAGTCCTCTTGCTGTCAGGAAGTACAGCACAAATGCAAATGCTGTACAGTCTGGTGATACATCTCACTGACTTCTTTATCTGAAGTAAAAATGTTTAATTATGTTCTGTGATCTGTCAATAATTTATTGACAGAGAGCAGGTGCCATGACAGAGTGATCAGATGGCACAAGGCATGAGCGTATTTCATTGCTTGTAAAAACACAGGCATGTATTCTGCTAGTTAGAGTACATGAATTATTTAAAACACGACAAGAACTTTAAAAAATGACAACAGGGCAGTGCAATGAGCCTTGGTACAAGAATAGAAGCTTCCCTTCCTTCACGTCTTTACTGATGTTTGGATGATTAGAGGTGCTGGTTGCTCACTTACATTTCAGGTGGTGCACACTCAGGGCTGAACATCCTGTATCCCTCTTTGATCATTTTATAGAACTTGGAGTCCACAGGTATCCCTGGATAGGGGCTGCTTCCTGTTGAGAGAGCAGGTGAGCAACATGATTTCTGCATCTACAGTAAACCCCAATATGAAACAGAAATGAAGAAGAGATCTTGAAGGAGCTTACCTAAGGAAAAGAGCTCCCAAAGCAATATCCCGTAAGACCAGACATCACTCTCAAAGGTGTAGACGCAATTGAAAATACTTTCAGGTGCCATCCACTTCACAGGAAGACGAGCCTTTCCAGGGAAGAGGGAATAAATTAAGACAATGGACATAAGAATTGACAAGCTAAAATATTTTTTCTGGTTTTGATGTGCATCAAATACTTTTAAAATCAAGAAGTACAAGTATCCAACCAAAAATGAAAACTTTCAGCATTTTAGACTCTCCAAGTGCTGCATCACTAGTGATCCATCTTTCTGTGGGTCTACCAAGCTAATACAGTTCCTTGCACTCTGATTTTCTGGATGCTGTTTGATTCTTTCTGTCTAGTTAATAAAGGATATCAGGATGTCAGAAGAAAATAATGTAAGTAAGCATGGTTCCTTAAGCACGTAAGCTTTGGTGGACTGGCTGGCACAGGCACACAAATGAGATTCACATAGTCAAGATGCTTCAAGGCTTTAATCTACAGTCAATACACCTGCATTAGCTCCTCAGTCTATCAGCAGAAAAATTTAAATTCAAATAAAAATAATAACTATTTATATATATATATATAGGGCAGAAGTGTTGATCTGCTGGAGGGCAGGAAAGCTCTGCAGAGGTATCTGGACAAACTGGACTGATGAGCCAAGCCAATTGTATGAGGTTCAACAAGGCCAAGTGATGGATCCTGCACAGGGGTCACATCAACCCCCTGCAGTGCAACAGGCAGGGAGAAGAGTGGCTGGAAAACTCTCCAGCAGAAAAGGACCTGGGAATGTTGGTGACAGCAGCTGAACATGAGCCAGCTGTGCCAGGTGGCCAAAAAGGTCAAAGACATCCTGGCCTGTATGAGCAATAGTGTGGCCAGCAGGACCAGGGCAGTGATTGTCCCCCTGTGCTTGGCACTGGTGAGGCTGCACCTCAGATCCTGTGTCCAGCTCTGGGCCTCTCAGTACAACACTGACATTCAGGTGCTGGAGTGTTTCCAGAGAAGGGCAATGAAGGTAGTGAAGAGTCTGGAACATAAAGCCCAACAGGGAGCAGCTGAGGGGAGCTGGGGTTGTCTATCCTGAAGAAAAGGAGGCTGGCGGGGACCTTAGTGCTCTCAGCAACCACCCAAAAGGAGGCTGTAGCAACGTGGGGATCTGTCTCTTCTCCCAGGACCACAGAAAATGGCCCTGAATTGTGCCAGGGGAGGTTTGGACTGGATATTAGGAAAAATTCTTCACCAAAAGGGTTGTCAAGCATTGGAACAGGCTGCCTGGGGAAGTGATGGCATCACCATCCCTGGACATATTTAAAAGACATGGAGATGTGGGGCTTAGAGACATGGTTTAGTGGACTTGGTAGTGCTGGGTTAGCGACTGGAGGGAA
The DNA here is from genome assembly GCF_017639235.1 of Corvus kubaryi. Classification (NCBI taxonomy): domain Eukaryota; kingdom Metazoa; phylum Chordata; class Aves; order Passeriformes; family Corvidae; genus Corvus; species Corvus kubaryi. The sequence goes on from NW_024582073.1 coordinate 4,544,759, forward strand.
TGATCTCAATGTCTTTACCACCTAAACAATTCTATGATTCTGTGATTTTGCATAAATTTGTATGGGAATAGACACATCCCTCGTGAATGCTAACTGGAGCAGAAGAAAGGACACAGAAAGCCTTTGCATTTGTTTCCACCTTCCTCTCCCTGGTTTGCCCTTTCCTTGTCTGACTGTAGTAGCAGGTCAGGCCTCTGTCCTAAACATCTGTCATGCTTTGGAAGAAACCAGACCTCTTTCTTTCAATGATCAGAGGGCTTGAACACATCTCATATGAAAAAAGTTTGAGAAAGCTGGGGTTTTTCAGTCAGGAGAAGAGAAGGTTCCAGGGAGACCTCATTGTGGCCTTTCAATATGTAAAGAGGACTTATAAGAACGATGGAAAGGGACCTTTTACTGGGGCCTGTGATGACTGAACAAGGAGCAGAGGTTTTAAACAGAAAGGGCATGGATTAAAATTAAAAATAAGGAAAAAAAAATTATGATGAGGATGGTGAGACACTGTAACAGGTAGCCCAGAGAGGTGGTGGATACTTCATCTGGGCAACATTTCCAACACTGGAGATGTTCAAGGTCAGGATGAATGGCACTCTAAGCACCCTGATCTAGTGAAAGATGTCCTTGCCCATGGCAGAGAGGTTGGACTAGATGATCTTAGAAGGTTCCTTCCCACCCAAACCATTCTATGATTCTGTGATTCTATGAACTCAGGAAACTTAAAGGACAGCCCAGAAAAAACTCAACTGCACATTTCCCTCCTAAGCTGCTGGTCTGAACTTCCTACTCCCAGAAGCCTTTATGATCAAGCAGCTCTTGACCTGCCCGTGTGCCTGGAAGTAGCTTGGTTACACTAAATGCTACTCAGTATTCTGTCACAGCAGCCATTCATGAATTATTTCTGCTCCTATTGCTCCCTAACCTCAACTTCTAAGCAATCAGTTGCTGGTAGTGACATTGTTTTGAAGAAAACCAATAAACCTGTCAGTCCCACAGCCTAAAATAAGGATGCTGTAGGTAGCTGAGACATCAAGGCCTGCTGGGTGACAGCACAGCAGCAGAGATATGTCAGATACTTGAGGTACTATGGATTGACTGAAGTTAACTGAGTGGCAAACCCCTCTGGTGAGAAATGCTCAGGTGTGGGATTTTCTGTCTTTATCAGCTTGCCAAAGCCAGGACAGGTAAGCTTTAGTTCATGTGTTGTCAAGTCCCCAAGTGATGACCAGGCCCTGATCATTAAGATCATGGAGCCCTCAGCTGAACTGGGGACGAGGGCTGCCTTGCTGAACATGGATCTTCTCCTTTGAAAAACAGTGCAAGTGAAAGCATATGTACTCTGAAGGCAGCCAACTGGCTGCACCTATCTGACACAGGCTTAAAACACTAAGCCAGGCAGCATAAAATCAGTTTGAGATGCAAAAAACCTATACTTCATACACACTTCTCCAGTTTAACCACAGACAAGCTCAATTTTATTTTGTAGGAGGGCTCTTTTTACCACACTGGCACTTCAAAGGGGACTGCAAATGCTGCCAAGGTGATCGGCATCACTTCAAAGCGCCTTTGTACCCCTCCAGAGGTTTAATAGGTACCCGTGAGATTTGTGCTCTTCTTCATGGGAAGTTTTAACTTTGCTCACCAAAATATATTGTCTTGTTCCAACGCTATTACAGGGTTTGAACTATAGCTGCAAGCTAAAGCTGTGTTTGTTACACATACAAGGTTAGGATTTCTACATGGAATCAGAGAAAACCAAGGTGGTTTTGCCTCCCATTGATGCTCTAATCAGTAAATTCACACTTTGGAATTCAGTTTTCATTGTCTGGAGTGATCCCTTACAGAAAAGGATAAGCTGCAAACCCCTGATTATTCAGATATTTTTAAGATAAACTATTTCAATAATGGACAAATAGTGCAATGCCCAGGGAAAAAGTTCCCAAATAATTCCAAAATTTAGGACCAGGATACCGGAGCATTTCCATGACAAAACTAGCAATTACTTACAGAGCAGTAACTTTGAGTACATTCAGGTATAATAAGAAGACTGGACATTATATTGGTGAAGCAAAAACACCTCTTCCACTACCATACATTCAAATATGAGCACATATTTTCCAGTGTAACAAACATATACCAAGGATTTTGTCAGCACACACATCTGTGTCAGAAGTCTCCCCTCCTAGCCAACACGGATATATACCAGAAATGGAAAATCCAGATTTCCATCTAACAAAAAAACCCTTTTCTTTGCATGTTAAGACAACAGGAACTCCCTTAACTTAAAACAAATATAAAAAGTATCATGCATACTTACATTTCCTTTGACCACATAATTTGAGTCATTCCTTATATCTCTTGCCAGGCCAAAGTCACAGATTTTTGTAATTCGACCATGAGTTAGAAGAATATTTCTTGCAGCCAGATCCCTGTGAATGCACTAAATAATAGACAAACAAAACTAATTGATAAAACTAATTGATAAACAAAACTATTATGATAAACATAACTAATTGATAACTGATAACTATTGTTTGGTTACATGTTTATTTAGCTATGTAACTTGCTGTATTATGCATTTTAAGGCAAGCTGTAAATCACAATTAAGCCATGTGCTAATAAGCTTACTCAGATGATTAAACATTCTGACATAGATAGTATCTTCACAATAATTACATCCATCCACATTATTAAGGTTGTCTATGCATTTATTTTAGAAAAGACCAATCGCAGTCATTGAATTTTGCAGTGTTTCACTTTGCAGCTAAAATTTAATGCACTTTTTTCTGATCTTTTTTATCAAAATCGTCACTGGCTTGTTTCCTAATACAGGACAAACAGAGGTGGTTTGTTTCCAAAATAAGCCCAATATTCTATTAAATAACTATTGTTGTTTCTAGAAAAGTGCTGAAAATCTGAAAATAGGGGAAATTATGGTAACAACTTGAAAGCACACAAATGCAGAAACTGAATCCCACTACAGAAATACTCCTCTGGAAAAGCTGAATTATTAAGTACCTAGGAGAACTTAAGCAGACTTACATATTTTAAAATACTGGAAATTCCCACATGCCAGTATCTTTCAACAGACAGTCATGCATTCAGTGACCTAGCCACTTTATATTCCAGTTTTTACTTGAGCAGTCAGCATGTGTCGGGAACTGCAGTTCCAGAAGGGTGCCTGAGCTCCCCAGCAGCTGTGTTTCTTTGTATAAAACTGTGGAGGCCATGTGTGTTTGTTAGAGAATGAAGGTGATTCTCTAAAAAAGTGACTTCTTTTTTCATCTGGAGAGTATTAAGCTTCAGCTTTACTGATAGTATTTAGCACGCAGGCCACAGCTGTCTAAAAAATAACTGAAGATAGTTCAATTTTTCTTTTTTCCTTGAAATACAAAACTTTTGGCATTTCTAACCAAAAAATATCAAAATATCATGAGTTACAAAAATCAAGGTCAGAAAGTAACTGCAAATTGCACAAGTAACTTAATCTCTGTCCCTTCGGCATGCTTACACAAGGAACTATTTTTAATAGTTCCACTGTTTTGGTGGGCTCTCATTCACCTCCTTATACAACGCATTCTGCACTTTGCATATGTAAAGCTGTCATACAGCACTGAAGCAGTAAGGCAAAGCGATGGCCAAGAGTCAGTATGACTCTGCCTTGTCCCTCCAGAACCAGTGCAGTTCGCAATGAATAGAGACTTTGTCCAAGGGATGAAGCTCTGTCTTGTGATTAAGGCACCGTGTGCTTAAGGCAGTTACCCTCCCAGAACAAGCTCCTGACCCCATTCCTGCGCAGCCTTGACACACAAGCAAGCTGCGGAAGAGCAGCTGGGCACTCTGCGTGCTGGTCTTCACGGACCCTCCTGCCTCAAAGATGAGGCAATCTGAGGCACCTTATCCATCAGCCCACTCTGCATTAACTAATTTACATGCTGGAGCTAAAAGAATGTAAGTATACAACAACTAAAGAGGACCAGTAACATATTAGTGCACTGCAATTTAATTCTGTGATGCAGATGTTAACTTGGCACTGCCAAAGCAATACTGTGCATTACTTTCCATCCTCAGGGTGAGATGATGTTATATTCTTTACTGCCTTTGCTATTCAGTGCCACGGTGTCTGTAAAAATGGAAAGACTATAAAGAAAAAGTCACCAGGAATAATACATAGTGGATCTGTGGGCTACTCTTTAGGAAAACAGAAGAAATACAGAATATGTGTGCTAAGCACTGGATGTCCTCAACAGCGAAGGATGCAGGAGCATGGTGAACCTGTGCATCGTCTGTAATATGATATGTTTGCATATCAGGCCTGTTTTGAATGTGTTGATAGATGAAAAATAAACTAAAGGAAGTTCATGGTTTGGTTTGGAAGAAAGAACAGTGGGACAAAAAAAAACAAGTGCAAAAGCAAGTTTTAATGTGCACTTTCCTCACAGCAGAGTTCGAGACATATTTCCCAATAGTAACACAGGAGTCCAGGCCTGCCTTCCTTTCCTTAAATTGCCTAAGTTTGCTTTTGCACTTTATTAAATAAGGTACACTTGTAGTAGCTACACTAGTCATAATGTTTACATGTTAAATGGCATTTTTGAAATAAAATGTAAGAATAACCATAGGAAGATACTAATTATGCTGTGCTTAAGACTTCTTTATAAATCCCTTTCTGTTATGCAACACCTCTCCTACAAAACGCAGAGGAATGTCTATTATGCTCAGTGTAATCAATGAATATTCTTTGTGGGTCTCTCAGCTGATTTTATCTTTCCAGAAAACTAAAAATCAAGATATTTCCTGTGAATTAAGCCCTGCTTACAAAAAAAAGCACACATCGTGGTGTCTCCCCTATTTAAGGCAGTATTTTCTACATGAGAGAAGTAGCAAGTGCAGCATTGCTTAAAATTCATGCAAATAAATACCTTTGCTCTGATTCTACTAGCCTGAACAGCAGATACACAACAGCACTGCTTCACACTGACTTCTGTTTTATGGTATATAAAACATCACTTTTGGCCAATAAGCACAGTATACAACTCCAACTCTAGGTAAAGCTTCAGGTGTGAGAGGGAGCCTATCAGTTCACAGTGCTTGTTGAAAAGAACATAGAAATATTCAGCATTTAAACACATGGATCACATTAAAACACTGAAACTGATGATAAAATAAATTACAAATCTACTGCTTCTGTCCATCTCTGAAAAATTCTTAACTTACATTTTTGGAGGCAAGGAAGCTCATGCCCTTTGCCACCTGGTAAGAAAAGCTCAGCAGATCTTCTACATCTAAAGCAAGTTCATCATCTTCCGGCATAGCAAGGGTAACATCCTGATCAGTGTAGGATCCTACACAATATAAACAACAACAGCTTTTGAGTTAAGCAAGTGTAATCATGTAGAAATCATGTAGAGTTGTTTTGACATTAAACAAAACAGTGACTGGAGTAAGTACCAGTCTAGAATCACATAAATAGCCCATCACCAAAAAGGAAAAAAATAATCCTGATACTCCATTTAAGTGTGAAGAAATACAAGACACTGTAATTGAGCATACTGTTCTTTTTCAAGCCTTCTCACACCTATTACTGAGTTTTAAGCATCCCCATTCACAAAAGACAAATATGCTAAAACTGAACAAATCCATGAAACCCCTCTTCCTGCACTCCCACCAGCAAACAGAATTCCTTGCCACTGAACTCACCAGACTTCACAGGTCGTTTTTTGTCAGCCTTTGGTGGGACTGCATATGACACTCCTGGTTTCATGTCCATGTACTCATTGGCAACATCACTGTAAGAGGCAGCAGAACAAAAGAAACATAGTTTAGTGAAAAAGGTCCCAAAAGCCATCCAAGAAAAAAGCCAACATCAGGCCAACCTTCTGAATAATTGCTTTACAAATGATCAATTGATTGGAAATTCATGGGTGTGTGAAAAAAATGAGGAAATGCCTGTACAGAAAGAGAGGTTTGTTGGTACAGTTAATGATACACCTCAAAGTTTGAGTTTGGCTCAGGTGAGCAAGCAAAACCTTTCACATGAATACTGTTTATACAGACCTCACTCTCTACAAATTAACATCCAGATGTTTCACAGGATCTGCTAGTGCTTCCTTTTTCTCCTTAGGCCAACTTCTACCAGAATATTTCAGCAGCTCAATTGGCAATTGAAATGCAGAAGACAAATGGTAAAAAATGTTAAATTCAGAAATTCCCAAGTTCCATAGGGGATTCATATGTATTTCAAAAAATCAGCCGAGGCTTGGGACAGCCATCTGCTACATTCTTTTAAGTTTAAATTTTCTTATTTCTATATATAATTCAAATGTACAGATTTTCATACTATATGGCTTATAAATATACAGTTAGGCACCTTTAGAAATGATGGATGTACTTTGGCATTTTTCACTTCATTGCCATTGGAATTCATATACTTCCTTAGCCTGAAACATCTGCTTAGTTTAAGAACAATAAATGCAGCCACAGAGCTAACATAGGAAGGAGCAATGAGATCACCAATAGCTTTAGTTACCATCATAAACACATCTGACACATTCAGCAGCAGTAAACACTACCACGAGAATTTTGTAAATACTCTGCTGCTAATAACTCAATTTATGAACTGTGCTTAAACAGCAAGATCCCTTCACTGAACAGAGGGCACAACCTCCAATGGCAAATCACAGCCTTATGTTCATCTCCACAGCGGTCCCAACCTCTCTGGGGCATCACCAGCTATCCATTTATTGCCACAGCACAAACAGCTTCACCAGGGCTACACCTTGCTGGGATAAAGAACTTTTCCAACTCCTTGGGTCTGCCTGCTTCTTTTGTGACTGCCAACACAAAGTAATGGGCCCACTGGGGCAAAAAACAGACTAAAATGTAGAATGGGCAGATATTGTAATAGCCCCTAGGTTTTGGTAAGCTGTCTCTCTCACTTTGCAAACGGAAGGAAATCTGCTTGGAAACGCCCTTGGAAAGAACTCTGGGATGGTATATAAAACACAGCAGTTAAAAATATACAGATGAATTAAGTACAAGAGCAATCTCAGAGTCATGACACAGGCTGTTTCACCACAAAATGTAGTGAACTGTCAGTGGCAGCCTGCTGCTGACACTGTAAGACAGTGGTTTGACTTTGTAAAAAGTGATTTCTGAAGGCAGGAACTTGGGACAACTCAGGGCACTAACAGCCCGACACCGGGGAAGCTGTCATTCAAGCTGCTAAATAAGCACTACCGAAGTTTAACAATATCAATAAACACAAATATGTACAAAGATTGGAGCCAAGGAAGTGCACGAAATAACTGCAGAAATTTGATAAAGAAGTAAAACAGAGCTCATACAATCCACTCTGTATATAATGACACTCTGTTGGAATAAACCACCCCCTGAACAAATAGCCTATTAATTAAATTGTTTTCTTGTGCAGCCAAGAATCTCCAAAGCCTGCTGCATTAAATGTTTCTCCACACCTCTTATCTCTAATAAACTTTGATATCTCCTCCTTCCCAATCTTCTAAAAACACAAGTACATTTCAGCGGTTCATACTTACACTGCAGGCTCTGACTGATGCAAAAGGTTCTCATAAACAGCTGCATCTGCATGTTCTTCATGTTTTGGACAAATAAATGAATCTCGTTTCCGTCTCAGAAAATTTAAAAGATCACCATAACAGCAATATTCTGTAATGACTAGAGTGGGACCTGTAGATGCATGTAAGGTTTAGAAAGCTGGTGAGTATTGTTTTTAAAGCAGAAAACCCTACATAAAGCTAGCATTCAGTGAAGCACACAGGCTGGACTATTAAAAAAAATCACACTGCCTAGCACTGTCTAGACTTGAAAAGTTATAGAAAAGTAACCGAGCATCTTCCCTTTCACAGATGAACAACTGTGGTCCAGCTAAAGCTGTGTCCCAATTAATGTTCTGCCCCTCAACAGCATTGGATTGTACAAAAATTAAACAAATAAGTCTTTTTCTTCATGCGATAATGGTTCTGGCCAGACACATCTGTTTGATTTTGCTCACTTCCTGAAGGAAGTTATTTGTTCCAAACATTAAGAGTAATTCAAGCTTCAAACATTAATCCTTTTGATTCACTTCTGTTTACAGCAGAGCTTCACACTACTTCAGTAATGTTTTGGAAATGATGTAGAGTGTTATATTCTGCAGTATAATAGGAAAAATCATTCAAACAGAACAGCCTGCTGCAACAGAAAACTACACTGCACAAGGTCTTAGAATATTAAAATGAAATCAGAAAAGGGAATCAAGTCATCTTCAGCAAGGATGTTTATAGATCAAATATATGTCTTTTGAGTGAATGACTCCAGCTACAGAGCTCGAATATGTAATTACACTGCGTGTTATTTCATCTCTAAGTTTACTCTGTATCATTGTTGCCTAACCTCACTGGTTTATTTCCATTTCTCTACAGTTAAAAATTACAGCTTTCACAAAGCAAAACAAGTGTTTGTGGTGTGATTTTCTTACAGACACCACATTTTTTCCACTGAGAGAAACATGCACTTGGGCCAGTGAGTCTACTTAGCTGGCTGCCTGAACAAAATAGTTTCATCCTATTTTTAAATCATTAATTGTGAGAAATGCTTTGCCTTTGACTAAAACTATGAATTTTTACAAGCCCCTTTTCTTTGAAAAATGTGTAAGAAGCAGTACCATCTTTCATATTAAAATGAGTATAAATTAAAAATACAAGTTTCTATCACTCTCTATTGACACTTCAGGGGTTTTGTAGCTTTTATTATGTATGAAAACAAACTTATGAAGTTTATACTAAATGTGAAACATTAGGGTTTTCCAATTCTTTATTTCCAAAACTACTTTTCTCAACTTTCTGCTGCTTAGAATTTGTACCTTTAGTGGTGCCTTAGCAGATATATTTGCAGCAGATACATTTAAACAGAAGGCTGGAAGGCTACGGAAGACAAGCCTGTTGACTTCACCTAGGATACCAACAAGGAACCAGTTCTCATTAATGAGAAACAATGTGATGGAGGAAAAAGTTTATACTGTACATTTTGTCATCTCTCCAGAAGAAAGCACACAATGGTTCACATGAAAGAGAATAAAAGCAACCTTCTTGTTCAGCTGAAGCTACAGTAGTCTTACTACTGTTTTTAAAATGAGCCTAAAATCTAGATTCAGTAAATCACAGATGATAATCATGATGATCTGCAACATGTCTAAGCATGAAATGTATTTAAGATTTCTACACTTAGAGCTGCACCTTGGATTCTTCTTCACAAAGTTCATCCTCCCGGCAATAAAAAAGAACAGAAACAACCAATAATCTGTAGACAACCCCACCTCCAATAGTGCAAGCTCCAAGCAGATTCACGATGTTGATGTGGTTTCCAAGGTAGCTCAGCACTTTAAGCTCTGACATCAAGGCTTCCCTTTCCGTTAAATGGGCGCTTGCTGCAAGGCAAAGCACAATGTTCAGCATGTAACACACCAACCAAGAGAGAAGAGAGAAAAAATGGTATCGTGTACTACAGCAACTTACTTTTCAACATCTTTACTGCTACTGTCATAGCAGCATCAGACTTAAATAAACCATAAGCAGTGGCTTCAACAACTTTTCCAAAAGCTCCAGCGCCAAGGGTTTTACCTAATAAAGCAAACAAAATACTCTGTAACAACTCTGAGTACTTCTTCCTGTAGGGCTCAACATCTTATTATATGATATCAAGGAAGCTATTGCAGACATGTCTGCTTGCCTTTTGTCCCAAGCCAAGAATGAGCAATTATCATTATCTGCATTATTGCACAACATCTTTGTGACAAAACCCTGCTGTGTTTGACCAAAGTCTCATATGAGACCTGAAGGTTTCACCTTGCAGATGAAGTTAAATAAATCTAAACTAACCAAAACTCAAACGGTTTCTAGGAAATTCCCATTTGTGATCATAAGGAAGTTGCGTTGGATCTATGTAAACATAGTTGTTTCCATTTATTTCTTCAACAACTTTCCACTGAACTTCGTACTTGGGTTTCTGGAAAAGAAAGAGACCAGCTGTGACTACTGAGGACTCTGCAAGCAGCTCACACACGCTTTTTTAACTTGGGCAAAGGGGCTTCTGATTTTACCTGCAAATATATGTACACCAGAATCATGACTATGATGCACATCAGTCCTGCAGCAACTCCAAATGCAGTTAGTAGAGGGGTGAAAAGGGTGTGGGTACGGATTTGCTCTGGAAAGAAACAGAAAATTCTCCTTAAAATACTGAACGAGAAAAACTAAATTAAAAAGATGCAGGTGAGCACCTTTCCTTGGTTCTTCTTTGTAAAATACAGTTTAGAGTTTTGACTTTCCCAGATGTGCTCCAGGTGTGTCAGAATGTCTTTCCTGAAAGAGCTGTGGGAGATGGAGCTGGCACAGAAACCACCCAGTTCATGCCTTCGGAGTCTCAGCTTCATTAATTCACGAGGTTTGGCACTAAGATCAGGTAATGCAAGGGGTTTGCATGATCTCAGTCAAGTTAGGTTAAAGAAAGAAGCTTTTATCTGAAGTCCCATTTTTTCTCTTCCCCTTTGCCCCCCACCTAAGTATGATCCCTACAGCAGAGTCTTCACAAGGAGAGGTTGTGTCAAGTAGTGAAGAAATACCATTCCACTACAGCCCATCTGCCCCAAATCTGGCGTATTTGTTTGTATGTTCTATCTGGCTGTAACGGAAAAAAAAATAAGCAGAACATTTGGTTTTGCAAAGAAGAGCACAGCTTTACAAACACATTTCAAATTATCTATGTTCTAGTGGTTTTTTCTCCCCCACAAACCTACAAATACCACTACAAAACTCATAAGCCCTTTTGCAGCATGTTGTTGCTGTTACTTCTTTTATAGCAGCAGGACACTTAAGCTCCAGGCAAGCTGGGGACAGCATTTTTCCTGAGATATTGTAAAAACCTAAAATAAAATGCAATCATTCTTTTAAAAAAAGAAGTGATGGCCTGAATACTCAAAACAGACAATGACAGGAAAACAAAAGGGAGAGAGAGAGGGAAAGCCAGTGTAATGCTGTAAGTGGTTTTCCTCTGTGCTGCACAGACAGAAGAAACCCACATACCTACTGCACTGCAGAACAGGTGCCTTAAAAAGACAGTACCACAATAGTCACTGAAAAATTAAAGCAATACTTTGACAGGCAGAACATGCAATGTAGTACGTTATCACGTGCTCAGCCACAGTACTGTAAACTTTCTTACGGCAAAAACACTTAAAATCCTTTTACAGGAAGAGCTAAACACCATCCATGTTTTGTGGTCTCATTCAGGCCGGACGTTACCTTTAATAGCAAAGTTGAAGAAAGCAGAGCTCCTGTCCCCATTGCTGGAGGCCTCACAGCACACGGTGCCGGTGCTCCTGAACATGCTGGCGTTAATGGTGCTTTCAACCAGGATTCGCTCAAATGACAGTGCTGATGAATTTGTGTAACCAATTTTGACATCCATGGGGGATATTGTTGGTGAATCAAAACACCTGGAGAAACAATACCGACAGTTACCTGCAATGGATTGCTACCTGAAGTGCCAGACCAACAGAGAATGGAACTACACTGGTCTACAAAGGGATTTGGCTGAAGATATTAACCTTGAAACAGCCGACTCATGGGGTCTCATGGTCTTGTATGTAGTGGGAGAAATGGATACTTACACCTACCCTGGCCCCACTAGAGACCACGGTGTCTGCATTTGCTTTTGATTAGACATACCTACAGGTCTGTAACTTCTCTGTGGGTTTTATACCATTCAACATTCATTTTCAACTTCAGTGTCAAGCAGTTGTGGTCTATACCCACTTCTGTAAATGTTCCCCAAGCATCATCTTATTACTGCACAAAAAAAGTCCATGATGTACATAAAGCACCACCAAGCTTATATGCAGTCAGAAAACAGCCAGTTCTTTTCTCCCAAGATGTTGCTTCTCCTTCATATGTCACATATTTACTACATAAGCACACATCTAAGATTTTAAAAAAGGTACTATTTGAAACCATTAAGGAAATAACAATTATTTTAGACATAAAACAAATTACACTGGTGGGAAGGAGACCCATGACTTGCTAGTACGAGATCTAATACTATGGGGGAAGTCAAGAAAAACCTTGAAACTTGCTTCACAAATGCTCCACTTCACAGTGAAACTCCACAATCTTCTTTAAAATGCCTGATTTTAAAAACATCCGGCTTTATTTGTAACAACTCTAGACTTGTTTACTTGTCATATGTTTCATGTGAACAGAAATCTAATTACGTTATGTCTGGAAAAATTACTTCATTACACAATGAAACAAATTATAACAGCCATATTCACAAGTGATTCTGTGATTGCCACTCTGTGAAATTGCACATAGAACATGGGTCATTTGGGGCCAAGCTGATACAAACCATAGTTAGCTTGCAGCAGAAAGTTTGGCTTTCACTTTTACGCAGCAGAAAGTGTTGGTTATTCCCCTTTCAAGGAGAGAATGCAAAGGAGAATAACGAAACATATCCCTACCTTCTCACAAACTACTGCAAATAAGGCAACGCCAAAAAGGATGAAAGACACAGTGCAACATTCGAATATTACTATTACGAAGTCATTCCATGTTCTTAATTTTTAATTAGCAATTGGGTGTGTCACACATAAATAACCTTTGGAGACTCTTGTTTACTTAACTCACCTCTGCTCAGTTCCTGGGCAAAAATACCAGTATATGGTAGGGGCTGGGAATCCAGCTGCTACGCACTGGAGAATACCATTGCTAAGTATATCCAGAGTGAGAATCTCAGGTTTTGCTGTAATAAAGAAAAGCAATAGTCATCTATTAGGGGAACACAGGATTTGCATTGCCATTTGCTCTTCACACCAGCAACCTGTGTGCCTTATCATGCATGGAATCACTCAGGTGAGCAAGACCTGTTTATGCTCAAGGATGTTTGTGTCTGAACTGGTGTCCTGCAAAAATCGAGTATCTGTGAAAATATTAGTTCTTACACTGAGTACTTGGGCTGAATGTCAGAAGAATACCTTATCTCCCCCTGAGTATTTGATTTGATGAAAGATCCTAAACCAGCAAAGCTAAGAGCTTGAACAACCCAAAGAAGCCTGTGCTTGGAACAATAAAGTTCCCATTCCTGCACAGCATGACTTTACCCACCTGTAAAAAGGACAGTTTCTTCACAGTTAGAAGTGTACTAAATCTGTCAAACCACATCCCTCTTACATCTGCCCTGTGTATTCAATATTACCACTGCAGCCAGGAAAGGAACTACGCTGCAAGGCAACCAGTGCAGACCTCCCCACATAGGATACATCCCTCTAAGATATCGCTACTGAAATGCCCAACTGCCTGATTCTCTGAAACACCGCACGTACAAGAAGCCAACACTTGGCTAAACGTATTAGCTTTCCAAATGAGAATTTGTGATTGCTCCGGTAGTTTAGAAAGCAATTCATCTGGCCAATGCCTTTTGTCACATCCTGAACAGAGCTAGTCCTGCAGTTGGTTTAGGAGCCCCTGTTTCAAGTATGGCAGGAAACCAGTGCAGTCAGGTGGACTTCAGAGTTGTTAGTCCAATGCCAGAAGCTTCAGCCAAGAGCACCACTAACACAGCAAGGGGTTTTTCCTGGTGAAACTGGAATTACTGACCTTCCTTCCTTCCCTTAACAACCTTAGCTTCCTTGCAAGATCACCTAAACAGAAGTTAGTGAAAGCAACTATAAAAGACTACATTGCAATGATGCTGCTCACCTGACAGATACAAGTGAAGAGCCCATTATCAGTTAATACACCTTTACAGAAATGTAAGATGAACTTCTAATTCTAGAAAGTGGTGAAGCTGTATAGACTGCAGTGGGAAAACATAGATTTATTTCAGATAAAACCCATGTACAAAGACTGCACAGCATTAGTTTTTAATGAATAGAATATTCTACTCACTGATTAAATTAGAGGCAATAAAACAGATAATATTCTCAATCACGTACCACCTCCTCGTGACTCACGTTACAGGAACTGAATGTTCTTTCATTTCTGAATCTGCATGTTGTGTTTTATGCAAAATACCAAGAACCAAACATTGTTGCAAAATGTTGAGACTGATTTTCAGCATTACTCATTTGGTGAAGAACTCTCTGAGAGCACACAGCATGTCAACCCAGCCTCAATGCTCACAGAATACATGTAATTCACATTTCTGAAATTCCAATCAAAATGGCTGGATTGTGAAATTATAATTAGCTAAACTACAACCCATGTGCTATTTGTTTAGGTTTATGCTGCATTTTAGGCAACATTACAGTACAATGTAAGTCAAGAAATGAGATAACTGAGAAGTCAAATATAAGAGGCATATGCGCATTAGGCCCTGGAAAAAATACTGTGCCAGAGTTGGTCTGCATGTAACATCTGAAGCTGAGTGAGGGAAACGAAAATGCCCACAATTAGTCACGCTCTTTCCAGTGTAAAAACCTAGTGCAATAAAAGCCTGTCTGCATGGCCGCGAGCCCACATGCACTCCTCCTGCGACAGTGAAGGAGATGACAGGCTGTCCAGCCCAGGCAGTGTGGTCCAGCCTTGGTGCCAGGGGAAGCTGAGCTGTAGCAGCCTCTGAGAAGTGCTGACCTAAGAGCAGCTCTACCTGTCATGTGCCTGGTGAAGCACTTTGATGTAGCAACTAGAGTGATCAGCATCTCCTCACCAGCACCGAGGGCTCCCAAGCCTCCCTGGCTCAGAGATATTAAGGGACACATTTCACTTGAGGCAGCAAAGAGGCCCCCCCATGCCAGTACCCAAGGGGACTGAGATGGCTGCTACTGCCATTCCCACTGGCTGCTCCTTTGGCAGCTCAGGCACGCACGCATCTCAGCACCTGCACCCCTTTCTGGCAGCCAGAGCACCTTCCTCAACCACCAGTGCAGGTGCTCCAGGGGATGCTGGAGTGAAGATGGACTGCCTTTTGCAAACAGGTGCCGAGCTGTCTTGCACATCTTCTTTTTAAAAGGGTTTTACTGTGCTAGATTTTATGACTTTTGCTGCCTAATTACCCCTCCGGCTATCAGGCAGACTCCTAATGACCAGATGTTGCTTACTGTTCTGACTTTAATCCCCTAAATATTAAACATTTTGTTACATTGTTCAGCATATATGCATTCTGCCTTCTGTAATCAGGCATTAAATGTCTTAAACTTCTAATTTCATTAAGTTTATTAATCACTTTTCAGCTTTTATTTATGTCAATTCTGAGTGTATCAAAGATGACTTATAAGAGGTCACTCCTATTTTAATTCAATGTTCTGTATAATGAAATTCTGAGTTTAATTGCTTTCTATTGCCAGTTTCCCTTTCTTCATTGTTAACGAAGTAAATGTCTAAAAAGTAACACTTAATAGGTACTGTCAGTCATCCCAGACAAAGAGAGAGTTTTTTTCCCCACTGAAGCTACATTTTCTGGATTGGAACAAATCTTTCTACAGTATCGTGGTGACTCCTTATTGTTCACTGCATAGTCCAATGACAGGAAAACAGCTGAGCTTGGCTTCATGTGATCTATAATACCATGACCAGTTTTCTCTTTGCAGCAGGAGCCCCAACCACATAGATAATATTTTGTTGACTGTAATTAAGCTGAGATATTATTTTGCATTAAATTCAGGTAGTAGTTGGAAGATTCCTCTGCTAATTGCTAGATACACCATACCTTGCCACTCTGGAGATTTCTACAGTTTCTTAAGTGTAACTGAGTACAGTATGCTGCTTGTCAAGCTGTAATTTTCTTTCTGGCTCCTAATTTTAGTGCTCCTTCTCTCCATACATTTATTATGAATTACTACACTATTTTAAAAGCAATACAGTATTGTTTCAGATTAGCATATGCAATTGCTAAATATGTTTAAATCCAAGGCAAGTATTTCTACACCGGGTTTTTCATTTCTTTCAGCAAATGCTTCAGCATCGATATTTGTTTATGTGAAGACATTCTCCTGATTATGAATCCTGTTTTACCTGTTTGGTTACTTTCTGCTGATTACATGCCCAAGCCAGACATGTAAACATCACGAGCTACATCTAAGCAATTTATGCAAAATCCCTGACAACAATGCCAGGTGAGGATGCACCATTAAATCAGGATCTGACCCACCCACACATGACTCACCTTTGGCAGTCACTCTGCTATGTCAAATAAAATGGTATGTTGTCATGCAGTTTGTGTTTCACAGCTAAATAATGAGCATTTTGCAAGCCAGTGAAAACAGGTTATTTTTGTCTAAAACAACCCCTAGAAAGGCCAATCTATTAGTTTCTTTTTTTCAAAATGAAAAAATGTTTGCAGGAGCTTAGTCAAAATGCCAAAAGAAACTTTTTGAGTCAAGTGCATCAAATCCAACTGCTTCAGCAATGGCTGCAATCCACCCAGGGCCACAGTGCATGACAACATGGGCTCCATGAGACTGCTTAAGTGTCCTCACGGCATCCCAAGACTGATCTTGCTGCTTACAAGACCAGTAGTTGAAGAAAGAAGGAAACAGACTTGAATGCTGCTGGTTGTAGGGACAAGCCATTCAGAAGAACAAAAGTGTCTATGCTCCCTTTTGCCTTGCCCATTCTGCTTCTCTATTCTCTTCCTGGTCTGGTTTCCTAACCACGATCCACAGGGATTTTCAGCTTTTATTAAGTAGCACATGCCTCAAAAGCAGCAACATGACAATCTGCATTGAGAACTGACACCTGATAATGCCAAAACTGTGAGACAGTATTTTTTTAGTTCTTGTGCCCAGACTATAGGCAGCCTGCAGTTTCTCCCATTCCTTCAGTGAAATTACATTTCTGGCTCAACAATTTGCTCCACTAATCTTTTAAATACTAGAATTATCCCTCATGACTGTGACCCACATTCATTCACTGAGACAAAGGACATCTGAGATCACTAGTGCCCTTATCTCAGAAATCAGAGCTAGGAAACACAGAAGGCACAATACAAGTGTCAACATTCATGGATGAAGGAAGAAATACCATGTTCTGAAAGGAGCCCAAGTGACATTTCTAGATCCAAACTATGTCATTGCTAATAGAGATGCTACAAATGTTGATCTTCAATGATAAATGTGAAGAATTCAGAAATTAATAGCTAGGACTTGATGCATTTGTGGAAATCTTGACAGTCCTCCACACAAAACTGTGCCTGAAGAAGGACACATTGCTGCTAAAGCATAGCAGCAACACAAAACCACATTTGCAGCGCATTCACTTACTTTCGATACAGTTCCTCTTGCTGGGCTCAAAGTCCCCTCTTGGTTTAATTTTCCTTAAGCTTGGCCTTTAGCAGCAGCCAATATTTGTCTGCTGAGAGCATGAAAGGCTCTAAGAGGATGGCTCCGCTAAGGACAGGGTTTTCGGAAGGTTTCATTGAATTAATTTTGAAGTTTGGCATTTTCTTGAGGAATGCTATTTGGAACTGAGGCCAATGCTCTTCCGTAACGAGCGTGTCCCAAAGATGACAACACACACATTTGTAAAGCTATGCAGATTTCTCTAAAACAATGGTGATTTATATTATTATACAGAAGTATTTAGATGCCAAAAGGCATCTAAATGTGAATAATTCTCCTGACAAGCTTTCAAACTCTGCATCCAACTCAAACAAATTAAGGACAAAAGCTTAACTGGTTGCCAAAAATGCAAATTATAAACCCTGTGTATCCTGCTCCGCCTGGAATTATAAAAAGTTTATGATACATACTTATTTTTGAGATCATGTTTCCACGTGCTACAGGTTTTTTTCTGTACAAACAACCTAGCTGCTCTCTGGTAATCTCTGGAATACATTTGCTAGAATGTAAGGTCATGCTGGATAGTAGGTGGATTTGTGTGAGTACTCTGCACTTTTATATCTTGACATTTAGTTTTCCAGCATGTGCTTCACTTCAGAAAGCCTCTCATATGCTGAACCACACTGTGACATCTTGTGCATACATTATGTTGTATAAAATACAATGACTGTGATAATGAAATATTTCAGACTGTTCACTTTACTTACTTTTCACATAGACATTAAATGTTACAGAGGAGCTGGCATCAGAGTTGGACACAAAAAATGTGTAAATGCCTCCTTCTGTTCCTTTTAATCGTGTAAGGTGAAGTTCACTTGTGTAACTGTAAAGGAAAAATTTAAGCATTACTAAGACACACAACTTGCTCTGAACAGGCAATTGCTGCACGGAAAATAAGAAGGACATTTTCTGCACACATCGTCCATGCAAACACTCTTATCTTACATTATGACTGCGACTGCAATTCCAACATCCAGCAGTTTTGCCACTTCTAACACCCAGATGTGTGTCTTGGTAGCAGCTCAGCATCAGGCTCAGACCGCATGCATGCATCACCACCTGCTCCTCTTCTCACTGAGGAGGGGACCCAGATTCACAATCTAGGCCACATGTTCTAGGTGCTTCACTGGATTTTGGGAAGACAAGGGATTAGGAGAGAACAGTGCCCAGCAGAAATAAAAGCATAAGCTTTTATCCAGAGCACTTGGGGTCTGCTGTGGCAGTGGAGGGAGTTTCTGCACACAAACGACCCTAATTCTCATTTTTGCTCTTGGACAGCAATGTAGGTGAGTCGTGAGTATACAGCATGCTGGTCCTCAGATGGTGTGGTTAGCGCGACGCTAATCCAAATCTAGGTCGGCAGACTTTACACCAGTTACTGTGGAAAGCCACACATTCTACATCTTTTATAGTCACAATTTTCTCACCATCCCCACTTTCCTCTTTCCAGAGCAGACCCTAGTCTGCTGTTCCAAAGTGAAATGGATATTTACAGCCATGCATATTACCTGTTATTGCCCACAGTCTTGAACTTGACATCATGGTCTGAGGAATTCTGTAATGTTTCGTTCATGTACATCCAGACTTCTTCCTTCGGTTTTGGATATGCCTCATATTCAACTGTTAAGTTTCCATTTTGTCCTGCATTTATATCTATTGTGGTATTCATTGTTGCAAACAAACGGACAAATCCTTTAGCTGATGGTCATATGAGGAGAAGAAAAACAATTTCAGGGCCATTTAGAAAATTGTGAGTACTCTAACCACACTTAGACGACTTCAAGATCAGTGATCAAACATACAACTGTGAAACAGGAAATCTTATCTGCAGAGCAGAACTCAGACCCTCACCTGCCAAACCCAAGGCTACTAGCTACATGTAAGCATGAGGCACAGGACTTAAAGCAGCCTTGAGTGCTTTACCATAAATAATTCCATCTTGTGGTGAAAAATACTCTCTATATACTTTTGGGAAAATGCAAGCATGTATTTGATTCTACTCAAGTATTTCTATTTTTCCAAAAATTTGACTTGCTAACTGTCTGGTATGAAAAAAACATTACAAAAAAAGCAAGCTAAAATCATTTATTACAGTATACTAGAGTATTAAAGGTTTCTTTGTCAAGTGTAATTAAGAACAACATTACAAATGAAGCTATTAAAAGCTGTAATTAGAGAAAAATGTCCACAGGCCTAGATACCAATAATCTTAAACTAAGGCATTTCTGTACATCTGCTGCTGGGTCTTAATCTTTCATTTGGCAGATACTATTTATCACTGCGCAGTTCCATTCCAAAATATCATGTCTAACAACATCTTTGCTGTAGTGGTTTTAATTTCATTAATAAACCCATCAGATTGAGGATTCACTTTAAAAAGACTATTTTTTCAGTCCTATTACAGAAATTCATAAGGGAATTATCAGTTTGACAGGCAGATTGCAATTACTAGGAAACACATTTACTGAGAGCTTGAATTTAGACCTGAAGTCAATCTCAGATCCCTGCTTCTTCCCACTTTCTAGTAATCAAACTGCCGTGGCCAGCTGGGCACCCGAGCTTGGGAAAACCAGAGCCAGTGGGGCTTGGTGAAAGCATATGGATCTGCCAGAGCACTTGACAGATGCTTTGAAGAAGAAAGGATGAAGTAAATTCACAGCAGGCAAGTACGCTCTGAAATGGTCTCCATCATCAGAAAAGAGAAAAATATTTCAAATCTGAAAACGGAAGGTTTGTAGTGCTTTTTTCAGTTGTCTGTATAAACACAGGATTCCCTATGCAAGCTATATTCAAAATCAGACCCAACAGCCTTCAAATAAAATTTTATTATGATGCTATCGGTCCCTGTAATACAGTTCTAGTACCTTCTACAATTAGATAAATTAACTGCTAGAAAATGTAACTAGGAATTTACAAAAAATACACATTATTTCCTGTAAAACCTTTGGCTAATGTTAAAGCCATAGTGATGTAGTATCTGATGCAATTCCAGATCTCCCTCTATGTACACACCATACAGCACTTCCTAGGACTCTGGGAGCTGGCACACTTCAGGTGAAGATAGTCAGTTTGACAATAAATGGTGAAAGGTATCCAAAAGTTGGAGCTTATTTTATTTTAAGTCAAACTTGAGAGGGTGGAGAGAGAAAACTATCTCAGAAAGGAAAGATTCCACTTTTTCTCTGGCATTTTTTATTAAATACAAACCTTGCATTTTACCAAATAAAAATTTTATTTCCTACTTTTTATAGTGCCATGCTTTATTTTAAACCCCAGACTTTCCAAAGTCAATCCTTTTTAAAGCTACATTTGCATATGTAGTAGTACTAAGAATTTCTGTAGTTAAGAACTTCCCTCCTCTTATAATAAAAGCTTTCACACTGATCCCCTTGGGGAGAAGATTTTCTTTCATACTTCACACTGTTTCACTCTTTTACATATGAATGTAGTCTCTCCTGTAAAAAAAATGAGGAAAACATCCCTGTCATTGTGAGCCCTACCACTCGACCAGCACAGCAAGGTTAAGGGCACTCAAACCTCTGCCTATTTGCTGAAGATCTGACCCACATGGGTCAAACACTTCTGTTTTCTTTACGCTACCAGGGAGAGCAAAACAAGCAGTGTTGCCGGAGTGTGTGTCTGTGCAGCAGAAAAACAATTTGAAAAGGAAAAAAAAGAATCCAAGGCTACACTTCCCTCAGTTACTAAACCCTTGAATGGTACGGTACTGGAACAGTTGTAGCAACTACACAGACCAGAATGATCTTATTAACTATACCAACATGTTCTTAATTGTACTCAATTTATCAAATGATCAGGCTTCAGCAGCTTTAAAATTCAAAAGGCACTGTGTGTCATCCAAGTTAATATATAGCAGACTCTAAACACATCTGTTATTAAACAAGAGGAGGAAGGGAGTTTGCTCACTGTTTAGGGACATGATCCAAAACATGTAGAAGTGATGGATAGTGGGTTTAACAAGGGGGTGACCTCCGGAACAATTTCATGCTGTCTATGTGCACCATGACATTGCTCACAGCATTATTTTAAATAGAGGTATAAATATAGCTTCTACGTAAAAAACATTGACACGCTGTCAGTGAAATTCCCCATGCTTGGAAGGCAGGTACTGAAGATGTGCTTTGCGCTTGTGCTGCCAAATTACTTAAGCATAGGGACAGTACCAGGCAAAGGTAAATTAGCTGCTTTGTTAAAACCCGTTTAAATTTTAGATTGAATTCGGAAGGATGAGACACCAGAGGGACAGAAACACTGTTGGGTGGTTGTTCTAGTATCACTTTAGAATAACGAGCAAAGGGTTATAGAAATTAAGGCAGCCATACGCACCACAACTTCCTGAACCATCCCATATGGTACCAGTCAGCAATAACCTTTACAGAAAAGCAACTTTACTCACTGAGGTTTGAGGAAAAAGAGAGAGAACGAAGAGAGACTCCTCAGTGTTCTCACTTTTCATCTCCTGCTCTTAGAAATGTTAAGATTTCTACAAGAAGCATTTACCTAGAGCTTTCAAGGTTACTGTGGCATTGGTTTTTCCAAAAGGGTTTTCTGCTTGGCATGTGAATTCTCCAGAATCATTAACTCCCACTGAACGGATGTTCAATGTTAATTTCCTTTCATATCCATAATCACCCAAATTTCTGCTTTTGCTTGTAACAATCTGTCGGTAAAAAACAATTAACATCTAAAACACTGTGTATGCATCATCTTTCCTAGATAAATTAAAAATAGGAGTAATTATAACTTTGCTATATTAATATTCATAACTTTAAACCGGAATAATAAGCCAGCACGACAAACCTGTCACTAGACTCTCTCCATGCAAAACAAGTGTGTGATCAGCTGCCTTTGGGAGATAATGTCCTCTCCTAAGTCTTATCCCCTCCCCTTCTTTTTTTTTTTCCCCCCCACAAGCTCCCTTCTAAGGCAAGAATGTGGGGGGACATGGGGTGTGGCTGGGGTGAATTTGGGGCTGTGCTCACCTGCCCCAAGAGTTCCAAATGGAGGAGACCAGCCCAAGCCAAAGAACTAGAGCTGTAGCTTCTTCACATGTTCCCATTACCTAATGACAAGTCTGTTGCACCCAAGGTCAGACCCAGCTCATTCTGCCTGCATTTCCAATACTGAGAAGGTGAAAAACCAACTGAAGGTTTTATTTGCACAAACAGCACTTCTAACTGTAGGGCTTGATGCAAAATGACCACTGGATCCTGATTTTCCTAATGCTCAGAAGCTGCAGCTCTTGTATGAAGTCATTGCAACTCAGAAGTGTGGTTCACCACTCAAGTGGTGCCTGAAGTTCAGCAGACTCTCTAATGGCTGCAATGCTTCCCGGAGAATGACAAGAGACAATTTAAAGTCTTGGGGCTTCATTTTAACTGTGTTGCTCTATGTCCCAAGGCCACAGCATCTCCTGATTGCAGGCATGCTGCACAGAGCCCTACCGGCAGCAGACTATACACAGCATCCTTTCTCTGGTACCCACTCTGATTCTTGGTCCATAGAAATCTAAATTTATTAATCTTAAAAGCAACTGGAAATTTCATTCTCTTAAATATGTCATGATTCTATACATATGCGTAGAAAAAATAAATGCTTTGAGATATTGACTTGAGTCTCTGTGAGAATGTTCGGTATGGTTGGGAAGACTGATAAAATTTACACTGATTAATCCAAACGCAGACCTGGACTTGTTATGATTTTCTAATCGAATTACTGCAATTCTTGGATGTTCCAAGAGCTTCTAGATAAATTAAAGCTTCCCAATGCAATTTTGATTTCTCCTGAGTTATAATAATCACAAGAGAAGTGTATTTAGTATGGATGTGCTTGTTAGTAACCAGTCTCCTAATTTTCCAAAGCGGTGGTAACTTCAGTCATACATGGAAAAAGCATTTCAGTCTTTTTCCTCTCATCTATTCAGGACAAAATGTAATTCCAAATCTACTTAAATATGAAATTTATGTGTTCTCCTTCAACACAAAATTCAATTTGATAGTATTTCAAAGACAGCAACTCCTACTATTTACTAGAAAGGACAGAAAAGTCAAACTTATTGGGAAAATACTTTCCTTGTGGCTTTTACACATTAAATAAAAAATTATAAAGCACAAAAAATGAAGGGAATTTCATCAATCTGTTACACAGGAAAGGGAGGGGAATGAGAGAAGAAATTAAATTCTCAGATAAAGGTCCTGGCACAGGAACAAAAGCGGATCTGCATGTCCCAAGCCACCTTTGTGTCACTTAGACCTTCTCAACGTTCAGAGCTGCAGGGTGGGATTTCTGGAGCAGCAAGCACTTAGCAAGAACAGCTTTACCAGAGCTGGTGGATTAGCTAAGCATGGCATGCCCAGCCCCAGGGAACAGACTCCTGTTCGTTATGTGCCCAAGGAGATGTAATTTATCCAAGTATCACAGGAGGCTTTTCTTCCATATACATGGGCTGAGAATTACATATTCTGGTCACTACCATTAGCAGTAAAAGATCAGTCAATTAGCATGGGAGTGTATATTGTAGGAGTTACTAAAAGGTCTTCACAAGGGCCTTTAATTAATTTAAATTTCAGGGTATACCCAGAAGATCAAGAAGCATTCTCAAAAACAACCCAAGGTGTACTGCTCATTTCAAAGACAGAGCTGGCAGCACACTGGCTTACCAGGAAAGGAAATCTTTCTGCCTCTCTTCTGCAGAATAGTTGCAGTATCAAACTCTCCTGGAGCACTGAGCCTCTCAATAATTTAATCTGGTGATGCAGTCAGTAACTTCATCTATCACTGGCAGACAGAAGCCAGTTCACTGGTTCATTTTTCAGAGCTTTTCCAGTTAGTGAGGTACACCATGTAATTTAAATGAATTAATCATTCCTGCGAATGCTTACTACTATTCCTGTCACACACAACCCCATGCTAATTAGCAGGTATTTACTGTTAATGATAACAACTAGAATATGTAATTTGCAGTCCATGTGTTGATATTTGCAGCTCCCATTGATTGCAATGTGATGTGTAGGCACTCCACGCTTCCGTATTTAGGAAACCCAACAGAGGTCACCTAAACTTCACATTGAAGAGCCTAACTTTAAATTCTTTTTGAGAAGAGAAGCCCATGCAGATGCTTTTCGTCCCAGCCATCCTCATGGGCACAGGACAGCTGCTGCCCTCTCACCAGTCTGTGGGATACTGAATCTTTGTAAATGCAACAAATCAAAATCAACACAGCATCAGGTACCCAAGACAAGCATGTGAATGTCTACAGAGAGTCTGTGAACTGTGCTGAGGCACACATGATACAATTAAAGGAACTTACCCCACTTTTGTGAGAAATCCAACTAGCTTGTACACTGCTATCCACATCTGTGATTATGCATGTAACTTCAAATTCTTCCCCTTCTTTGAGAAGCTCATAGCTTTTTGATAAGGTGATGACAGGAAGAGTTTTGTGAACTGGAAAACAATTTAGAAGTTTATTACTTTTCATTAGTCTCAGCTCTTCCGAGGGGGATAAAAATCAACAGTCATTAATTAACTTTCCAATAAAATCAAGATTCTGATATGTATTAAATTTTTTTAAACGTATTACACAGTTGTTCCTTTACAATAAGCACATTTCTGCCTCAACCTCGCATCAAATTACACTTAAGAGTTAGATAATACTTGTTAGAGCATAGCAACTTGCATGAATAAACTTGAATGATGTTGAACCATCAGTGAGACAATTCGTTTCATGACAGTGATTAAAAAGCAGCACTCTGGAACTGAAAACATGGTAAGTATCAGTCACTGAAGAACAGCAGCCCAGCACTAACTGCAAATTTTAATTACAAAACATTACAGCCAACAGAAAGTACTGTGTGACAAGTCCCTGAAAAGCTCTGATGATCAGCCTAGGAAGGACAGGTACAGCTCAAGGACTTCTGCACATCTGTGCCTGAAAGCACCTCAACCTCTGCTCACAGTGATAGCTCACAGTTTGTCACCCAAGAATCAGGTGGTGACATGCAGACGTCGGGTAGCTGTACCCTGTTCTGCTTCAGGATGTCTTTCATCAACAGTCAGGTGTATCTGAGGACTACGTATCTCCTGCCTCTGCAAAGCTCTTCAGCTCTCCCTCTGTTCTGTTCATGGCTTGTTTTTCTATTTTCTTCATCCTTTCTTCAATTTTTCCCATTTTATTATACTCCAGTTAATTTCCCACTAGGGCTTTTACACAGGAAGACAAACTGTAAATGCAGATAAGGTCTTCAGACTCTCTTTCTACCTCTGACACAACTTTTGTAGTTGTCTTAGGTAAACTGTACAAAACTTAGGAAAACACCATGCTTGTCAGGCATTCGTACTTTAACAATAATGTTTTCCTCATGTTGCTGTAAGAAGCTACAGAACAGAACAAAGAAACATGTTTGCTCTCTTCAGATATAAAGGCTCACACAAAAATCCCCCTCAGCATTCAGCATACCCAAGAGACAGGAGGATGCCAGTGCAGAAGGCATTCTGTGTTCTCATCTGCCAGAAACATTTCTGGACATCCAAAAAAAAGCCCGAAGTCCATAAAGCTCCTCATTGTTTTGAGAAGGGCTGTACATAAACACTCCCTGTGCTGTCATAGCTGATGTGTGTCTGAGTACTCCTGCACAGCTCCCTGTTTCATGGATGCCTCTTCAGTCTTTCTGCACCAGAAGCTCACACCTGAGGGTCTGAGTGGCATGGTTGTAACTACAAACACATTACGCACCAAAGCATCTCCAACATGTTTAAATGTTGAGCCAAGGAGAAAGTGGGAGTTTTACCTGGTGAACTCAATAAGGACTGAACACTATAGCACAGCAAATACAATACTGAGTGACAATGCTGCTGATGGATTTCAGCAGATGCTTCTACTTATTGCACGCTTCCTTCCTAATGGAGAAGGTGGGCAAAATGACAAGGTGCCCTCAGCCACCTATGGTTGTCCACCATCAGTGGTTTGCTGACAATGGTACCAGGTCAGCACCCTTCCATCTGAAGTCACCACTGAATCACAC
This sequence comes from Corvus kubaryi, assembly GCF_017639235.1. NCBI lineage: Eukaryota > Metazoa > Chordata > Aves > Passeriformes > Corvidae > Corvus > Corvus kubaryi. Next base: position 4,571,147 of record NW_024582073.1, read on the forward strand.
CACTAGAGATTTTTATCCCATAAAAAAGTCCAATACTACAGCCTCCATCTTCCTATGTCAGAGAAAAATCAGTTATATCAACCAGCTGGTTTCTTTCTTTGGCCATCACTGAAGAAACAGTTGAAAAAAACCCCACTTGTTACAGAACAAACGACACACAGCAAGAATGGATTTGATTTTTGTTTGTCAAAGAAGAATGCCAGAGCTGCCTGTACTGATTAAACTTTTGTTCTCATTAATTGACATTTAGTAGTTATTAAAGTTCATTGTATGAGAATTTCCAAATCATCAGGAAAAGAAGATTTAAACTTGCCACAGCAGACTCCGCACTTGAGATGGTCCCCACTGCTCACCCTCTTGCCCCACCACCAAGGAGAATGGGCAGGTCACACATGGAGCAAATACCAGCATATGCCCTCACCATGCCACAGGGCAGCT
>NW_024582073.1:4571594-4738702 GCF_017639235.1 Corvus kubaryi
CCTTCTTCCCAAACCCACCTAGGCACCCAACCCTAGGGCACAAGGGGATCTGAAGGTCAAAACCAACAGGTTTGCAGAGGAAAACGGACCTGTTAGAGGTAGCAGTGTAAAGATTAATGTTGTAATTGACCTACTACGCGAGGATGGATCTGTCAAACCATACACATCACTGCGTTGTGTGTAAATTCGGACAGGTTCTGCAGTAACAAATGCTTCCCCTCATGAAGGCCAGCTCAATAGTCCTACAAATACTCACTGCCATGTCCCTCTGATGCACAGCACAGAACAGCATTGCACAGCTGGACTGGACATCTAATGGCCATGCCTGAGCCGGGGGGAACGTTTTTCAAAACCCAACACCACTTGCATGCAAAAACACACTCTGCAGCTCCATTCAGAGGCTGAATTTCCCTACCCACACAGATAACAACAGACGTTCAAGAAAAACAACTGGATAAGTAGTTGGGGTGAGGTTATACACTCCAGACTTAATTCACTCATCTCACGGCTTTAGTCATTCTTAAGCTATATACTGGATTAAGACCAGGTCAGGTAACTGCTCCTCTTCCTGACAAATCCAGCACAGAGTAGGAAGCAAAGCATGGTCAGACCACCTGCAGAGACTAATTACTTTGTCTGTGGTCTAGGTTTTGGAGGAAGCCTTTGTCCTCTCCCCATCTCCCCTGGATGAAGATTTACCAGTGCTAAACCCAACAGACGAGTCCACCAGCACCTGTTTTTCCAGCACCACCAGAAATTTTCCATGAGTTCCACTAATCAATCCCCTACATAAACTCACATGACTCAACATATAAAAAAGTATCCCACAAAAAATAATTGCCAGAAAGATTAGAAAAACATAATTTCATCTTTTTATTGAATATTTATTACTCTTACATACTCTTTCCCCTAGCTCTCATCCTATCCATTCAAGTTAGGAGCTCAAATTTCTGCAACACTTACTATCAGAACTATCTAGTAAGTTACTGAAAAGTTTTTGAAGGTAGTAAACAACACAGCGGAGCATGACCTGTCCAGATGAACAAGAAATATGTTATGTACCAGAACTGGGAAAAAAAAAAAAAAAAAAAAAAAGAAGAGGAAATAAGCACACTTGTGGTGAAGTATCACTCATATTTTGAGATGATTTTGCTATGGTTCCTTTTACGCAGTCTATGAATTCTCAGCAAAACAATTTACAAACTGAATAATGCCTTGCGCAAAGGATTCCCAGAGTGTAAAGGGTTTTCTTCTTTTGCCTTCTGAAAATAATGTCTCTTCAAGGAAACTATGACAGTGTAAGGACAACCAGTTGTAAACACAATGACTATTAGATTTGCTTCATATTATGCACCAAAATATCAACTGTCTTTAAAAAGAGAATTAAAATGGTGTTTAGAAAGATGAGAATGACTTTCTATCTTCTTTTTAGAGGAATAATTAAGTGACAGAAATCTGAGAGTTTAACTAACAACTTGTAATCCGGTGTACTAATCCCCACAGCATGTGTCCATCTGCTCTCTCATCATCTTCTCCCAGACTCACATCTGAGACTGCTCTATCTGTATGGCACCCGAGTGATAGGGCTCTTTCCAGGCCCCTGTTGCTCTCAGGGACTCCAGTAACATCAACCATGTAATCATAGCCATGACACCAAGACTCCTAATTCAGGAATCAATTGTGTTGGCAGTATATATGCCAGAGAAAAGAGATCTCCCAAGTGCCAAACCCCATGGGATACAGTGTTTGCTGTCTCCTACCAGAGCTCTGTGTTCAGCCCAGGTGGGATCATGGCTTTACCAGTCACTAGCAGGACTAAAATGAGCAATGAGATGAAGGAACACACTGCTATGTCCCCACTGAAGTTTTCCAGGCATGGGTATGCATCCTTAATCTGTTATCTGCCCCACACCTGGGCATTTCTCCATTCTCTCTCCACCTCTTTACACCTTTGAAAAGGAGGTGGACTACTACTTCAATATTCAGCTGAGTGTCCCCATCTCAGTGAGGTCCACCTGAGCAGGGGAACAACTCAGGGCAAGGAGAAGAGAGGAAACCTGTCTTCTGCCCACATGGGTCCTGTGGTCTCAAGTGGGGCAGATAATCCCACTGTTGATCACAGAATGTGGATCCCACCATGACACACTCAACATTCCCCATACACTGCACAGCCAGAGTACCACAATGGGATTCTGGATGACCCTCTAGAGTTGTCCTCAAGGGCAACTACAGCGTGTAGTTACTATATGCTAACAAAAACACACTGATAATGGAAAATATTTAATAAGTCACAATTTAGAAAAACTAAAATAAACTGCTAAGCTCAGAGTTGGACAGCCAAAGATCCATTTTGGATGTACTAAATTTGAGTCCTACAGCTGAAGAGCTTCGCTTCCACAACCCTAACTTCTCCTTATAATATAACAAACTTGAGTTAAAAACTACAATGCTGGGATCACTTGTAAACAAGGCTGTGTAACTGAAAAAGAATATATGAATATATTAAAATGAAGGAAGAGGAAGGAAAGAGGAGGAGTACAGCAGTTGTGAATTCTGCATGCAGAAGGAACATCTGGAAAACCAGGCTGGAGGAATTAGAAATTCAAACAGCTCTAGATAATACTGATAGGAAATGCAGGTCAAATTGCAGGGATATGATTAAGGACAGCAGAATGTTCCTGTAACAATTAAGGGATGTGCAAACAACAAAAGCTCTGGCTAAGGAGTGAACCATCCTGGGGAAAAAAAAATACAGTTTATGCTGGAGCTTTTCAGCCTCAGAACAACACTGCTGTAGCATGGAAAAGCACATCAGGTGCAAGTCCACATCAAGCTTGCAAGCAACTGGAAACCATCTCCAGCTGCCAAGCAAACAAAGGATGTGGGACTGCCATGGAATAAGATGAAGAGTCAAGCACTGTGGATTTTATTCCCAGCTCTGCCACAGATTTCCTGCACAACCTTAGGCCAACAGGTTAGTCTCTCTGTGGCTGCTTCCTCTTTCAACTCTTATCTAAACATTAAAAGGAACAAGAAGTTTGTGGCAGCTCTGTAACACAACAGATTGCTTCCAAAGAAAAATAAAAACAAAAAACCCTGTGCCTTATCCCATGCCCTTCCACTTCAAAGTTGTGTCAAACATCTCCCAGGACAGAGGCACAGCACAGCTTTGCAGTGCAGTCACAAACTGCTCACATCCAGTACCAGCCTCTCTGCCAAGCCCACGGGACTGGCAGCACCCTGCCAACAGGTTCATTGCTGCTCAGCAAGGGCAAATCCCTCACCCTGCCTCCTCAAGGGCTGGGGCACATTGAAAGGGCATGGCAGGCTCTTCTGAGCTTCTGCCTTCCCCCCTCGCAGCTGTCCATAACTTTCATAGTCATCATCATGTAAGCTGTACAAACACTGCACAACGAAAACAATGACCTGACTATGACCTGACCATGACCATGATTTCTAAAGCAGTTAATGCTTTTCTATCATAAATGCACAGAGGAGCTAAACTTCAAGTGACACAATGTCCACAACTTTCGTCTAAGATTGTGGGGATTGGATACAATTGGAGAGACTATTTTTTTCAGTGCCTATGCATTCTGGGCACTGCCTTCACTCAAGGGCTATCACACAGACCTCACTCACCGTGGTTTTTCATCTACAACAACATAAGAGAGCAGAAACAAGAGATATGCTTTATCAGTTAAAGTAGTAGCACTGCTGTAGATGCAATGGTCCAGGGATATCAGCAAGACATGGCTTGCAGGGAAGTAATATCCTCTTTCAGCATACCCAGCACTGCTGGAAAAAATGAACATGTTTTCAGACACACAAGTCCCCTGCAGGTCTGAAAGAAGAGCAGAAGCAAAACCATCTCTTTTACACAAGTGCAGAGGTCCTAGCCAGAAGCCTACTCAATCTTCTCTAGAGTATTTACACACAGGTCTAATTGAAGAGTATCATCCTTCCAACTCTGTCTCCTATTTGTTAAAGCCACTATGACAGTTGACATATGCTATGATGGACATGAATGTAGATCCTTTCAATTACATTTTCTTTGTCCTGCTATTTCATGCCCCAAGGAAAAAGATAAAGTGTCAAATTTGCATGTTAACCACACTGAAACAACTTAAAATTTATTCTGATGTATAAGTCTCCCAGATTTTTCAAAGGAGACATGCTATCATATGCTTACTTGTTTTATTCCACTTCACTAAACAGACACTCTCCCTTATGCTAAATGAAAAGTTTAGCAATGGCAAATGTCAGTTTTAAATTACTTGATCTGAAAGCTACATCAGATCCCATTTCAGCCAGGCTGTGGGGGAAAAGGTGGCTAGCAAAATAAACTATCCACACCAACACCCACACTAGTGTCTTCCTCAAAGACATAGAACAAAAAATACCCAAGACATGACTGTCCCTGCAAGTGTCACGGACTCTTGGCATATCTGAATGACACAAATCCTTGCTGACTGTCTCCTCTGCCTCAACTTCTTTTCAGAGACTGAAAAATTATCTGTCACTGGACACATACTTAAGTCTAGGCTGATCAAGTTTCCCTGCAGAACTAAGCGGTTTGTTTCTAACCCTTCTCACAGGGTCAGTGCTATCTGCTGACCAACAGACTCTTCAATGCTGTGTTTTCCAAGCAGATACTAAGAGCTCACAAGCTTGTGCTCGCTCTGAAGTTTTGGATTCTCAGAAGCTACATATTACTAAGCAGAAAACCAATGGAGAGGATTAATGAGGGCTTTGACTTTTACCCAGCTGCATGAGGGCAACCCCTGTCTTCCCACCCAGCCCTGCTTGCCCCCTCACCCTGAAAGGGAAGGGGGCAAAGGAAGGGCACTGTAGAGAGCAGGAGGAGGGAGCTCGCCAGTGCAGCACTCAAAGGCACAGCCAAGCTGACTCCATCTGCAAACAGCATTAAGGAGAAATGGAGATCTCCCACACAAAGAGCAAGTGTGGAACCAGCCAGCTGATTCCCACCCATGGCAAACCCAAGAGAGGAAGTGGCAGGAGGTTAGAACAAAGGTTGTCTTTATCATCAGTAAAGCATGGGGAACTACAGAGGCTGTGGCTGTGAGACACCCCCCTTTGCAGTGATGCCCCACAGTAAGCTTTCAGCTCCACAGTCTGCATTTGAACCTACATGGACCTGCCTCATGACACGCCTCATGCCCTGGCAAGGCACTTCACAGAACAAGTAAGAGGCACTTGGTGCTTACCACTTGCAGAGAAGAGAGCTCAGGAGACTGAGGGCACACCCAGGTACACCTGGACAGAGGTTATATATGCAGCCCTCCGAACAAGATGTGATGAATCAGGAAGAGCCAGTATCAGAGACAGGTGGCAAGATGACAAATCCAGCCAGCTCTATAGACCCTGTACATCCCACTCTCCAAGAGAGACATTCACAGGCTCTTCAGGCAGGATAAGCATGAGCACCTGGGACAATCGCTGGCTTGTGGGCGGAAGCCAGCAGATCCTCCTGCAGGGGGTCTTGTCACACCAATTAGTGATGTAGCTAACAGCTCAGTACTTCAGAAGCAGGCTTAGCAGAGCAGATTCCTCACATGACCTCCAAAACCATGTGAGAGCTGCCCTATGCATGCAAGTGCAACACTCCCTCAAGGCCAGGGACTGGGGAAAGCAACTGCACCTTCCAGAGACAGACACACCTTCCTCTTCCCCACTGACTTATTGCCCTTGCTGAGGTGAAGAAAATCCAGCCATGCAAACAGGCTATTGCTCCTGCCTGCTGAGCACCTTGCCCTTTCTGACAGGCATCCCTCACTGTGCAAATAGAGGCATTTGTCAAAGGCAGAGATGTAGCTGAATATAATTCTAGTCTAGCACACATACTAAATGGCTACAGCAGGATCAAACACCACGTTTCTTTCCAAGGCTGAGTACGGTACCTCCCTGAATCCTCTTTTCTTGAGAAGTCATGGCTTTGGGGCTTTTTCTGTTGTTTTGGGGTTTGTTTTTTGAAGGAGTACCACGTGCACTACAGTAGCCCAGTCACTTACCTCGAAGCAGTATGTGTGACAACCTGCACTAGGTGATTGATCCATTTCACTATATTACACTGACGCACTATAGTCTCTTCTACCTAAACTTCCCACCGTGGAAGGAATCTACAGGCAATGTATCAATGAATAAAACCAAGCCCCATGCATGACTGATCTGCCAGGTTTGGTTTTTTTTAAGCTAGAATGGTCTGTGCTTACAACAACTACCTGATAATTCTTATTCAAAGAGAAATACAGAGGACAAAAATATGTATATATGTACGCACACAAGTAGATTTGCAAAAAAAAAAAAAAGCAACTGTATGCCACAACACTTGCCAGTATTGAGACTTATACATTTAGACTGATCCTTACTCTGAATTATTGCCTTCTTCCCTCTAATTTCCAAAATTACTTATTAACCAGCTGTTCCCACAGTTAGTTTTGTCAGCTGTTAGACACATAAATAAACAAATTATAAGGTAAGTGTGGAGAATGATTAGAAGGAACCAAAAAGCACACTAATGCATAGCGTATTCATATTCAGCTGTCATGCGCCCCTTCTATTCCTTTAATGACTCTTTCTTCTCACTTCTCTTTGCTGACATTTACATTAAAAGGTGCAGTGTCTTTCAACTTCCATTTTGAACGAATGTTCCTTGTAATGAGCAACACAGGCTTGAAAGCATGCTTTCTGAAATGCAGTAAAAAGGTAGTTTTAATGAAGAGAAATGAGAAAAATGGAGAACAGTGAATCGTTTTGCCATCTGAATTAATGCCTATTTGGAAAAGGCTCAACTGAGGAAGGAGATGTAAGACTTTTGCCAATGCGAATTCTAATTATTTCAAGTCTTGGCAGTAATTTTATCAAATAGTAGCAATTTCATTAAAAGGTGCACTGGTAATCATCTACATAAGGCCTCCAGAGGGGAAAATATACCAATAATTGCATAATTATGTTATCACTGCTTGTATGATGGACCACATTAAATACCACAAAGAGGAACACTGCTTTTTACTTTCTCTAGATATTTAGTTCAGTACGTTTTCCTAGAAGATTACAGCAATAAACAAGACCTTCAGATTAACATGTTCACCAAATTTTGCAGAAAAGACACAGTTGTCTTTTATGTACATAATACTTTGTATTCTCTTTTCCTTCACTGAAAGAACTGATAGATTAATGAGAAAAATTCTGGGTTTAGTAATAAGACAGGGTATTTATACTGTTGTGTTACCAAAATAAAAGTCATTGCATCATGTCATGCAGGCACATGGCACAGGATCCATGTAAGAAGCAGGTTTTAGGGTATTTCCGTATTTGCCCATATAAATTACGTGTATCTATTCAGAGATTTTTGGTAAGTGTGCAAGAAGTTAGATTTCCCTTGTCTAAATTACACTTAAAACTTTTCTATTAAGATGTTGGTAAAAAATTCTTGTAAAAGGGTTGTTTTACAGACAACACCAAATCTAGTAAGTAGTTTTTTAGTGAGGTACCCAGCATATTACAGAAGTATCTTTGCATATGCCTTCTCAAGCTATGACTAGGACAGCTTCTGGAGGAGTCATTGGCACATTTTTCAGAACACCCTCAGGTGAAAAATTTCACCTCAGATAATCACACTAACACCCAGCAACATCTGTCACTAATGTTGTCTCAAATAGAAGTGCTTTGAATACAGAGACTTGGATATATTTCTGATTCGGTTTCATTTCCTCAGTCTTCTGGCAATGAGGTAAGTAACTCAGCTGTTGAACTTCATCTCTAATATCAGCCGAAGTCCAACGCGTAGTTTTTGCTTTTAAATTGTACTTTATTTTCTAGTTTACTTATAAGCCTTATCACAAATTGCATATACAGAGGTAGCTGCTTACTGAAAAGTAGTCCTCCTTCCTGCTCCAGGAGAGATACACATAAATAAACAAATTATAAGACTACTTAATGTGAGTGCAGCCTGAGTGCCTGCTTAAACAGGGAGTCCCATTTCAGGATCTCCTCTGAATATATCTAGCTTATAGGAGGAGACCACAGGGCTTACTTCTGCTCCTTCCATTTGACCTCTTTTATTGTGCTACATACCTCAAAACCTAGGTATGATAACATTAATACTACTGCAAAGTCAGCAGTTTTATGTATAATACCTGGAAGTCAGACATGCTATGGAATAGGAAACCTTAACAGCTTGTGTTAAAGTGAACACTACTGGGAGGAAGCTTGTATTTTGTGGAAGATAATAAAATTTCTTTTCAAAGTTAAAAAGTTATGCTCATCCAGGCATAGAAAGCACTTCCATGACATAGACAGTAGCAAACAAAGAAGCACCAAAAGTGAAGAAGAGAATCAACCAGCCACTGAGCAGCAGAAAATGAACGCCTCAGTATCAGGTCCTAGCACAGAATTGTATACAAGGCATACAAACAGAACCATTTCAGGTAAAAATACCCTATTAAGCTGCATATTTAATTTAATATTACATGAAAAGTAAAACCATAGCATTTTTGTAATGCAAATTTTCCTTTTAAAAGGTAAATATACTCAACAGTGATTTTGAAAATACAACAACATAAATTTAAACTTACAGCTCCCCTAATTATTAAAAAAATAAAAGAAAAATTTATTCAAGCTGTACATTTGCTGTCAACATTTTAAAGATAATCTAACTACTGGATTCATCAAAGTCAGTCCCTGAGCACCTTTAGGCAGGTTGTGCTGCAGCAACAAACCAGCCTTTGGCATCTGGAGTTTCCTAGCATGTGCACAGAAAATATTTTCTTTATTTCAGTTCATTCAGTACAACTCAATTAAGCAACTAGTCCATTTAAAGAGGAGCTACTGATCTGGAGCTGAAAAAAACCATGAGTGTTTCTCTCCATTGCTATTCAAAGAATAAGGAGAACATGACGTGGACTAGTTCAAAATTTTTGTAGCATAGTGATTAGAAACCACCAGTTTTGACTACAGATAGGCCTTTCAGGCATTAATTCTTTATTTCAAAACATTTCTCAATGAGTTTTTTCTTCTGAATTGGCTGGCTTCTATGTGGTGCTATTTCTTTATCTAACGGAAGAACATTTCAGAATTCTTGTTTTCTTCACTGTAATCAATGCAAATCATCGGTAAAAATCAATTATCTAACACAATAAATGTCAGCATTTTCTATTTTCATACTAAAACATACACATGAAGAATCAAGACCAGTGTATATATAACAAGCTACATAATTGCTTAAATACAGGCACAGTGATTAATCAAAGTAAGTATAGCATTAACTGCAAAGGCTATATTTAATTAAAACTCTCAGTGGTAATAAAGGAGGTTAAACCTTTCTTTGCAAAATGATTAAGTACAAATGCAAAACAGTTAAAATGAGGCTCACTGTTGGCTGATGCAAATCATGATTAAAATCAGATTTACAATGCTTTGAATCAAATTGAAGCACATAGTACAGGGGGAGGTAACTATTGAACCTGGAAACACTGCATTTCTCATCTGCAGTCAGATGTCAATTTTACACATCATATCTGGAGGAAATGCAAACAAGTCTGAGAGGGCTGAGAAGAGCAGGAGGGGGAGGAGTTACAAAAGATACTCCAAAAGAAAATGTTGGAAAAGGTTTATCATAGAAAAGAGAAGCCAAAGTGTTTATATTGTCAATGCTTACAGTATTATTATAGAAAGGATGGTGATGAGCAGTTAATTATATCTAAAAGACCAGGAGAATAAAAAGATGGAATTAAGCAACCAGCAAGGGAGATTAGATATCAGGAGAAGCTTTTAACCTTTAATAACTATTTACAAGAAAAAACAGGTGGTAGACTCTGCAGCACAAATCTGCCTTAGAGCAGGTTAGAACAAAAGTCTGTGTGGGGAGATTTGCTCCATCTGACTACAAGGAAGAGCTGGGGACAGACCAGATCTCTGCAGATATCCTCCAGCCTTACTCATAGAGTTCTATGGGAGCTTCCTAAGACTTGCCATGTCTCTTAGAAAACTAGCTGCAGGAAGATGAATGCATGAGAAACTCAGATTTCATCAGCAAGAATGAAGCTTCCAGTCCTGAGAGCTGCAGGCAAAACCTTCAACATGTGACATCAGTGCAGACATTAACTCCCAAACAAAAACCAGATTAAGTAAGAGAGCCATGTGCAAGTTTTAAATCTCATGATACCCATCAGCAGGAATCTAGTTAGTTCTGAACGGCTTAGGTATGCGAACACCCCAAACATTTCTATTACACAGCTCACTGGGATTTTCCACCCCTTCAAAGCATGCAGGCTCTGAATGACAAGTTATAACCAACAAGCTTGACTTCTTTTTTCTGTGTGGCTTTTGCACAATGCCTTTCTGTAAAACAAACCCACTCCAGCCTTCTCTTCTCCAGGCTGAACAACCCCAGCTCTCTCAGCCTGTCTTCACAGGAGATGTGCTCCAGCCCTCTGGTCCCTCATGAGGAGCATGGCCACCCAGCATGAGCAGAGGAGCACTGCTTAGTTTAACATGACTGATAGGAAAAGAGAGGAGATGTAGGACTAACCTGGCATTTGCCATGCTTGCAAAGAACCTGTAAGAAATGCATCTCTCTGATTTTCACATTTGCCTGCCACAGTTTTCATCTCCTCTTAACTTAAATCAGCCCATGCATCCTCTTTATCACTTAGATTTACAACTGTCAGTGCCTAGATGACCAGAGAATTCTTCGCCACATCAAATATTTAATGATTGTGTTACATGATTACAGATTCAACTGTCAAGATGACATTTAAAATTATACACATTTAATGCAGTCAGCCCCCCCCCCCCCAGTAACAAAAAAACTCTGGAGCTCATAATGTTACCCAGTGAGGCTTCATTTTAGTTCAATTTCCAGGAATGATCACTATGGAGCAGCCCAGAAGTCGCATAGCATGGTAGCAACATTAGAAACTTTTCTGTTATTTACATGCCTGTTTGCTGTTAAAAGTCAAGAGCCTTATGTGCTGTTAAAAAATCTTTTGCAACATGAAAAATATCATTAAAAGTCCATTAAATCTGAAAACCTGTGTTTTCAGAATAAATCAACATAATCCCCAAGAGTAAATCCACTGAGAGAATAACATTTACTGTGCTTTCTAATTGGTATCCCCTAGAAAATAGGAGTCACATTCTCCCCTCAAACACAGATGTTTACACTCTCCTTACGCTTTTATCACTAACGGCAGCAATCTTGGCCAGTGGACAAACAATACACTTCAGTTGTCATTAGGTTTGGCAGCCAGCCAAGGAGACTGCTCACACGCGTAAAATTACGTTCATTTATGACTGTTTGCAGGATTCATTGTCAAACAGGGTCCTATTGGGAAAAAACCTTCTAGTTTCCTAAAAGCCACTGAAAAAGCCAAGCACAATACTACAGAATACCATAATATAGAAGAATATTAGTAATTTTTAAATTTCCTTTTATGTCAAGGTCTCATAATGTCTATGTGCATTCTCTTCAGACTTTTTTAATAAATGACCAAAAGATGTAACACGCTTTCATTAGATGCCTTAGCATCAGCTCTTCTCTCCTGCTGAAGGTTACAATGAACACCTTGAGCCCTTTTACACCTGAAAAGTCTCAACCAGGGGAGCTGAGTTTCTAAGGGACAGAAACATCTGCAAGTTGTTTTCTTGTGCACAGGAGCAGTCAGAAAGACATTCAGAAATTTTAAAAAGGTAAAGCTTTGTACTTAAAGTGAGAGAGTACTTACAGTAAATGCAATGCATTAGGATATCAGACCTCATTTCCTCTAGCCATTCTCTGAACAGCTGAAAGAGACTTAAGGAAATGAGTCAAAATCCTGGAAGATGTTTGTACTAGATGAAAAAGAAAACAACATCTGTAAAATCATGTGTCACCATCCATAGAGCAAGACAATGTGTAGCACTTGATCTCTGCAATGGCATTCATCTTTGTGGACAGAGAAATAAAGCTGAAAAGTGGCTTAACCTTGAGCAATTACTGCCTCTCTTCTACAAGACCGATAGGAGATTATATCAGTCATTGTGTACTGCAGATAAACATGTATGTTGTTGAAACTCTTTGATGCTGTGTGGTTCTTGTTTCATCCAGATTTTGTTCCTTACCTTCAGATTCCATCAGACTGTTTACTGTTCAGACCAGGAAGCAGCTTTCCTTCAAACTACAAATGCCTACTATTTGGTATTCAGTTTGACAGCTCCAGATATGCCTTAAAAATCTTTCTAATAGCTTGCAGTAACAACAAATTATAGTTCAGACAGAAATCCAAAGACTATAGGATACCATTAGTCTCTCAGAACAGACCAGAGAGCGAAAAGGACACGCTTCACTAGGAGAACCTCTTACTGACTGGAATGTGACTCAGATGTTCCTCCCAAGACCTGTCCTAGCTCATGTTTACATGTGCTAAAGACATATCCCTTCCAATTCCACCTGTGTCCTGGTGCAGCATGTCCCTTCTGGAGGTGACTCAGGATCCTTTGCTTAATTCAGGCACCTGCAAAGAAGTGTTACTGTTTGGACAATCACTGGGAGAGCTGAAACAAGATGGAAAACCCACAGAGAGCTAATACAACCCAACAGTACTACAGCTGCAGTCATCTGTTGACAAGAGGCTCTCTCTGGCAAAATAAGCACATGGAAATGCCTTCAGTCTCTATGAATGGTATTTAAACAGGATGCAAATGGGAGTCTCACTTCTTGCCAAATTTGTCACATTCTTTATTATAAAGCCTGAACAAAAATCACTTACGCACTTGCTGGGAGAGGGTTCCCACTGGTAATGCAAGGAAAAAGAGCTGAATATTGAGCAATCTTTGACATTTCCATTCTGCTCCTGACAGTGGCCTTAGGCCATATTTCTGCACAGGAGACTCTGCACTGCCACAGGGGAGGGAGGAAAAGGAGAAGGAGAGAACAGAAATGGAAACGGGAGTGGGGAGGGAAGGATACTCAGATGGTTTGAGGGCAGTCAAGCCAGTGACTGACAGCAATCAGAATCCTCGTCAAATTCAATCTTCCTCCTTCATGGCTGACAGGTAGCAGGGAGCATCATGAAAACAGACATTCTTCCCTCTGGGCACAGGAAGAGTCTCCTATTACTCTGCAGCTGATTGGAAAAAAAAAAAAGTTGCACTGATAGATGCTGAAAGGAACCATGTCCAGTCTTCCATGACCACAAGATGGAAATGCAAGAGACTCAGGCAGAGTACTGGATGGTGGGGGACAAAGTGAGCCTTGAGGGAGGACAGGAGAAGCAGAGAGAAAAGCTCATTCCAGAATATTGCATCAAAATGAGGACTAGGCAAGCCCCAAATGGAAGGAAGTGTGGAAGTATGTTAGGATGCAAGAAAAAAAAAAAGTAGGGACAGACTATGGACAGAAGAGATGAATGGTTTACCCTTTGAGAAGCTATGTTAAGCTGTTTTCTACATCCTCCTTCCCAATTTGCAACCAAAGGAAGAAGCTCTTGACCAACAGCCAAAGAAAGATACTTATTATAAATCTGTATACTGATAAACAGGATAGGTCTCAACAGGGACTGTGGGAGATCATCCCAGCCAAGTGTCTACACTGAGGCAAAACCAAAAGTAGCACAGGGTCACAGTAGCTCTGCAGCAATCCAGAACAGCACGTCAGCTCTGTCCTGCCTGTCACTTCTGATGTTCCTATGCCACTGCCAGGACACAAACCATCACTCTGATACCTCCTCCAGCACCACAAAACTAGCCCAGAATACTCCTACATCTGCATGATACACAGATGATGCACATACATACCCAAGGACAGCTGTCTTTTGCAGCAGCAAGTTATTTCTTACAACATGGTGTGTTTTTGTTCAACAAGTTTTCGTCTGATGTGTCCCTGAAGTCTCCCACAAGTGTGTAAACCCAGAACGAGAGGAAGGATCATAAGAAAGGTTCCCTCCTTGCTTCTCCAGTAGTCTGGAAACTGCACCTCTGTCTTACAGGAGATGCTGCCAGTGTGACCTGTTTCCCAAGCTTTCCTTAAGGACAGTCTAACTATATGACGAAGGATAACCTTAAAGTGCAGGCAAGAAATACATGAAGTAAAGAAAGCTGGCAGGTATTAATAATTTCAACACTTAAAAAATGTCTTTCTAGGAATAACTTATTGGTAGGAGACTTTCCCACTCCCGTGGCCACAGCATTTTGCAGCCCTGTGTGGGTACTTCTAAATAGAAAAGTCCAAATTGCCAGATACCACACTTACTCAGATTACCAATAAACAAAAGGCAGCAAACACAAAAAGTTACCTAAACAAAGCCACTAAGACATGATGAAGTGAAGTGCTCTGCAGTGAAGAAGTGTAAATTGTCACTACTGTTAATTCCTGGTGTTTTAGTGCTATTTGCTCCCATGGGCAGAGGATGGCAGAACCCTCCCCGTCTGTCACGGAGGGTGCTCTGCAAGGCTTCTCTCTGGTGGTGGCAGCAGACGTTTATCACCTATCGCTGTACACCGCTTCCCTGGATACTCAGCCCGTTCCTAGCCAAGCAGCAGAAGAACCTTTCACATTATCTCCTTTCAGACTTCAGTGCCCAGGGCCAAATTCCTCCCCAGGTCTAGCAGCGACCTCCTTACAGCACCTTTCCCTGGGCACCGCAAAAAGCCTCCTAAGCTTACAAACGATGCAGGGAGATGCACGGCGGCTCTGAAAGCCATGTGCCAAATTGCCCAGAGCTGCAGCCAGATGCAGTATTTAAAACCATTAGACCTGTGCTCCAGGGCTGTGAGGTCAGGCAAGTAGACCCCTTTTTTAGAAAGGAGTGGAAGGGAACCTACGACACACCAAAGTTTTAGCACCAGCTGACCGCCCGAAGGCCTGAAAGGCACCCATCGCCCTCCTCTTCACCGCGAAGGACGTCAGTGCCGGAGCAGACCAGCCCTGATGCCCTGTCCCGCGGCGATCCCCGCACCCGGGGCACCGGCCCGCCGGCGGGCGCAGAAGGCACCGAGCCCACCTGGCTCCTCGGGGAGGCTGCACCCCGCTGCACAACGCTGGACACCTGGCGGCGGCCGCTCGTTCCTGCCCATTGTTCAACGAGCACTTAAGCGCGGGGACATTTTGTACTGATCCCCAGATAGTTTATTGTCAAAACAGCCCGGCCGGGGAGATGGAGGAGGATGGAGGGGTTCGCTGCCGGCCCCTCTCCCAGCCCCGGATACCCGCGCACGGCAGACAAAGGACTTTATTTTCCCCGGCGGGGCGTCCCACAAGGGCAGCGCGGGGCGATGTCAGGCACACCGCGGGCTACAGCCCGACCCCCGGCGCGGCGCTGCCCCGTGGGAAGGGGCCGCCAGCGCCGAAGTTTTCCCCGCCGCCGCCCGTGCCGATCCCGGCCCCGCGGGGCTCCACGCCCGCCCGCGCCCGCGGCTCCCACCTGCGGGGAAGAGGCTCAGCAGCAGCAGCACGGTGCGTGCCAGCTCCCGGGCGAGGATCGCGCCCTCCATCCCGGCGCGGCTGCCGCTCGCAGCGCCCGGCGCGGAGATGCCCGAGCCCCCGCGGGAGGGAGCGGAGTAGAGCCGGCCCCGCCCCGCCCCGCGCCGCGCCCCCGCCCCGGCGCCGCGGGGATGGGCGCAGGTGAGGAGCTCCCCCGCCCCCCGGGGAAGGGCCGCGCTCCGCGGTGCCTCGTTTGGGCTCACCGTGAAGCCCTAAACAAAATGATTTAAGAAAGAAGGGCAGAGCCCAGTGGGCGAATGTGTGCGCAGTGCTGTCTTCGGGGAGAGCTGCTCTCCTCACGGGCAGCATTCTGCCATGCCGAGCACCCGAGGGATCGGGGCCGTGGGGCTGCGTAAGCCCAAGTGGAACGTGGACCGGAGAAAGGTGGGGGGAGCGGCCGGGCTGGGTACGGGAGCTGGAAACGGAGAAAGCATCCCTTAAAGGGCAGGTACAAAGCCATTTCCTAGCTTTGAAGTCCTCACTGATCGCTCCTGGAGGTGTCATAGCAGTTTCTAGAGGCACCAAGGGGATCGCCTCCGCCCTGGCTCGCACCGCTGAGAGCCCGCTGTGGGTCACCACCTATTAAGGGCCAGAGCACCTGGAGTGAGACTTAAAAGTATATGCTGTGACACAAAGCGAAGACTTGAAAGAAGTGCCTGGAAAATAGAAAACTGACAGGGAGCTTAAACGTGGAAAGGGTCCTTAAGAAAAGGATTGTGAGCGATTGTTTTTCATGTCCCTCAAGGGCAAGATAAAAAGTAATCCATTTGATTCTCAGAGAAAAAAAAAAAGAAAAAAGAAAAGAAGTCACTTAAATGTAAGGAAGGCACTTGCGAAGAGCAAGGAGGATTTAGACTACAAATGCATTGCGGAGAAGGGGCTGTGGAATCCCACAGAGAGAGTTTTTTAAGCACTGATGAGACGACTGACGAGGATCTGGGAGCACTCGCTTCTGTAGCAGCAGAACTGGAGTGGAGCTGCTCTTCAGGCAGAAATAACACAAACTACACAAATGTCTACTTTTAACACTGCTTTGGCAGGCAATGTCACGCACTGCTGAGGCGAAAGAAAGGTATACGGGTGACCCAGGCAAAGGAGTCGTGCATGCATTCACCAGCCATGCCCTGCCCAAGGTATCCATAGGCAGCACCTGAACAGGCAGGTGGCCGAAGGACACACAGACTGTCAGAAAACCCGTAACAACACTTCTGGATGTACAGAAAGATGTAGAGGACATATGGCAAAACTTTCACCCAAGGAAAAGTATAAATGTAGACTTCTTGAAATGTGTCAGTACAGATCAGAAAAAATTATTGCAGGTAAAATATTCCTTTTTTTTTTTCTTCTTCCTCTTCCTTTCTGTTTCACTCCTGTCAGATTTTTTTCCAAGGTTAATAGCGCTGTCCCACATGGTCCAGCATGAGATGAAAGTCTTGTCTTATATGTTTAAATGGCTCTCTCCATTTCTTTACTCTCTTTCATCTCTGACAGCCAGTCTCTTTTGATGGGTGAATCCTTCCTCTGCTGCAAAATGGAATACTTTTTTGTTAGCACACCAACAATTTCAAAATCAAATAACGTTTTAAAATCATAATTTTTACTAGGTGCTAGCCTCATCAAATTAATCTTAGGGAGGAAAAAATAACTGAAATACTTAGTTTTTTACTGTCTCCCCGATTTTCCAGGTGTCTCTGGATTTTGTTTCTGTAGGAGAAAAAAAGTGAGCTGGAATTTTTTTATATAAATACTTGATGCATTTACAGTTTAATTTCTTAAGGAGGCAAAGGCAGCGCACAGTATACTATAAGAGGTTTTCACTAAAGCATTATCAAGGAACATGTGATGTTGTTATTGTGGCAGGTTTCTCCCTGTTCTCCTTGATTAGTGCTCTTTCAGTTAGTGGCCTGCCTTTAGGTCCTGCACATCCCTGATCACATGAAGCCAAACTCCGCGTGGCTCTGCATCATATGCCTCATTTTCACAAGCATTAGCTCAACGTTAGATCTCAAAATCAAAGTGGCAACAGTATTCTTCACGTGCTTTGACTGACTATAAATAGCAGCAGTCATTGGGAAACAAAGGTGAATTGCTTTTAACCTTGCCCCTTCATTTATTTTTAATAATTGTAATGACAAATGCAGTTGCCCTTTCCAACGTATTGCACGGAATGCTCTAAGTTCTCTTGTCTATATGCTCTTTTCATTATAGAAGCAAAAGAAAGTTTCTTAAGCAGTGGAGGTTTCTCTTAGGTCTTTTTCCTACCTTTGTCCAAAATACGTGAGCATAAATTAGAAAGGTTCTTCTTTGGCTTTGCAGCCAGCCTCACATGTTCCTCTCTTTGGTTGTCACTGTGGTACTGTGGCAGTATGTTAGGACAGGTAATGCCATCTCTCCTCATCGTCTGCTGGAGACAACTTGCAGTAGGTTGACATTTGGGGGAGTGTGGAATGAAAAGAGAGACAAGAGAGATCTACAGGCTTTGGACATGATACAGATTTGGAGATAAGAATGATAAGCTTGGAGAAATATGTGAAATTATATTTGAAAAGTTCACTTCAGCTTGAAATCCTGAAAGTGACTTAACATTTGTGGATAAGCACCTTTAAAAAGTCAATTCAAAAGATTGTTTTTACACATTCATAGGAGTGCTTGCTGAAGTAAACATTGAATAGATCGATAATATTGGTAAGATTAAGCTAATGTCATTGAAAGACTGGTGCTGTAATGAAGGACTTGTCATTTCTGTATCTGAATGGAAATGCATTTAGAAATTAGCTAGTTTGACGGTTTCAAACAATTTATTTGTCAGACCTATGAAAACCTTTTTTGCAGCATAAATAATCTTAGAATCTATTTTATCTGTGACAAAATGTATCTATTGAGAAGAGAGGAAAATACTCTTCTGATATAGCCAATCAATGCTGGCTAGAATCCTTCCTGATAACCCTGTGATAACAACTTTTTCTATAGGGTTGTACTTTCCTTTTTCTAAATTGCAGATTGACAGACTTTAGGCTGGAGCATGGCTCTTTCATATAAACTGGCAGCCCCAGCAAGCCAGACAGCTCCAGAATTAACTCCTCTGTGATTCCTGAAGGCTTTTAGAAATTATGAGAGTTAGAAACACATATTGATTTACCAATGTTGCTGTAAAAGCTATCTAATCATGGGCATAAAAGTTTGTTAAGCTTTTTAAAAGTGAAAAGTGGTTAAATTTCTGCCTTGTGCATTCATCTAAAACAGCATTTCTGAAGAGTGGCTGTTGGGAATGTCATATGACCACTGTGCAAAAATATATACTCAGCACTCTGCTGTATCTTGATCCTAATTGACAAAACTGTAGCTGGGAATTTTCTCAGCCTCTTGTTTTATTAATTAAAAAAATAATAAAAAGTATGTGAAATCTGCTGGTCTAAACTGTTGGTACAGCAAGGTATAATCCATCTGGACCTATTTTCTAGAAACCTTGAGATTTTGGGACATCCCACTGCACTTTTTTTATTGATCTCTAGTCTTCTGCTCTTCATGCTGACAGGTTAGGGTGGGTAAGTGGAGAAAACTGGTAGCATTTGATAGGCATACATCCTAAGACTTCATCTGTAGACAGCAGGATTATAATGTTTTCCATGCAGTTTAACTGATGAAATTTCTGCTATTTTTAGAGGGATGACACTAAAATAAATTCAGATAAAGTGGACACCTTTATCTCATTCTCCCTGGAATATGAATCTTCAAACTGAATCCATTCAGTATTACTAAAGCAGGAGGTGTGTCTTATTCCCTTTTAATCCAATTGTGTAGAACACTCACTAAGTCCCATTGTGCCTGTGATCTTAAACCGGCATTGCCATCCTCGTTAATTAAAGATTTTTCCAGCACTGAATGTCAAGAGCCTAGATAGAGTCGTCATTGAAGCTTGAAATATATGCTGTTTTTGAAGACATCTTGTATTATCACATGCATAGCACGCTATTGTAAAAACTGTTTTATCAGTCTAAGCTTAAGTGGAAAATAAAGGCTCTAATCTTCTTGATAGTATTTTTGTTAGTTTATAGCCTGCAATCTTACTAAGAAAAGAGATTTGTCTTTATGAACTGCCAAATGTAGTTCTTGCCTTTATCGCTTGCAGCTTTATTTGCACAGGCCACTGTTGAGAATTGACTCCATGCAGCAACCTAGGTCTTTTCAAGTGTTGTTTTGTCTTACTTAATTTTGTTGCTGGGTTGTTGTTGGGGTTTTTTTTTAATGAGTTGAGCATATCAAAAGAATTGTGGAGTAACAGCTGATGTGGCTTCCTCAAACTCATTCTCCTTTCTCAGCTTGCTGCTCTACCCATTCTTCCCTGGCCTTCACATACACAGCAGCTTCAGGCTGCAGACCCAGAGAGCCTTGTCCTTGCCCTCTCTGCCTGCTCCCCACAGGATATTAATGCCTTGGTTGCTGAAAACATATCCAGGCTCTGAACCTCGTGACAAGAACTGACTTTGCTTTGCAGTTTATAAAGAGTGCTTCTGTGTTTTCTTACAGTGCTGTGCCATATCTGAAATCTAAATAAATGGCTAGACAGGGGCTTGTCAGGCATTTTTCTCTGAGGTGATTAAAGCCATGTGAGGTCCAGTTGACTCCTTTGACATGTTTGCTAAATTGCACTATTTTGCATATAAATCTGGGGCTCAAATAAGAAGAAAACTAAAACAAAAGCAAAGGAGCTGCCTTGATTGTAATAATATATGTCAAAAGCGTGATGTGGAGAAGAGGGTGTTTCTCTAGCCTGTGTTCCCTGAGTAGATGAACTAAAAAGCTTGGATTTTTTATCATGACTTGTTTGTCACCTTGCCTCTCAAAGTGTCTTTCTTTAACCTATTTTAATTAAGCATTCTTTAGGTGTATCATAAATTGCTTGGCTGCTTTTTAGCTTTGCAAGGTATCTTCAAAGCTCTTTGGGTACCATTTTGTTTATAGCTTTGTGTAGTTTGAAGAAATCTGTCAGTTCCCCCTTATTCAGCTTTAAAATTTGTTACTAATTTGGGTTGTACTTTATGGGCAAGCAGCCTGTTTTGACTCCTCCTGCTAGTGCTGCTCTCACATGTCTGTTGCAGAGCCTTCAGCCTTTGTCAGAAGAGCATCATATGAGCCTCCTGCTCTCTCCTCATCCCATCGGCAGTGCCTGCTCTGCCTGTCTCCTTGTACAAAGCAAGGTGGATTTGTCACAACCCTAGCACCTTGTCTGGAACAAGGATATCAGTGTTTGGCCTTAAAAACAGCTGTTATTTATTTCAGAGAAGACAGTTCTTAGAACAGTAAACAGACTGCACATGTGACCCATTTACTATTTTTCATAGTAAGACCCAGAAGCTTGATCTCCTTGGCTGCCTCTCCACAAATCTTGTCTCAGTTTCAGCTCAGTTTTGTTCAATTCCCAGGATGACCATGGGCAGCTGAACTAATTAGAGAGCAAGACACTTACTAGTTAGCATCTCCATCAACTCCGATCATTGGGAAAGCTAGCCTTGCACTTTGCTACAGATGGATCAAGTATCCACAGAGGTAACTTTGCCTCTCACTTCTGCCCCTGCAACCTTTTTCAGTAATCCCTATTAAAGTAAAATGCTGTAAATGCTGTTGCCCCTCTCTCTGGAGTAGGTGACCCTTACCAAGGCAGTGCTGCGGTGTCTTCGGGGGCCACACAGCAGGTATGTATGTATTTAGGCTTTCATTACTGTCTGGCTTCACAGTTCTTGGTAACCAAAAGTCTCTAAGAGATTATTTTCCTATCAGTCTTATTCCATTTTCCTACAGCTATCTTGTGCTGCCAGAGGCTTTGAGATCTTTTTATTTTTTTTCAGCTCTGTGTATTTGTGAATGCAGTATGTATTATAATACCCAAGCCCACAGTGTTGGTAAACATACACAGCATTGGAAGAGTTAAGGGTTGTCAAAGATGCCTCCTCATTAAGAAGGTCATGCCCATCACATTTATCATCCAGTCCTCTCTTTTTTCACCTGTAGAAAGTTTTTCAGACTTTTTGATAAGAATTTTCAAAATGGGATGGTAAGCAGCCTGTTATGTAGCATAAGTGAGCTTTTGCAGACACTTTCCTCCACAGTGAATGCTCACTGCCCAGCACCTGGAAAGGCCCACACCAAGGGATTGCACCTTGATAAATTTGCATTTTGATGACTCAGTTTGCCTGGATAACCAGAAGGAAAAAAAAACAGTTAGTGAAGCTGCTCAGCAGTAGAAATGATATTTGTCCCCGTGATACAGGTATTGTAAAGCCTGCTGATACTAATGAAATCATCTAGATGTAGAAGGTTTGTGAATTTGGATATTCTGTTAAATAGGATGGTTACTCATCATTTTTTCTCCTCCTCTTCTGACTTTAAGCATATTTACTAGGGTCATATCAATTCAGTATGCTCAAATTCAGACAAATGAGTTTCAGAATATGTTTTGTGTGATCCCTTTCCTAATTTATCTCAGTTCTTTTAGGGAGTTGATATTAAAATGATGATTACTTAAGTGTGGAATTTATCTAGATGCTTCTAAACACTTCTCCCTACAAATCTGCCTGATATGCAGTATAAACAACTGCATTAGTGTAAAAAAAAAATCTAAAGACCGTATCTGGTTTTATCCTGGTGTGTTAAGTTGGTTCCCTCTTGTGTATTGTATCTGCTTCTGAATTCGAGAGCACTGCTGGTAAAGCCCATATCCCAGCTGTGGGCCCCGTGCCAGGCTCCCATTTGGTATACAGGTTCCCACACTCACCTATTAGGAGGCAACTTCCAGCATCTGTACCAAGTTGCGTTTTCAGAGCTCACCAGCTTTTTGTGCGTGCAGTGGAAAAGCCCTGATTTCACTTTTGCCTGTTAGAAGTCTTACAGACATTTATATATGAAAGTCAGGGTCGTTAATTGACTGCCCATAGAGCCATCCCCTGCTGAAAGGCAGCTGCCTTTGAGGAGGGAGCCGTTGTCACCCGGCAGCGCACAGCACTGATTTAGGGCCAGAAAGTGCCCAACTAAAATGGAGATTATGGATTCTTTGGGGTTCAGATGGAAATTACAGAGCATCCCTTTGTCATCTGCTCCTTGTTGGAAATAATGCAAATGTAAATGTCAGCTTTGCATTCTATGAGCCTATTACCCCTCTAGGCATACAGCCTTTCTTGCTGAGGGGAGGTGCATCCACTGGGACTGGGTTTTCACAGCTGATAGCATGGTTTCTGTGTCCATCCCAAACTACTCCCGTGTCATTCAGGCCTATGTTTGTAACACTGGTTTGTGAGACACTGGCTGTGAAATAGGCTTAGGAAGTTCCTGTCCCTTCTTGCCCTATTTCTGTCCCCTTTTGAGGCACTTTAACGTGCTAGCTCTTTGTTTTGCTGTCACAGATATTTTGAGGAACCACAGAAAAGGCTACTTTTCACCCTAATCTGGTTTGTGATCTGGTTTACTGTGCAGCTTTGTGAACTGGTCTATTGCCAAACTGAGGGAGGAAAAGCAATGAGAACAAGCAGTGAGAAGGAAATTACACTGGCTTGCTGCTAAAGGCAGCATCTCACGCAAGCAAACACTTTTTTTCTACAGGAGCCAAAGTACCAAAGTAAATGCCATGATGCCTCTGTCTGAAGCCAGGTGTGAAGGTACTTACAGGTAATTTCCCCATTGTAGGTGCACACCTAAATAGCCAGGGTGGTTGAAACAATGGAAGGCATCAGTCAGCTCCTCCTAGGAGTGGTTAGTTTGGTTATCTTGGAGTTGTTTCCCTTGCCTCAGGTCAGCTGGTTGATGGTTTTGTGCCCAGTCCAGGTGGCTGCTGCCTCTATTTAACCTTATATTAAGTGTTATACAAGATGTCAGTTATAGGTACAGTCTGTGAAATGCATGATCTCGGGTGTGTTACCAGCTCTCTCTGTACAGCCTGCATATGGCCCATTGTTAACACAGAAGTCAGCCCAGGAACAGCTTGCTTACCTCAGAGAGCAGGCAGCAATTCCCTCCCAGATTTTGCTCAAGTTCCTGTGTTCGAAGTGGATCATTTGGTTTGGGGCTTTGGAGATAAAATTAGTATAGTAATTAGGATGTGGCTGTGGCAAATGTCCACTCAGTAGTCTATGACAACATGCACTGGATTTATGACAGTGACAAGAAATCAAAATAACACGGTAGGGTAGCTCCTTTCAAAGGCAAATTTAAGAGGTGCTGTTAGCTGAATCTGAGTCAGAGTCTCAACCTGGGGTTGAGTCTCGGGGCATTTTTATCTGTAGAACTTTGATGCCATGTTAGTAATTCTCACTGCACAGCCACTATTCAGCTTATAAGCAGAAACCTGCACAAAATGTAAACAATATTTAGAAGTTTTCTTTCATCTTCTTTCACAGATGATTTCTCAGTTTCTCTAACATAATCATATGATCAAGGGTATGTCATTTTGACCCTTACAAGCCTGGAAGAACATGAAAGTGTCAAGTTCCTTTCAATCACTTCAGAAATCCTGCAAACAAACACTGGGTGTATCCAGAACTTGCAACACATCACAGCCTTTGGGTTAGTTTGGCTGATACTATCAGTCGCTGATCCAAGAGAAAACTGCAGCCTATGTTCAAACCAATAGCAGGGTCCTTGATCAGCAAATCAGCTGTCCATCTGATGCTTTTTCACTGGTCCTAAAATCATGAGCCAGACACTGTTAGGTGATAAAAAGGGGTTACCTTTATAAGGATCCTTAAGTGCACAATTCAGATGGAAAACGCTGAAGATGCACCCATAGCATAATGCATATACACTTTTTATATGTTTTAGCACATTAGCATATCTGACAAAAATCCGCAATTAGAGACTGAGTGGTGAGACAATTCTCTCCTGGTTCAACTGTCTTTGAATTCTCTCTCTTTTAGATAGGATCTAATTTTTGTTTATGAAAATGTGTCTCGGAGAGCTAGTTTCAACCTTGACTTCCCTGAGAATCTAACCTTGGACCTCCAGCTTGGAAGTGCTGGTAAGTTTGTCTTTCTGTCTAGTAGAGTAGGTAAAATGCTAGCTACGAATACTATGAGAGGCTACAGAGCTGCAAATGTATGTGTAAAGAATATAGAAAATAGATAAAAGAAAAAAGGCAAAAATCAATTTGGCATCACATTCATTTTGTATTTATGTCATATTGCTGTGTGGTCAGCTACAGTGGATAAAATGTTATTGATTGAAATCTCATTGAGTTTTGCTTCTCTTAGTTACTTAATGAAGACAGGATCTCCATTAAAATGAGCCAGCTGAGGCTAAGATTCACCTGTGTCTAAGCTAGACAACTAGTTGCTGTCTATATCTAGTACAGAAATGTGGGCACCTCTGGAGTGACAGTCACTCAACCTGTTGCAGATAGGATGAACTGTCCTCTGGAGGCGTCTTTCTCCTCCTCAAAGGGAATGTAGACAACTGGTTTAGACAGATATCTCACTTTTAGGTGGCTGAAATTATGTGAAAGTTGCATGTCCTGTTTAGTCTCAAAGGTTAACAGGCATTTCCTTAAAATGTCTAAAAAACAATAAGGTGGACAAATACAATCAATGAGTTTTCTCTCTAAATAAATCCAAAGCAAAACTAACCAAATATTTGGACATGGAGACCCAGTTACAAGCA
The DNA here is from genome assembly GCF_017639235.1 of Corvus kubaryi. Taxonomy (NCBI): domain Eukaryota; kingdom Metazoa; phylum Chordata; class Aves; order Passeriformes; family Corvidae; genus Corvus; species Corvus kubaryi. The sequence continues at coordinate 4,596,715 of NW_024582073.1, forward strand.
CAGACCTGTCCAGATCTTTATCACTACCGGCTACGTTTCATATCCCTTTGTTGCTTTCAGCTGTGACTGGCACAGTCTTAAACAGGTCTGCAAGTCTCCTTGCTCAGTGGGAAAAAAAGGAACCTGCAACTGCCATATGGCACTGGGATTTTGGACTCCACTTGCACTGCCTCACTGGAGAAATTCGGTGAAGTTTCTCTGTGCCATGGTGTGTCCAGCTATATGGTGTACAGACCTTCTGTGTGTTCTGTGGCTAGTGAGGGCAACATAGAGCGAGGTATTAGCCTTCCAGAACAGTCTGTGAGCATCTCCAGCATGTGCTACGTTCATTTCCAATGTGCCTCATGGCATTTCCAGAGATACACACTCCTCTCTGAAGCTCCTCTGCTTTCTTTGCATTAAAACCAACACAGGACAAAGACTGCGGGTTGCAGATGCCCTGTCACTCCATTTCCCACTGAAACATCCCACTGTACTTCCCAAAGTATCTTGCCTGAACAGTCATCCTTCCATTGACAGTGATGCGGGTTGAAGAGAATGTCCTGATGGAGGCAGCAAGCCTAGCAACTGTATCTGTAGGTAAATTCCTCCACTGGTGCACACTGTCACACTTCATTCTCTCGGAGTGCTTGTAACCCAGTGAGACAGGGTGTAGCTGGGTGTCAGTAAGCTGCAACCTTGTCTATGACTTACTTGGCTCTGTCCCCTCCATTGTGCTAGGCAGAGCTCTGGGGGGCCACATTGTGGATCTAGGCAGGGAACTAGCTGAGCTGAAGTATTACTGTAATACAAAAAGGGAGGTAGAGAACAGGATTGATTAAATTTACACCACTGTCAATGAGGAGCACTGTGCACTGCAGCCCCAGCAGTTGTTTTCTAGTGCTGGCAAATTCTGGCCATTGCCTCTGTTTTCAGTCCCTTAAGCTAGGCTGCAGTTTCACATAGATTTAATTTCCTCCTACAGAAGATGTTTGAGATAAATTGCATCTCCTTTTTCACCGACAAACTAAAGGAGACACAGGGAATGCTCTTCTCAGTTCATCTGCACTGAATCTACTGCACAGTAGTGGAGCATCATCAAGCAGTATGCACTTTGGGGCAGGAGAAGGTGAGGGGGTGTAGATGGCTCCCCAGACAGTCAGAGATAGTAGGGGATTACCTTTCCAGCAGCCACAGCAAGGGTCTGAACTCAGGAAGCTCTGCACTATTACATTTCAAAAAGGGATTCCCTCCTGGTGCTAGCTCTTGAGTACACTCCAACTTATGCCCAAAGCTCTCTCACATGTATCAGCTCACTGGCTGGGAGCAGAGGATTAGGGCTACTTGTGTCTTGTCCACATGATCCCTTTGCAAGGGGTGCTACCAGAAAGCTGATACCCCCACTTTTTGACATAAATGTTACATCACTGGTGTCATTGCATTAAACAGCATTGGAAGAAGTATACCCGTGTTGAAAGGACCATGGGAACAAAGTATTTGTGCACAAATTGCTCGTAGACCTGAGTACATTCTCAGGTATAATGTTTCTGAAAATGCTCAACTCACATGTTACATTTCCCACAAACAACTTTAATTCATATTAATTGATAGCCTTCTTGCACTATTTAATTGACTGCAGCTGGATAAAAAGGAAAATGTTTGCTAACTCCTTTTTATACAAGTATGCAACAGTATCTCAGTTTTAACAGCAAGCATATCTTCAAAGGGCATCTTTTTGTTACGCAAATTATGGATTTCACCCAATCTATAAAAGAGCACTTTCAGCGTTCTTCTGATTCTCTTTTACTTTTATGATAATCTGAACATTTATAAGACCAGACATAGTTTAGATGCTCAAAATAGAATAGTATTTTTGGACTGTGACATCAGTTTTTATGCCATTTCACTCTATTTTGAGCTACAATTAAAAGTTCTTTTTAAAACAAACTGTATCTAATTTCTGCACTAAATCAAACCAGGCAACAAGAAATGTTTTTACTTTTAACTAGAATGTCATTAGAGTCAAGACATGCAAATACAATGTGGAATTGTAAGACATCTCAGCCAAAAAGGAAAAAAATCAACTGCAAAGTCTTTGTCTACACTAGAAGAGGACTTTTATTTCTAAAGAAATCCTGGCAAACCCTCATGAAGAATCACTGCTTGCACCAAAATAAAGTGATTTCCCACTAGAGCTTGTTCCAGTTTTCTGAACAGAAGCAGCAATACCAAAACCAATTTTGCCATCCCAGCAGCATTTGCAAGCATGACTGTGTTTCTGAGAGCTGTGTATTATCGACTCCTCCTTGACATCATTATTTCAGCAAAAATTTTGGACCCAGCTAATGCTGTGATTAGGAGCATAAACCAAGAGAACTAGCACAGAAGTGACATTCAGTTTTACACATGGAAATAGTATGGAGAAAATATGCAACAGGTATTTTTTCCTTATAGAGTATTAAGTTTGTAAATAGACCAATGCTCCAGCTACATGCTGGGCCTAAATCCCATTGCAGTATGCCTTTAAAGAGACATGCACTACATATGTGTATATATATATATGTATATATGTATATATATATATATGCTATATATACCTTTGCCATTTCTTCAAACATGTCTTTGTTCTCTGAAAATAAAGCCCATGGCAAAATATGAAGTTTTTAAAAGCAACTTGTTTTTTGAATTTTCTTGACATAGAAATAGTGTATGACCAGTGTGTCTTGCTGCAACCAGCACTGCAGTTTTTACACCCAGCTGGCACAGAAAGGTTAAACTGCATTTAACTAAAGTCCTCAAGAAATTGTGCAGATTTCTTAGCCACTGGTGGCTCAGGACAGAATTTCAGCCCCTGCAGATGTATTGTCTTCAGAATGATGCTTAGTCCTCAGTGTCCAAGAAGACTAAGTGTAAAATTCCTCTCCCAGATGGTAATAAAGAACTGGGTACTACCTGTGACCCAGGGGAAGGCAGTAGTATCTGGAACTTTGATGTCAGTGTTGATTAAAGACTGGCTTTGAGCTAAATGAGAGGCAAATGAGTGTGCTTGGTTAGCTGTAGAAAGTGTCAAATATTCAAAGCCTAAAATTACAGTCTTAGATCTCTACCTTTAATGCTATCCATGACTCATGGGGAGACTCACAAGGTCATTCAGCTCTCTCTTGCATGGCTCTGGGTCTCCACAGCTCCTGCTGCAGGAAGATGTCTTTTCTCACATCTGTCTTGGAGAGCCATGCTTCATGATGGGGCATGACCTGAGCTCAGACTTTCATGTCACTGTTGGCTAGGACCTATCAATTCCTCTTCTCCACCTACTGCCTCATGTTATTGTGATTTTTTTGTTTCCAACCTATCCTTTCTCATTCCTAGCCTCCCATCCACCTCTCCAGCCCCTTCTCCTGTCACACTGCCTCACTGACAATAATGACTTTTGAAAGCTAAAAGTGGTGAGGAGTTATTTCATCTTTTGATAATTAGGAATATGTCTGCAGGTGTTCAGGATGGGATGCTACACTGAGCTGAATGTGAGATACTCCTCCCCATCCAGGCTGTGAATATCCAAGTAGGAGAAAGTAGATCCCACTTTTTCTGATATGCCTAGGAAGTCTCTCCCAGACATACATGAATTGCCTTCTTTGTTTGACCTGTTTCCTATCTATTAAGCAGACTTACTGGGACTTCCCCCAGTTTCCTTTTGGTCTCTTTCATCTTTTCTTTTTTTTTCCTTTGGCTTCCATACTCCATTATAAATAAAAATTTCCTAATTATTTCTGATCTAACCCTTTAAGAGTTTCACATGATGATGACACAGTAAGGAAATGAAAGAAGAAAGATGTATTTGTGAATTGATCTGGTCACCCTCAGGCTTTGAAGTGGGAGAAATTTAGGTCTAGGCAATCCATTTCTGATGTAAATGTTTCAGTCATATATCTGGAGCCCCCATTAGCAAAGGGGCAATCTGTCATAGGCTCTCCCTATATGAGATGCTTTGTGCCTGTGTTCTGTGAAGAAAGAAAGAGTTGTCAACACAGGAGGTGACTATTAAATTGGGAAACTGAAAACATCACTAATAATGTTATTAACAGGAAGAGAATGACTTTTTTTTTTTTTTAACCTAGAAGAGAAACAGAGAGATTTGATTTTATTGATATCTGCACGATAAAAGGAGACAAAAACCCAGCAAGAAAGTCTCCAGATAAGCATATTTCTGTGCAACATGAAATGTGTAATTCCATGGAAACAAATACAGATATAAACTAAAAATGCTTGAGAGCATCTTTAACTTATCAGCATAGGAAAAAGGGAAAGTAAATGTAAATGTCACAGAAAATATAACCAAACTTAAGAGAGCATGCATTGTGTTTAAATCTTATGGATAATGTGCTAAAGATTAGGTTGTATACTAATAACACACATTTTGAAGTGGTAACACAAATATTGGATGAAAATAACCAAAACCAATTTAGTAACATTATATAAATTACGATCATACTAATACAGACCTGTATCTGGTACAATTTCTGCTCAGGTGTTTAGGAGGCTGTTAATTAAAAAAATATGACATTAGTCCCACTTTTTTTAATTGCAAGCAAAACCCAAGGCCACAGTTTTGTGTGAGAAGGGTTTAACCTCTGTAAAATCCCACTGGGCACATTAGACAGACAAAGTTTACTAAAACTGATGTCAAATCATAGAACTCACTATTTTAGCAGCTGCTATCCTTGCTGATGTGCTACAGCAGCTTTTGTTTCATTGCTGCTATCATATGACAGAGTTGAGGGAGCTTCCCCGTGGGAATCCTGCTGCAACCCCAAATATTAGCATAAACAGCTGAATTTCTGCCAGGGTTGGTGACCCTGCAAAGAGCTGCTGCAAGCTCACTCACTTGGAAAGCCGTGCTGTCCTGTACATGGCTTGCTGATCATTTGTCCTGGCCTTTGATATCCCTGGTGAAAGGTTGGAATAAAGGAAGCTAATAATTGCATCTTTTTCTCCAGATGTGATAGTGGAGCCTGTGGGCAGGCACATTGCTTGTATCTCAGTTGCTCAAATTGATTTAAATCTTACAGTGGGTTTTTAACAAGATGGGCCAGTGGCTGCTGCCAGTGATAGAGATGCATACATGGGAAGGTGGCAATACTTTTTACATGTGAACCATGTAGGGTCTTCTCTCATTTTTCTAATAACTCCTGCACCAAAAAAGGCCATGTTTTGGAAGACTTTTCATAATTGCTAGATAGAAAAACGTGAGGAGAGGCTCTTTCCAAAAGCCCTTCTTGGAGCTTCAGCTCTGGTAGATAGATGTGATGCTATTCAAGGCTGACCTCTGACCCTCTGGGTCTTGTCAGCAAGGCAGCCAGCCCCAATCCAGCATAACACAGGACCTGAGAAAAGCTTGCTTAGCTTCTGAATTCCTATATTTTCCCACCAATTAAGATGTCATACATCTGGGGCAGCTTGATTCTGCAGCATCTAATCCCTCCAGAAATTTTCCTAAAGAAACTTGAAAACTACCTTTCTCCTCCATTTGTCTGGAAAAGGCACTAAACTTCTGATTCAAACATGTCCAGCATCATAACATGCTGGGGAAGATCCTGCTGGCATTCACAGCTTTTTCAGGCACTATCTGTTGTATTTGGATTCAGATATGTTGTAATTTAACTTCCCCTCTGCATATGTTGTGTCTCTCCAGCAAACCTAGTTTTGTAGGAAAAGGTTATAATATGGTTTTGCAGAATGCTTTTTGCAGGCATCTCTAAAATATTAAGAATTTCAGTCAAAGAGAAGGGATTATCAAGGAAAAGGTGGGGGAAAAGTTAAATTGCCAAAAAGTTCAAAATGTTTCCTGCAATTACCAGCAGTTTTCAATGTACCTAAGTGTTGCAGTATGAACTATGTCTTCAAGCAGTTCTTGAACCTTCCCAATACAGATTTTCAGATATATTTGTTTATGACTAAGGCTTACTGCATAATGCAAATAATGTAGCAATACAGCAGGCGTGAAGCATGACATGAAAAATACGATTAATGTCAAGCTCACAGATCTAGTCTGTGTGATACCTCCTCAAAGCGCCTTTCGCCTCTGAGTTACACATTTGAAATCAGGAAGACATAGCCTAATTTTTATTATCTTTGGATGCTCATGAGTGTTTAATAAGAATGAAACTTCTGCATGCATTTTCTCATAGAGATCAAATCTTGTTTGAGAAACCTGATAGCTTTTCTTTGTTGGCTCTTAATTCTTTTGATAAATTAGCAACTGAAAAAAACATGGTAGGGGTAATTTAAATTAAAAACAGCAACAACATTTGATACAGTGGCTTGCAAAGTCTTGCTCTTAAAATTAATTTATAATAGCTTGGCCATAAAAATTGCTATGCAATTTGAAAAATGTGACCCTTAAGCATAACCAAACCAGACATCTATAATGTTTTCACAACCAAAACGCCTTTCGTCTTCCATGGGAAAAACTTTCCAAAACACAGTAAATCTTTGTTCATAGAACTGTGGTCCAGGCATGAGACCTCAAGTCTTCTTAGAAAATTTTATAGGCTCTGTAACTGTTCAAGACATACAAGCACAGTATGGTTTCCTATATGATGAAATTCGGCCAGGTCAATATTGCCTGACCCCATGGGGGCTCTAGGCTTGCCAGGATTCTGTTACTTGGAGTGTCTTCACCTCTCTGACAGACACACAGCTTATTTGCATTCATTTTCCTTGCTGCTTCAAAATCCACCACATCGGATTCCTTTACTTGATCCTGTTTTAATTGAACACAATTATTTTTGCTATTATATATGGTTAGTATAAATAAATGTTTTATGCACAGGGTGCCAAGTGTTGTTCACCTCTGTTCCAGTCTGCATGATGGAAGAGGAGCCTTAATTTTCAAAGGAAGAGCCTTTGCAGCAACCCCTTTTGAAGTATGTTAAATGTACTTTAGAAATGCAGGTATTATTAATCAATATTATGTCACTGGATTGTTGAGCATTTTCTGCATTTCCAGAGACTGTGGCAGTAAGGTTCAGATGTTCTTCCAGTAGCAAGTATACCATCAGACATATATAACTTTGTAGTTAAATACACTTTATTATGAACTTATATCAAATTAGATAAGGATTTTCAGGTGTCATTGTTTTGGACAGTGATACATTGCAGCACAATAGTCACGACTTAAGCAAATAAAAGAGATACTCCTCCTCTTTGAAATGTTTTGAGAATTATTCACTCCTTTCTGAAATGTAAATAAGTAAGGCAAGAGGTTATATGGATTGTCAGCACTCCAGTCTGGCAGTAACAGAAGAGGGTGTAACAGGACAGACATTCCCAATACCAGGTAAAGGCAAGGTGGCTTCTAACAGCATTACAATGATTGACATTAACTGCTTCCAGTTAAAGAGGCTTCACCTAGTCAAGAAGGCTAACTGCTTTGTCTTGGGAGGTGAGAAAACAAACTATGTTCTTAAACAAGCATCCTCTTAGAAAAAAAGAGAGGAAGGGAAGCTGTCAGGAGGACAATACTTTTGCCCTTGTATTGTAAGGCCCAGAGACCAAAAGGGTCAGCTCTTCCTGAGTCTGGGGACTGACTTTTTGACCTCCAGAAGCAGCTCAGTTTTTTAAGCTTATCCAAGAGCCCATCATTAAGATACAGGACAAGTTTGGTGGGACTGGACATGAAGCTGCATTCACCCCGTCTGCCCACCTGGAAACCTGACTGTGAGCTGACTCAGGCTGCTTAGATTAGGGATGTTGCTCGGGAATATCTCAGGGAATAGACATGTCTCAGTAAATGAGAGTTTGCTGTGACCAATGGATTTTCAAATGTGGACAGACATTTATTAGTACCCGTTTGAAGTTTGTTCAGCAGTGAGATCTCATGTGAATAAAAGCCAACCATGAAAAAAGTTACCAATATGCTTTATGCCTGTTTTTATGAAGTCTGAGACTTGTTCTAATCAGGATTCCACAAATGGGCAGCCTTGAGTGCTTCCTATTTTGGTTATCACTGAGGCTTGGAGGAGAGCTTTGCAGATGGTCTTTTCCATCCACATAGCATTTATCAGGAGGATCTCATTACACAGATGCCTGTGGGCTTGCCATCTTATTGAGGGCAGTCACACACTAGCTGTGTCTGCACCCAGGGCCAGCAGGACAGAACCAAACTCAGCTACAGAGGTCATTCAGCCGTCTGTTAGACTTTCAAATAGTCTCATTTGGTCTGGTGCAGTTCTGGCTGTCCCTCTGAGGCTCAGCCATCTCTATGGCTATAGCTGGGCAGCTCATGGGCTGAACCAGCATGTATGATAGGAGCCTGGCTGAAGGAGAAGTTTGTTTTGGTGAGAAAGACAAAATCCAAAGACATTTCTTCCTACCTTGTTTTCCACAACATCTTTGGTGGTGTTAATTTGTAGGTCTTTCCATGAACACCTTCCATCATGCTCCACTGATTCTGGTTGATGGTCTTCAGCTCCATAATATGCAGCCTCTTTGATATGATGTGTGATTGAATGACTTGCAGACGGATAAGGAATGCACTGCTGCTTTGTTACAGGTGACAAACATTCCTTGACATGGCGAATTCCCTAGACAGCATAGGGACAACAACTCATCCATGGGAAATGCTCAATAATACTGTCACCAGACTTCAGCTGTGAGACCCACAAATTTACCCGCTGCTGATCAGCAATGCCTAAAGCCAGTTCTGTGCTGAACAACTTTCCATCTGGTACTTTAACTGCCACTTTCAATCCCTGAATGAGCACTTGACTGCACCGACTCTGCCTGAGCATATTTTACTGCCTGAGATACACTTAAGGATACTACCTGAGAGACACTCATCCTCCTATCCCAGCCAACACTTCAGCCATTGTGGGAGTCAACCTGTACCCCAGAATGTATCCTTACTCTAAGCTATCTTCTTGCCTCCTGTGTTTCCATGAAAATTTTCCATGTTTATGAATCCACATTTTCTCACAAGAAACTGTTTCATCAAAGCATTCCCCGTCAGCTGCAGTTTTCTTTTACTTCAAAGGCAAACACTGTGTCAAAGACCTGCATGCTGGGAAATTTCTAAGTCAGATGTCTTGTCTTGAATATTAAAAGGAGTCATTTGGGGTGGGGGGTTGTACACAACACATAATGCCCAGTGCGAAGTATTTGAGATAATCACATTAAACTAGAAAAGCATCAACAGTATGTAAGATTCAGGACTGCCTGAACTGTGACCCAGAGCTTTTTTTTTTCTTATCATAAACTGTGGTGTCATCAAAGTGTTGACTGCCTAGAGCAATGTTTAAACCCATATACTCACTAAACTCCCTGCATTTGCTTCCAAATAAAACTCTGTGTGTGTGGTGGAGGTGGTGTGTTAGCTGTTGACATGCTGGGTTGTTAGTGTGTTTATCTCTGTCTAGGAACCTGGACATGGTTCTTGTCCTGGACATGTGCTGACTCCCATGTTATGTTGCAAATACAGGTCTGGCCCCTGGAGAGGCAAACAGAGCCATGTGCAATGTTCTACCATCTCTTGTAGGAAAATACACCTGCTTTACATTCCTGATTTAGGAGCAGCACTCCCTAGTTTAGTGTTCCCACTCACACACTCCAAACCACGCACTGCTCATTCGCTCCCTCTTCCCCTGCCTCCTTCAGCAGGATGAAAAGGGGAATTGGAGGCACAAAAGGTAAAGATCTTGGGTTGAGATAAGAAAAATTTACTGGAAACAGCAATGAGATAAGAAAACAAAGAGTAACAGCAACAATGCTTATAAAAGCATGTACAAGAAACAAACAATTCACACATGAGTTCTCACCCCCAACAATGACTGACTGCTCCTTTCACCAGGCTACCCCATCCCCTGTCCCCAGAAAATGGGTGAGGTGGTGTAGAATAACCTCCAAATCCTACCTATGCCCCCTCCTGCCTACTGCAAAAATTAGCACTGTCCTGGCCAGGACCAGGACCAGGACAACCTGCCAAGGCAAGCAGGAAGAGAAGGTGAAAACACACCACCATCAAAAATTGTTTATGACAGTGAGGTACCCTCTCCAAATCAAGACATTTGAAATTATTCAGCTCTGTCTACTCAAAGTCACTGCTTTGCTGGTAGGCAGCTAGAGACTGTGCCAGGGGAGACAGAGCTTTGTGTCAGGTACTTTGGGAACATTACTCTTACATGGCTTATCTTCATGGAAAGTCCTGCCAAGAAAGTTATTAATAATACTCTGACAGAAGTCGAGTAGGCTTTCCTCTTCCAGAGCAAGTTTATTATACATGCTGAGATAAGGATTAGTGTCCCTCACCATCGTAGTTCACATTTTACGACTGAAAAACACCTCTGGCTTCTCCAACTAGTTGTCCAAGGCTTGCTTTAGCTTCAGGCACATTTCATGTTCACAAGAATTTTTTTCAGCTCTCACAGCAAAAGCCTTACATATTTATAAAAATGAAAGACCAGCTAGATTTTGAGATATATATATATGCATAGGTCAGTGTACCAGCCCAGTCTAAGCTCTCAGAAATACCACTAAGCCTTTTATCTTGAAACCAGGCTTCCTCTGGTAAAGCCTTTTGGGCCAGTGTGTGTGCAAATTTTGTGCTACTTTAAATCTGATTTTATCACAGCTCCATCTGTGGACTGTCATTCCAAGCATGGATCTAGATGATGTTAAACAGCAGCTACAAAGATTAAACATTTAAAATCAGCAGGTCTGGATAACCTGCACCTGTGATTTTTAAGACGACTAACTGAGGAGAACCAAGGAGCAAAAATGGTGATTTTCAGCATACCGGAAAACTTCCAGCAGTTTCCAGAAGACTGGAAGAAAGCCAATGGCAAGTCAGTATTTTAAAAACCCATAGCAGGAAGCCTGGATATTACTAGCATATCAGAACTATTTGGAAGCAAAACAAAATGTTGAGTTGTGAGTTTAGGACTTAATTTTAAGGATAGAAAGAAAGCTGTTTCAAATCAAAATTGGTTTATGGAAAACAAACCTTGTCAAACTAAAATATCTTTTTGTGATGAGACTGACCACTGCTGAAGACAAGTTATTAAAATAAAGAGAGACGACATGGTACTACTACTTTTGCAGAAACTCTACATCATCAGAAATTTCATGTTTAGATTGAGACTGTAAAATTTAAAGAAATATTCAAATTGCTTAGCCAAAACCTGTAGAAAGGGTTCCAAAAAAACCTAAACACTTCTGACAAAACCTTCTCTCCTCTGCTATTAATTTTGAAACACAGGAAAAGGTAAGACCCATATTGCTCACCCATGCAAATGGGTATTTGCATAAATGATGCAAAAACTAATGATAGCAGGATAGTGATGGCTTTGATTGCTGCTGAGCAGCTCAAGTTATGCAAATATACAGATACTGTTCCAACAAATGAATAAAGGGAAGTGGCAGGTAAGTTCACCAATAAGCCTTTCTTTGGGATGTTCTTTCTCATATATTCTCTCTTAAATAGTCAGTCCATGGCATTATGCTCCAAAATAAATACAACTTAGTCGTCTGCTGCACACCAGCACTATGCACCAGATGTTTGAAAGCTGTGAATACATTTTAAATGCCATTTTACAGTGTCTGATTATTAAACAGGATGAAAATTTTGGGCTCTATGCAGGAAGCTGCAATGACTGTCTTATCTGTGAAGGATTCATTTAATTTGTGGCAGAATGGCTGCATTTCCCCACTGCCAGAGGAAGCAGAGGAAATTAGTATGAACACACTCTCACTGAAGAGGATGGGAGAAAGCCTGTGTGTGTGCATTCATAGAGATGTTGGGTTTACATTGATTCGAACTCACCAGACCTGTAAATTGAGAAAAGTGAATGAATTCTAGTTCATCCTGTGTAGACTTTCCCATGTGAAATGTGATTGGTCTTACTGCATTTGTATTTAGTTCACTGGTGGGTGTAGCAATCACCCCTCAGTCTCAGCTGAGATTTTTCACTAGCTGGTACCTTTGTTTCCTGTTGTGGATGACCCCATGAAACACAACCACAGTCAAATAGACATGAAGATCAAGTAATCACAGTCTAAAAAGGCGCTACTCCTTGTCTGAGAGTTGCCACCATGGAGGTGGGAGATACGGAGTTTATTTTACTTTTCATGGGTCTGAAAAGCCCAGGTTTAGGGTGGCTCCATCTCTAGTTCTCTAACCACTGTCTGCCACCACCTAACACCAGCCACAGGGTGCATGTCTGAGATCTACAAAGGTACTTGGGAAACTATCTCATACCAGCTTCCCATGGATATCCCTTGAGACTGGAGATGGAGACAAACCACTGTTCGATTTCCTTAAAATCATAAGAAAGTGGCCACTAAGAGAGCTATACATCCAGGATATGTGTATTAATGAGCTCTAGGAATAAAGGCACAGCTTAATTTGGAAGAGAGAGTGCTTTTTTCCAGGATCACTCAAATGAAAAAAGTGACCTATTCTAGCCAGCAGACTCCTCTGGTGGTCCCAGTAATTCTGCATTGAGGTATAACCCAGGGCAGCTCAGGATGCATCTGCACTGGTGTTTCTATTTGGATTGGGAGTATGCTTTTCAACTGTATGTCCTAGTTTAGCATGCTTTGTGAAGCACTGTTGGAAAGCACAAGCCAGGTTCTTCTGGGACTAACCTAAACCAGACACTGCAGATCAGGAGCACTGTTCCATGTGCAAAAGAAATGGTACTACTACAGCTAGTCTGAAGTAAAACCTTCAAAAACTTGTATATCACAAACATCAGGTCCTCTGTACCAGGACTGATTTGCTTTGCAGTTCACTCTTGCTGTGCTGCACGGCTGCTGTTGCAGATATACTCCCTGGCCAAACACCAGCTTAGGGTGTTCATCATGGCTGAATGTCTCTGTGTTAAACAAAATGGCATTTTCTGTCTTCCAGCTGGAACTGAAAAAGCTGCATGCCCATACTACTCTATAAAAAAAAAAAAAATCTATTTGGGGCTAAAACATCCTCTTCAAATAAATCTTGAAATAAAATTATGAAGATACAGATAGAGAGAGAGAAGACAGCAACAGAACACCACAAAGCATTCCTCAGAGAAAAGTCTTGAGCCTCAGACACTGAATGTGTTCTGCAATGGGATTGCTTATTCCTGTCCCAAACCCTCTGTGTTTCTCTCTAAAGGGAATAATTTTCTAATGTGCCTGAGGAGCTGGGTAAGCATGTGAAAGCATAACTTCCAAGTCTTTTTCATCAGAAAAATGGAGTTTTACATAGTTTGTTTTTTTTTTTTCAAAAGTGGCTGCTTCAGAAAAATGCCAACATTTTTTGGAAGGCTGTAAATTGGATAAAACTCATGAGATTTTCATGTTTCAGAAGTTTCCAGGCTATGAACACTTTAGTGCTTAAAACTGAGGGAAATTTTAACCAAAAAACCTAGCATGATTTTCTTTTTAGCCTCTGCATAAATCTTACTGGGAACAGGATCCGTGTTAAAAGAAAACACAGAAGGTCTTCTCTAAAGTGCTACAGTTTACTACAACTGCTACAAAATAAATTTATGGATTTTTTTTTTTAAGAGCAAAAGAGGAATGTGTAAATATAGATCCAGGGGTGAAATATAAATGGAGGAGAACTTTTATTTCCCTTGTAAAGTAAAAAAGGAGTGATTTTTAATGTACCTAGTTTTTAAAAAATATATCTGTTGAAAAACAGAAAAAAGCTATTATGTACTTCAATGTGATAGAGGTAACTAAAACCTAGATGCATAAATAGAAGTAAAAATATTATACTGTTTAGGAAAAACAAACTGGTGGAAACCTATGAAAATATTCACGTGACATTTACATTCAACTTCATGTTAATAGATATGCAATAAAAATTCAGATAAGAAGATGGCACTAAAAATCCAGAGCTATCATTTACTGACACTGCTGTCTACCTTTTTATCGGACGTGATTTTTTGCTTGGAATGTTCCCTTGGCAGACAGAGAAATACTTTTTGTTGTATTTTCTTTCTTTCCTGCTTGCTGCTTCCTGTCTGCATGTGATGATGAGATGTCATTTCAGCACACAGCATTGAGACATCTGACAACAGCCACTACACCAGCGCAGTCTATGCTGCTTTCACTGCCAGAACCAGGACACCTTGAAGGAAGATTAAAGCATCCAACCTGCAGTCTAACATGGAAAAATGTTAGCATAGATGCTGCAGGTGTGGGAAAGCACTGTGCTCAGTCAGGAAAGGAGTGGGTGCCTGGCTGCCAGCTGATATTGTCCATGAGGCTGTGCCAATGCCATCAGCCACAGAAGTGCTGAGGTCTCCCCAGCTGTAAAGAGGAGTGAAAAATTCAGAGTGAGTTCTGGTGCCATACATGCTGCCTCAGAGGGCTGGGATGCTCCAGTGCAGAAAGCAACATTTCTCTGTCTGTCGAACCACAGAGGTAATGACTTCTACTAGATTCCTTGGCCAGTGTCTGTGGAAGTCCGTGACAAAGTGCCAGAGTGCCCACCAGAATGGGAAGCAGGGTGGCTGCACTGAAGGTCTAGAGTGAGGGCAGTGGTCATGATCCTGCACTTGGGTGTGTGGGAGGTGGGACATAGAGTGCATAGGTGCTGTGGAAGGAGCGGGTTGTCCACAGGAACGGAGAAGTTGGGGAGGCCTGTAGAAATTCTTGCCGGCAATGTCTGACTGCCACCAGTGTTGCTGCTTGCTGTAGCCATCAGTAGTGACACCTCAGCAAAAGTAGTTGGATAGCAGGTGATGAAAGTGAGTCATGTCCATTTTGGCATTAACTTGTAGTGGAACTTCAAGAGAGTCTAAGGATGAAGTCTGTCTCCCGCTGGACACCAGGACTTGGAAAAAAGCTGAAAGGTCATTTACACCATTCTTCTGTGCTGAGACACTTTTAGCTTTCCCTAAGCAATTTACTAGTGGCGTTTGTCCAGGTGTATTTCTAGGGATCCCTTGCCTCCTTCAGCAATGTATTCTAATGCTTCATCACTGGGAACAGTTTTCCTATTGCCTAATATAAATCATTCTTGTTTCTGTTTAAGCCCTAAACTCTTGCACTGTCCACCTGGGAGGAGAGGAAGAGTTTGCTCTGTCCTCTTTCCACCTACTTCTCACATATCTGAAGACTGTTGTTACAGCTCCCTTACATCTTCGCTTATTGAGGCAACTATGACAATAGCAATGTTCTCTAAGGTTTGTAATCAGTGGACACTGAAAGCAAAATCAATCAGATTGACATCTTGAGGGAAATGAGTTATTTGGCCTACTCCTAGCAATGAGATTTCCTGGCTCACCAGAGTATTGCTCTGTGTACAGGGGACAGGGAGGAGGGAATAGCTGTGAGCTGCACAAATTGGGAGGGCAGGTGAACCCTGGTATGAACGTACCTTTACCTGTGGGGCATTGTTTTATGGCACTTCTCTATGGCAACTGAAGAGACAATTTTAAGAAGTACTTAGCTGGTAACTGTAAGAAGAAAGACAAAGCCAGCCTCAGTAAGGACTTAAAAGTGCCTCCATCATTTTTAAGTCTTTCTCTACATGCTTTTATCTGAGACTCTACGAGTGGAGCCATGAGTCCTGCATGAAGGAAAGATATGGCAATGGACTGTTTCAAAGTATCAAATTCCGCTGAATGAAGCCATCAAAGCAGACTTAGTGTCACTCAGGCCAAGCTTCTGGTGGAGTGGAGATCCCTTGCATTTCATACACCACAGCACAGGCTCTGACACAGTCACCTCATACTCTAAGAGGCAATTTTTCAATGTGAACAAGGTAAGCAGCACAAAGTAGTTATTACGTAGTTTTAGTTCACACACTCATCATTTGATGTTTAAAATAAAAGCTTAAGTGGAAGAGGGTCAGAATGCAACAAAAGCCAGAGTGACAAGTGCCATGAAGGGCTACAGTATAATTAGTGTTAGGTTGTATTTGATTTAATAGTTTTACTGTAAGATCATTGTTCAATAAAATGCTAGGACATTTTTAATGAATTAAAGCTTCAAAGTCTCACTTCAGTATTGGTTTTATTTTTTAAGTCAATAATTTATGAATAAGGTTTATTAATTTAGGATTAACATGCTGCCATGTTAGTCAATTCATTATTTCATGCAAATACCAGCAAATAGATTTAAATATGATTAATTAAATTATGTTAATACTAGCACAGATGCATACACTTCCATTAACTGGAAACAAGGTAGGATCTAGTATTTATGAAGTAGCCTCTGGATACTGGGAAATCTTTAAAGAACACAAAGACGGTAAAATTCTGGGTACTGAGTGACAACTACACAGCACACAAGTGCAGCAGATCCATTAACAAAACAACCAGCTTTTCAACTTATTGTTGGCTACAACCAGTGTGTTTCTCAACTGTAATGCAAGATAAGAAGATGACAGTTATTAATTTCAATGACTCATTAAATAATAGAGAACAAGTGCATATAGCTTTAGCTCATCTCATAACCACCGTAATCAATGTGCCCACAACTTGAAGGAACGCTCTGTTGGCATTGACTGTCAAAATAAGCTACAGCTGAGAACTGGCTAGGTTTCTGATTAAAATAATCTGTCAAACAGAAGCAAATTAACCCTGTGGTGAAACTGATGCTGTCACTTTGATGGGTAGAATTTGTTTACTATATGAAATTCTGTGGTCAGTGCTGCGATAATATTCTGCAGAGCAATGCAAGGAGAAGTGTCACAGTCTGTCATTTTCCTGATGCTTTGAGGAATTGCAGGGGATGTGATTTTGTTTGCTTTTGCACACATACATACACTTGCACAAATAATCCAAGAAATCCTCACTGAATATATTTCAAAATTGCTTTCTCTGGGTGCCATAACATTGTTTTCATTCATTTCATTGAAAAATACAAACATGCCATAGCACAGCAAATGCTATTTGCAAAGCTTATGGCCTGCTGAAGCAATATGTTAGTATGATTTGTCACAACAATAGCCTAATTTGCCTGTTTTAGGAAGGAAAACATAATCCTCTGGCAACATGCAAAATATTTTATTTTCCCCATGAAAATTAAAGCTGTGTATTGAAGAAGAAATGTATCCCTATAACTAGCACTCTAAAAACAGCCGCGCCAGATTTTTCCTCAGTTTCCCCTTTGACAAGTTTTTCCTTAAGCTTGCTGTATCTGTAAAATTGTGGTAGTGCTACTTTCTACTGCTTTTTGCCTCATATTTGCACTGTAGCTCTGTAAGACAAGAGCTGTTTCTTTTTATGTGCAGTACTGCCAACTTAAGATGTTTTTCACGTGTCTCATGATATTTGATGCTTTCCACAGCTCTTGTCATTATGTGAGAATCTCAGCATTCATTAAAAAAGAAAAGTTCCAGTCCTAATGGCTGTAGATAAAAGCTCAGATATGGGCTGTGCATATACAGTAATCCTCAAAGAGTAGAAAAGAAGAGGATAACAAACAGGGGCCCTAATTTTATAGCTCCTGGTAGATCAGTGCTTGCTTGTCATTTTTTAGCTGATTATTTGCAATCCTTCAGTTTTGGGGTTGCTTCCTGAGCACAGAAAATGAGGCCATTCTCACCTTCTGGGGTCGATGGATCAATTGGAGAAGCACCCCTGGTGGGGCCTCAGTCCTGCCTATGGACATGTGAGTGTACCCCTCCTTCTGGGGCTAAGGCTGCTGGAATCAGTTTGGTGTCAGTATCAGTATCGTGTCTCCATAGCACTTGGGAATAGGTAATGTTTGTCCTGTGTAACCTAGCACACTGTTGGTAAAAAACATGTCACTGCTTTGCTGGCACTGGAGATTCAAAGACAGCGTTGTCACAACAGCGCTTCTTTTGCTTTTCTCTTTATAGCAATTGTTTTCCTCTCAGTATGTGGATGTTTATAATTTTTTTTTTTTTGTGGTAAGATTTGGCACCATACTCAGTGTTTGCAAGCACCTACTTCTGCTGCTGGTCCATTCCTGACAACTAAATGGTGTTCAGCTGATAGGAGACCTGTTTGTTCAACATCTGAAGTGAGTTTTGCCAAGACTCCCTCATAATTTTGTTCTTGCAAGGGTGGCATCTCTTTTCTAACTGGCAATCTGACTTTCAGGTGGTGCCATCCCACCTGTACAAAAAATCCCACTTCTCTTTCTACGCTTAAAGTTTCAAGGGGCACTTCTCCAATATTGCTGTGTTTTGAAGAAATATACCCTGAAATGTGGTGGAAATCCAGGGGAAAAGGAAAATGAGGAGGGAAGGGAAGGAAAGGAAATGACATGCTCTGTAACAAAGGAGAAACAAAAAAACCCGTTTTGTTTTCTCCTAGGTTTATTCACAGTATAGTAGATTCCTTTACCCTGTGCCCAAAGCGTGTATGTGTATGTACCATTTGGACCCTTGTTCAGCTGTAGTCAGTATTTTTCAGTATGGATTTCTCTTGTGGTGAGTTGCCTTTCCCACTAGGACTTAATGACATCGCTTTTGGTAGGAGATGTGTGTCCTTTTTCCTCTGCTACTTTGTGGAGAGATGCACTACAAATCCCAAGCAGTTGCAATACCTGTGATACCTGCATTTTTGGACTTCAGTGTAACAGTTGACTGTGGTCTGCTAAAGAGCATAACTATTTCACTGATTTCTGCTGCGGGAAAGTAATTTGATCTTTCCCTGCAAGTTTTATGGTAGATTTGCACTGACACCACAACCTGGGAACATGCTTCTGTGACCCTAGTGCAGTACTTCCTCTCCATGCAGTACTCAACCTGACACACTGTGGAATCACATCTTTAACCTCAGTTTCCTTAAATTAAATTACACTTAATATTCTGTTTCAAAAAAGCATGAGATCCTTTGAAAAAAGGCACATCTTAAATGCAAAATGCTGTTGATCTGGTTTGATTTCAAGCAGCATAAACTCCTTTTTGCCTTTCCCATATTGCCTGTTCCTTTTGCCCCAATGCAAAATTTACATTACTGTCTAAATGAATGATGGGAAAGTGTGTTGGATACAATGCACTAATAAATTAGGTCATGGTATCTGATGACTTGTCAGTCCTTTTGCAGGAGAAGCAGAAACAGTGGAAGGAGACTGCACAAGTCCTATGGTCGTGCTATTCACTAAGCAGACAGTGCACATTGCCTGTAGGACAGCAGTAACTATTATAGGTTATTATAGGTTGAGCTGCAGGCATCAGGATGAGCTCATCTCAAGAATCTTTACATCTACAGTACAGATGTGTTCCCTGTGGCCACCAGTCCAGGAACCTCTAAGAGCTGACTGGGAAAACCAGGTATTTTTAGGAGTAATTAATCAGAAGCATTGTAGACATCTGCCTAAATATTAAAAAAGTCGTGTACCCAAAGTGATTCTTTTCTTCCAACAATCAGCTCAGCCATAGGAGTTTTCATGGTAGCTGTCTACATCTGGTCACATAAAATCCCCACTGGTGGACTCATTTCTGACCTGGAAGGTACTTTAGACGCCACAGATGGCCCTTTCCATCCATATGCTCCTTCCCATCAAATTCATTATAATTAACTCATGCTTGGTATTGCTTCAGGTGGAAGGCATTATCATTTCTGTTTTGTCATTACTGTCCATATACTGGCTGGATAAATAAAAGATATTATAAAAACCAGCAGCTATTGTGCTTTGGACTGTGGCTGCTACTGAGATTTATGCTGAAGAAACTCAAGCTTATCTTTTTCATCAATATTTTGCAACCTTCACCATGTGTGCTGTTAACTACAAGTTACCATCTTGTTTTTGCGTTGGTACATCACCTAGATCTGACTTTCCCTTGACTTACACTAGGATTGGACTGGATTCCTGAGCCTTGCTCTAAATAACATTCATAGAAGCGATCCTGGACATTTTCCAAAGTTTAATAACGGTTTGCCTAATTTTTTAAGAACTGAAATCTCTTGTGTCTTAAGAACATGGTAGCAAAACAGCAGGAGCAAGGGAGGATGATAACAGGAAATCTTCTCAAACATATTTGAGCTACCAAGTATCTATCACTTGCAGCCCCAGGGCCACTGCCATGGGATTTTAACAGGCATAGCATGCAGGCACTGCATGCATGGGGTTTTTAAACAATGAGAACAATCTCAAAGTAAATGAGGCACTTGGTCAGCCTCTGGGAATAGGCAGCAGGACTTAGAGGTAGCCATATGAACAGCATCCTCATTGCTAGTGTCTTACAGTCAAGAGCCTCCTGCTATTTGTTAGTCTAGAGACAGAATTCATCTCCCAAGTCCCACACAGATTTCCACAATGGCAAGTTGAGTGTCAGCACAACTTCTAAAATGACCAGCAGACCCTGATACTACATCATATTGAGTTCTTCATGGTCTGTGTCAAAACCTGTGTACATGTGGCTTGATAGAGCATTCTGAGTAAAGGAATTCTGGTTCTTCCCATGAGTTTGCAATTGCCCTTGAGAAAGTTAAGTGGAACCTGATTGACCTCTACAGTTTCCCATAACAGATATTCTTCAGTCATAAAAACAAGCTCCTCTTGGAGTTGCATTAGGACCCAAAGCCACAAACACAGCTGAGGGACAAGACTGCTCAGAGCTAGATGGACAGGAGGTTTTCACTGGGGAAGGGTGCTTCCAAGTGCAGGGGACGGATGTTCTTCTGGTGGAGCTACATGCCTAGTACAGTAGGAGCCAAAATAATCAAGGAACACTTGCAAAGAAAGCCCCCCCAGGGACAACGCTTGCTGTGCAATCCCAAGAAAAGCATTGGGAGACACCCCTGCACTGTTTGGAAGAAGAAACTTTTCTTCTGTTGTGTGATTCCTCCATGTACGGCTCCAGGAAATGGGAACTGTGTTTGATCTTCATGAAAGGTGAAGCCACAATAAGGAAACACCATATTCCATGGTGAGCTCCTCCTGAGGCTGGGTTCAACTCTCAAGACTTGGATTACTGACAGGTGACGTGTGTGAAATGATCTAACTCAATGACTGCGCACTGTGTACTTACACCTCATGTCATTCCTGATTAAATGGCTGGGCAAGGTAAAACAAAACTTTCAGAGTAAAGAGACGGAGAAAAAAAAGTGCTGAATATTTAGGCAATCACAAGATGAAACCAATCAATCAATCAATGAATCAATGTAACGCAGTCAGGAAAATAAAGACATAATTGTGACATACATCAGTTCAGTATTTCTTGTAGCTGGGAGGTGTGCCCATGCCATTGTACAAGGGACTGTTAGAATCCCATCTGCTCTGTACAAGCTCATACTCAAATATGTGAATTCCAGGTGGAAGAAGGGCAAAAAAGGGTCGTTAAAAAGAAAGGAGAAGTGGAGCACTCATTTCACAGGAACAGAAAAAAAAGAGTGTGGGTGGTTTAGACTAGAATACAGAGTTACAATCGTTCTGTATATATCTGTTAAATGGCTAATCACCAGGTAGTCATTAAAGAATTAAAAGTTATTTAACTAAGATGACAACACTGGTACAAGGACAAATGAGAGGAAAGTGACAGTGAATAATTTGGAATGGGAATTAAAAAGCAAGGTCTCATCCTCCAATGCCCTAGAACATATTTCTGATTGGAGTAAGAAAGCAAGTTGTCTAAGGTATTTAAAATGAGCTTGTTGTGACTAAGTGACAGTAGTCAGATTCCCACTATCCTACATTTGCCTTTTACAATAATACAGGCAAAAAGGAAAGCTCAATATTTTGTTGACAAGAAGGTCTCTGTCAATGATGGAATAACTAACCCAAAAGAGAAGCCTTGCATATTTAGAGCCTCAAGACAGGGACACCCTTCTTCACCTAAACCCCAGATTCTGGAGGGTTTGTTGGCTCAAAGAAAAATTTGAAGCCAGACAGTTCTTTTCTGGCTTCTCATGGCTAGTATTTGTAATTTGAAAACTTGCAGAAACCAATCCAAAGCAATTAGTTGATGGCAGAAACACCCAGAGTACGTGATGGATTGTGCTGTGTTCAATAATCTTACTCTCTGGATGAAATCTTGGCTTCAGTGCAGTCAAGGTGAGTACCATCCTTGATTTCAAGCTTTTTTTCCAGTGTTCTGACTTTTGTGCATTCATGCTTGCTGTTAATCAACACATCTCAGAGAAAGAGGCAAAACCTGGAAGGAGAGTCAAGGTGTATTTATGCTCTAAAAAATGTAAAACGTTCCAAAGCAAAAATAATGGCATTAGAATGGAGCTCAAAGATTGTATTTCTAGCCTCTAAAAAAAATTCTCCATCTATCCATGACACTGTAAATGTAACTTCCCTGTGACAGACTAAAACACTCAGTGAGCAATGCTTTTTCTCATAGGTGTTTTTTTTACTTTGTAGTTCTTCAATCTTCATTTATGCCACTTCTCCTTCAAATGTTCTGCTTGGGTTTTGTTTATTTCTTTTGCCTTCCCCTCTCCTCCATTTCTTTCATGCAGCTGGATTTAGATGCCCTGGAAAGATGAAATATAGAGAAAATCACCTAGAAATTCAGATGAGTTTGAATAGTTTAATGTCCTTTCTAGTTTTAAATTCTTTAGGGTTGAGCCTCCTTTTTAAAAGACATTTTTGATTCACTTACCTGAGATTATGCAAATCTCTCCTGAACTCAGAGCAGCAAGGGTTATTTCCCTGAATAAAATTAGCAGACACTTAATAAGACGACACATCTACATTTGTACGGCACATTTTATCTCACTGGATTGCAAAGCACTGCTGAAATTTAGTAGGATGTTGAAACTGAAAAACATTCTTGAGGCGTTAATGCTCTCATTCTCACTAATGTATCCCACTGACATTTGTGCAGTAATTCTTACTTCATACCAATGGAAATGAGAGATGAACAAATCCGTATCTCCTTCCAATCATTTACCAAAATCACTTCATCCTGGACCATTTATTACCTGATCATGAAAGCTTCATGCATGTTTTCTCCAAATGCCTTCTTCAATATATTCACAAAAACTTAGGATTAAAAAAATACCCGAAACAAGCTTTTTTCAAAGATGCATTCATTTTGCATACAACTGGCAGGACATAACTTCCCACTCTGGACTTCATTTGCAGCTCCCCTAAAGTGTGTCCTTCAAAAGTCTTTATTTCCTACTGTCTCTTAAGATTTTGAATGTGTCTGCCTAGTAGTTTTTATCTTTTCTCTTTATCTATCTCTTAACAATAGATGGGACCCTTATTATCCAACCACTTGTTTGGTGGCTATGCTTTTAGTGGTCTTTGTGTGTTTAAAATTATTAACAAGTACTACTTTTCTGCTTTTTAAGTTCAGCCTCTCTTGTAGCTCTCCGTTTATTCTCCACTTTCATGAGCACAGGGTCATCTGAAACCGTCCTCATCCTATCCTCATAGTTGATATCCCTGTGGTGTGTTTCTTCATACTTCAAAATGAGCCATAGAGAGACTTACGTCCAACACACAACACCACACCCATCCTTACACACACACCTCCTACATCTGCTAGTGTCATGTTTGATCCCATCTTGTGGGTACTTTATGTACATATGTGCATGATTATGATACAGTAAACTTCTAATATGATTAAAAAATAAAGGCAACAGAAATGTCGGAAGCTGTTGGGCACTTCCCAATACAGATAAATTCTTCCACCAAACTGAGAAGAAAACACTGCATCCTGAATAGCTATCACCATTTCTTGGCAATATCTTGCTTTTGTTTTCTAAAACCTCACTTCAGACCAAGTGACAACACACAATTTTTTTAAGAATTTGTCTTTACTTAAGTGCAACAACATTGGTCTCTGGCCTGAAAATAAATGATGATTTTGTCATGATATCTAGAAAATTAGCCAGACTTAAAATCTGTTTTTCAGAGATTTCAAAGAAAAGGCTAAAATTTGTTGTGTCAGATATTCTAATAAAAAACCTGAAGCTGGGTTATGGATGTACCTGTCTGGTTTCACTAGCATGGTTCTCACAGCTGTCCCTGCTTTTGGCTGTATTTGTGCATTAGGCTCAAAAATGCTGGCAGACAACAAAGCCTTCTGATAAAGATGTAGGTCTTGAGCCCCAGCCAAATGTCAGCAGGGGCCTTTTGATGGACTCCAGTAGGAATTGGCTCATGCGTGAGTACCTAAAATATATTACACAGCAAACATGGAGCTTGGCTATTAGAAGCCCTGACAAAATTACCAAATCGACTTTGTTCTGTGCATCAAATAATAGTTCTGGATGTGTGGCCTTTGTTGTTAGTATGTTCACAAGAGACACCTAATTAGATTAGGAGGGCTTTGAATAAGACAGTGGTAACCAGCTGGGAAAGCCCAGTGCAGACCAGTCGGCAGTGAGGAAAGGCAATGTACCCTGCAGTTACCAAGACTACAAGGAGCTTTAGCAGCTGGAACACAAGACATGAAACTGTTTAGTGGAAAGTTTAGCACTGAGGTGGGAGTCAGTGCCTTGGGCAAAGGAGGCTGTATTCAGGCTTTTGGAGATGCTCTACTTTGGGACACTCAGTGAGGCCATCCAGTGGCACTGGGGCCACATGAGCAGGCAGTAGGCATGGAGGAGAAGAAGCCCATGCACCTGGTGCCACTGGATGGAAAATGAGAAGAAAGGAGAGCATGTCAGAAAAGTTTAAAGCACTATTCATCACAAACAGCCTTCATGTTAAGTCATGAAATTAGGCAGCAGCTCTGACATGAGAAACTAGAAATGCTGATGCCATTTATACACCATGAGAAAAATAAATACGCTGCTATTTGACTGCACTTAACACCAGCTCACACACGTCCAATTAATTAATATGGCAGCTAATTAACAGGACAGTTTTGATCTGCCATAGCAAAGCTTTGATATATAATGGCTTGCTAAGTCATTTATTTCAGTAAAAATAAAAATCAAATGCATTATATTGGCCCATTTGCAGATCTCCATATTACCCTAACGGCATCAGCGTGACCTCTGAATCTGGACAGAATTAATCTGAGGTGACAAAAGCTAAATAAAGGTTGATGCAACCAAGGAGAACAAAAATGGCTATAAAACACCACCAGATAATCTGGGTCCCTGGTAAAGTGCAGCTGGTCTCTCACAGACTGTGTTTACTGGTTTTGATTATTCCCCTCTCCGAAATCAGAGCAGGACTGAACAAATGAGCAACTAGGCCAAGGAGGCATTTGGAGCTGCTCCTCCCTTAGCAATACATCATATAACTCAGGATCTGGTATTTTGAAGGAAACACTGCTAGTGTAGCTACAACCCTTTGCTAGCCCAAGTTCCCACAACCCTGCCTGCTAGAGTGGCTAGACAGGTATGGGAAGGACTCCTGCTGATTGCACCCCCAGGACAAGTGTTTACTGCAGCTGTTAAAGCACCCATTCAGCAGTGAAGATCTGGTCCCCTGCAGACCTGGCATCTGACACCCATTGGCACCCAGAAGAGACATGTGCAGAAATGCACATCACTATGGGATCTGTGAGCCATCAGGATTTAGAGACAGTTCCAGGGCAGGCCACAAAAAAAAAAAAAAAAAAAAAAAAAAAAGTGGTTTAAAAATACCTCTGCCCTTTCAAGGGTTTCATGTTGCACCCGCCAGAAGCAGAAAACGGAAGCTCACCTTACATTTTAATCAGTCTTTCTCTCACTTAATTTTAATCTGACCCTGAGTAATACCCCCTAAGAAGATTCATTTAGAAGCAGATTACAGCATCTAATTTGCTAATGATGAGACATCATCCTCAGAATCACAATCTTCCGTTGGGACTTAGTAAATGCATCAGGAAATAAGATAAAAATGTCCTGTGCCCTCAGCATTGTCTTACAGCTGGAGTGCTTGTCCTCAATGCTTCCCAGCCCTGGGTCCAGTCCTGCCTCAGAGCTGTGCCTGGCCATACTGGACTGGACTGCAGTAAACATGCAGAAAAAGCCGGGGTGAGGGTATGTTTGGGTTGGAGACCTGCAGGGAGGAACAAGATGGTTCCTGTAGCTCGGTGCTCCAAGACCAAGGGGCTCAAGTCTGCAGGCAAGTTTGGATTACAGCTGGTCCTTGCAACTGGGAAATGTGTTATGAAGAGACATCCTACAGACAGATGAGAAATCTCACAGTTTACAGCCAGGGGGAAGGACAGCTGCTTTTTTATCAGGATTTGTGGTCAGGTGTATGGGCAGGATTTTCTGTGAAAAGCAAAGAAGAAACATGGGACACTCTTGGGGAGTGAAACACAGGGGAGCCTGCACCACTTGCAATGGAACAAGGAAGGGAGGGAAGGGACTCTGGACTATTTTGCTCAGAAAAGGTGCTTATATAATACAGAAGCTCTCAGAAAAAGAATAGAGTATCCTCTATATTCTCTGGTTATGAAATTGTCTGCTATTACAACCTGATTCTGCTTAAATTCAGTGGAAGACTTAAAAGTTTTTTCCATTTCTAAAGGGTAATTTTGTGTAATTAAATTAATTCTAACAGCTGAAAAAATAGAAGACATGAATGGAAAGAAATGCATTAAAGCCAAAACTGCCATAGTATCTTCAACTTATATCCCAAGCAGAAAGAGAAAATCTATCAGAAAGGTCTCCAGACTAAACAAACTGAGTCAGCATCTCAGAAGTCACACTAAGAGTAGCAGGGAGCTCAGAAGTATTGCAAAAGCATTTGATCAGCAAAGAAATCTGTGCAATAAAAGGATTATTGCCAAAAGTCAAGCTGAGTCAGATTTGCAGAGGATATTAAAAGACACAGCAAAAGATTTCCCAGCTGCATGAAAGAAAGAGAAACAGGTATGGAAGAAAACTGTAATAGTAAAAATGAAGAACTAGCTTCCCAAAATTGAACACAATCTGTGCACCCATCCCACATGCAAAACCAGAAGACAGTTGAGAAGTGAGAGTGGTTTTCTCATCCAGTTTTCATGACACTCATGAATGCTGAAATGGAAAAACTCGATATCCTGGGCACACTGTAGTCCATAGCTCCTAAGGTCAGGGAGACAATTTGAGAGGGCAACATAGGCTATAACTGAGCAACAGAGGAAGAGCTGCACTTTGAACCTCCTCTCCAGGCTTATGCTGGTCTGTCACCAGGCAGGCAGGAGCTGCTGTCAGCCCTACAGAAACGGGTTCCCTTTCTATCTCAGTTTCCCTAGCCTCTCTCTGGCTGCTTCTTCTCTGAAACACCTCTCACTCCAGCAGTGCTCCCTCCAGGATGGACTTCTAGATGTACCTGCATCATGCCTACTGCAGTATGGGGGGTAGAGGGGCAGAAGAATTTTTGCAGCCTGCTCTTCAGAGATGAGACAGACAAATTCAGCAGTCCTGCTCCTGTAAGATGCCCTTGCCAGTGGCCACCCCCAGTGGATTGTGAAGGACAGAGTTTTCTGTAGGATTACTGGGAAAATATATTTTTTTCAAGAGTGGGAGGAAAATCCAGCTGTGAAGAGGGCGATTCTCTAGAAACTGGTATATTTTTTCTATACCATGATGACAAACCTGTCTTGTACAACCTCTTCTGCTCGGCAAGGAAGTCAGGGTAGGATGTGGAAGGAAGGGTTGTTCAGGGTTTTCTAAGGAAGGAAGGAAAGGGGAGATCTGGATCTACATAGGGAGGACAGAGAGATACCTCCTTGATTTGATCCTTTTGCACTGATGAAGAAGTCAAGAATCTCCTGTTGCTTCTAGTGCTGCAGTGCAGTGGATGGAGTCTCTGAGCACAGCAGGGACATCCCACTGGCATCTGCTGTGCATCTCACCCATGCTGTGCTGCTGGCCTGAGGGCGGGGGATGGTAACAACATCTCACTCTACACAGCAGCCTGCCCCATTACTGGACAGCCAACCAGAATTTGTTGATTTAAAATATGCCTATGTGCCATTTTACCCCACACAGCAATATGGCATGGTGCAGACTAGGTATTCTCTTAGGTGCAATGTTTGTTTGGAATGTGACAGAGAGAGCCCAATTACAGTCAAGAGTTGATGTCTCGCAGTCAGCAGCAAGTAACCTGCATGTGGCTCCTGGTCCGTGTGTTACCAGCTGTCACAGCAACTTGCAAGAGCTTACCTCCTAGAGGATGTCATGATGCTGTATGTTCATATTTGCACCTTGGACCAATGAGGCACAAGTGTTGTAATACTTTTGTAACAGTTTGTCATTTAAGTTCCTTCTCACACATTGCTTCCTCCTCACACTTTTGGTTCCTTTGAGGAACCAAAGTGAGACAAAGTAAATGGGAACAATCAGAGTATTCACATCAAATTGTACTACTGCTTCAGACCAACCCACTAAGGCAAACATGGCCAGTGGAGATGCTAAAAGAAGTGAGAAAAACTGATCATTGGCAGAGACAGGTTCTCCACCAGCCTCCACCAGCAACTGAGTTGATGTGAAAGAGGAAAGTGGTTTTAAGATGGAACTTTGTACATTTCTGAATGCAATTTCATGACTGCAAGAAAACTAATCAAATGGGTCAGACATTTCCTTCCTGTTGTGTTTCCTGCACTGGAGTGTACACCAACACCAAGTAGAACTAGTATGATCAGCTGATTGTGCCAGTACTGCCTGCTGGGGATTTGCACTTTCTTTCGATAAGCCATGATGGCCACTTATTAGCCAGGGGGTCAGTGGGTATAGTCTATTTCCTAAACTGCGCTTTAACATGTGATACAATTTGTTTTTTAACCATTTGGTTCATGTGAATAGCAGTCCTATGAAAAAAAGGAGTTGCACAAACCTCTATGGCAATTATCGCGTGGCCTGGAACTGTACTGGATGTAGATGAGAAAACATGGCTGACTGAAAATAAGTAGGACAGTTTCTAATGTGAGAGAAGGTGTGGTCTGGGGAATTTAACAGATTAGCAGGTATGGTTCAGCTGTTCATAAGTGCCATGAAAAATGTCTCACAAAATTATGGGGTTTTGCTTTAATTCTTCAGATGGAACTACAAATATTATACAGTACAATTTTGCTAAGTATCAGAGATTGTACATGTGCAATAACCCATTACTTAAACTGAAGGAGAAAGGGAAAAGGAAAATAAAAATTTATCTATTCACTTGCAAATAAAAATGACATTTCATATACTAAACTTCAGGACTGTATTACTGCAAGAAAAAGTATCTAAATACACCACACTTATATTTCACCAAAATAATAAATGTGGCTTGATATGGTGTCTTTCATACTCAGGAAATTCCTCATGGGTTCACATGATGACACATGGATGTCTGATCAGTTGATCTGTAGCAAATTTAGCTATTACACATTCATCTTTGCTCACAGAGATATTTCAGTTTTGCAATCTAAGGAAGAAATACAAAGTTGGAGAACATATCAGATTTAGAAATCTGTCTGCTCATTTTTTACCTAAAGTCATGAACTCTCCAGTATTAGTTTTTTTACTCTCTTTTAGAGGAAGAAATTCTCATCTTTTGTCATTAATTGAGATGGACTTTGACTATCAAGAACTGAATGGAATTTACATGTAATTGGTGGCAGCTGATAGCCTTTTGCCTTAAGGGAAGGACATTCAAAAGGAAATGCTAAAGAATTTCCAGGAAAATGCAAGCACAATATTTCATACCTATATTCAAATCACTCTCTGAGTTCACACAGCAACATTTAAGGTGCAAAGAACAGTTAGTCTGCAACCCACCGGAGATACTAAAGTATCCAGTGTGCATTTCTCAAATAATCATAGGGTAACAAGAATTAGTTGTGATCACCTGACTTAGTGTCTTGTGGAACCTACCAGAGCAAAATATCAGATCTTTTCAAGTAATTTTTAGTTTGAACTAGAGAATCCCTTCCAGAAAACAGGTAGTCTTGATTAAAAATTAAACTAAAAATCTTATGCTTGGTTTCACCAATCCTCTGACAAGGTTTTCTAGTGATTAATCACTTTCACCTTTAAAAATTTTCACATTTCAAGATTTACCAAGTAGACCACCACTTTCCTTCCACTGGATTTCATTACTTATTTATCTACTAGTTTAAATGTTGAAAGCCACATTCAGCTTTTGCCAGTGCCAATTTCCCCAGTGGTCACGGATAAATTGCCAGAAGTTGCCTATAACCAGCCCTAGTTCACAGGAAAGGCCCAAAAAGGGTTTCAACAGAGCCTCTCCTACCTTGTCTTTTAGATTTAATTGATCCATAATTCACAGCAAGGAATGGAACTTTATTTGCACCACTGAGCCAGTGAGTCTCTATCTTCAAACCCCCACCCTGCTTTGGGTGAGAAGTGTACATCTGCCTCTCCACACTAACCAGAGGGTGACTGGAGCAGGCTTTGCTCAGCCTCCTCCACCAAAAGGACTGTAATTTGATGCAGAGGGATGTGCAGCCTCGTGGTGAGGGTACAGCCTCTGGTGAGGAAGCTGGCTCAGGTCCTAACATCAAGGGTTCCCACAACTGCTCAGGGATGTGTGTGCCAAGCCTTGCAGCTGCAGCTATCATTTTATATATATTGTGATGCTGAGGCAAGCACTGGGAGGTGGTTTAGTTCCTAGTGATGCCATGAAGATTTTTGTGTTTTCTTTTATACCCCTGTTATACCTTTTAACAGCTTCTGTATTCCTAGTGCTTTTTGCCTACATTCTTGGACTTGTTTGTGAAGCTAAGAGACTAAACATTTTAGAAGCTTCGTAGCTAGGGATCAGTGTGCCCCAGACCCCAAGGTCCTCTCCAGAACATATTCTGTAAACCAAGATAGAACCATCCAGGGGAAGGTTCCTTGGGGAGGGGGGGCTCATTTGAGCCTCTCATTGGGGAATCTTTGATAGATATGGAAATTAGTAAGACCTATAATGTTATACCCAATGTTGGGGGAACACGGAGAGGAAGAGAGACACAGAGACACAGAGATAGACTCGGCGGGGTGCATCTCGATGCATACGACCTGGACGTGTGCACCTAAGGATCCTTAAAAATAAATACCAAGGTAAAATCCCTTTTCCCCTTCTAACCGTGTATGCCTCTTGATTTTAAGACCAGGAAAAGGCATCACTAGGTCCTCTTGGCAGTAGCCCTGGAGGTCCTCAGCAATCACTAAAGTACATGGCCAAGTGAAAAATTGCTAAGGCAGGTACCAAACACTATGCAGAGTAGTTTTAAAGAACTCAGTTGCTCTTTAAGCTTCTACAGAGGAGTCTGATAAAAGCCATTGGGAAATACATCTCCAGAGCTGTCCTTTTTTAAAAGCAGGAAGCAGTGTGAACATTTCCAGGACCAATCTGTGATGTGTCTCTCTGTCTGTTGCTAATGCAGGTGGTATAAATGGCCCTGACACCTTGCAAAGCCTCCAGCCCTCTCGTGTCCCAGTGGACTAATGTCAGGGAGAAGAGACAGCCCTTCATTGCAAGGGTCTGGAGGACCACTCCAGGGCTGCCATCACAGTATGATGGGCTGTGGAAACAAGTTGGACCCTGGTTATATGTCTTGGGAAAAGCCTGGGTTTAAGTCAGTCATTACAACACTGGGTATTGGGAAGCTTCGGTTTAGCCTCCTTTTTATTTAATACTAAATTTAATACAAGAAATGTGCTCCTAGAGCAAATGCTGTGTGTGTGCCTTTTGCATAGTCAACAGCATAACATTGTAAACAAAAAAATAGCCTTTTTTCATCATGTGGCCTAAAATCTTTCCCTCGTACATGCAACAAAAATTATTAGAGCAGTTTAACCAGGAACAGCAGGGGAGGGGACAGGTACCTGCAGAGACAGTGCAGGAGAGATGGAGGTGACGGGGAAGATGCCGATTTCCTCTGGCCATTAGAACATATTGCTTCCTGGGCATGAAGTTGAATCTTTTCCTGCCTCTGAGGTGTGCAGATGGCAGACAAAACCCTTCACCTTAATGTAAAAACAGAAAAAGGACTTGCTATGGACCTAAAAAGGTCCCAACCCCACTGATAAGTGTAAAGCCTGAGTCACATCATGCTTTTTTTTTGCTGTGGTTTGTCTGGATTTGTTTTTGAATGACAGTAGGAGATGGATTTTTTTCTTTCAAATACCACATTATGAAAAAAGTGAAGAAATTAGGAAATGGGAAAATTAAGAGTTCCTGTGCAGCCTTCATTTGACTGCCTTTACACACATTTATTGCTTGGTCTCTTCAACACTTTCTTTTAATCCCTTGGGGCCCATTTCATTCACTAAAGATACTGGAAAGACATATCGTGGAGGAGACAGTGGTTTACAGGCAAACAGGACAGGCTTATAGTTGAGGCACTTGAATGTTGCCCTAGAGGACTGGGACTGAGCCTACAAAGGATTTAAGACTTGTGGGTACTGAGCTTGTCTGTCATCCTTGGACCCTATGTTTGGGGCATCTTGAGGTTCACTCAGGGCCTTGCAGAACATCTGCAGGCCTCATGCTGGTGGCAGCAAGGACAACACAGGAGCATCCATCCTAGGCAGGATGTCTGGTTTTGCCAGGAGTGGGCACTTCAGGTTCCCTCTCTGCTGATTCATTGCTGCTGCTGTGAGATTGCACCCCACCATCTCCAGTTTCCCTGAGGCTCATCCTGTGTATTAAGTATGAGACACATTTTGGACCTAAGGCTAGGCTTTTAGGACTAATCATTTTAATATTGGAAACAGAGATTCCAATCAGAGGTTAAACAGAGCACTGTTCTACACTTAACATTCTCTCTGTACCATTTCAGTGTGTGTCACCACAAAGTCCTCTCGTGTGCCCAGGCTGCAGAGATGGGCAGTAAGCATTCCCACAGCAATTTATCTCCTGTCCTCCCCTTTCCCTACCCACCTTCTCTCATCTGAATCATTTATCCTGCTCTATACTCTTATATCACACTATTTTGTCTTCTCACTCCTAATTTGCTTACACTGCAAGTGTAAATGTAATGACTTGGACTTTATCATCCCCTTTTACCAGTACCCCTCTCTAGGATAAGGTGACATAACACACCTTTTGAAACCATTATTAAGTTGCAATAGCAAATGGCATACAACTGTGAACCATTTTAATTGGACAAGCTTTCTATTAATCTATGAACCCCAGTGTATTCTGAGCAAGACCCATATGGACCCAACACAGGTGGAGCATCAAGGCATTTTGCCCACACTGCCTGTCCCCTTTCTCACTCTAAAGATTTTGACATCATATCTACCACAGTAAAGTGGGAATTGAGGTAATTTTTTCTCCAGGGAAAAGCACTGTGAAGTTGTATTCATTAGTATTCATTAATAGTTTGCCATGAGGAAATTAATAATTTCATATTCACTTCAGAGTCTGAAAGGTACACAGTAATTAAAAGGTGGAAAGTTTTGCATAAGTAGAGACCTTCCAAAAACTAAATGCAATGTGGGTTTTACAGAAAAAATGATCCAATCTCCTACGGACTGTGTCAAGATGTGTACTTGCAAGCAGACAAGTTGAGACTGCCTGAGGCCCCTTCTTTCAGTAATTTTCTGTTCTGTATTTGATTACACAACTGTACCATTCCTATAATTTAGAGGTAGCATTGAATGGATTCTAAAACACTTACTTCCAAGAAAGGAACATTTAGAGAGTTTCAGGTGCCTAAATATAAGAAGAGCTGTCTAATGTCATTTTAGATGCTCCAAGAAGCCCTTCTGGCTTGCAGCTGCTGCTCCAGCAGGGCACAAATCCTGCCATAAATCCTGTGTCAAAGCTGCCAACACATTGTATGACTCCAGCAACTGCTGCCATCTCCAAAAGCATTATGTTTAGGTACCTGCATTTCCCCATTTAAATTACATTTGAACACTGAAAACAGAGAGTCATTAGATAAACTCAGATCTAACTTCAGCCAGGATTTCCTAGCCACACTGCGTGATTACTCTCATTTCTTTGTTTCAGTCCTTCCTGCTTAGTTTAGAGTTTATTGTCTCTTGAGGTGTCCAGGCAATTTTAGTGAAATGGCTGACAAATCAGATGCGGCTGCAGGAGCCCAGTCTGAGGAAATGCTTGTCTGCATTCAGAAATCAGCAGACGTGGCATCTCCACTCAGCCCACTAATCCGTGTGTAGCTGGACTGAAAGTTACAAGCATGCAAGCACTGCTTCTTCTTACCCTGTTTGCTGGTTTATGCTGGTTTGGGGGTGGGGTTTTTGCCTGAAATTCATCCCTGAAGGAGGCATGAATTGCAGTTACAGAGAAGGGAAAATGCTTCTGCAGTCTTAGGGCAGGAAGGGGAACAGGCAGAGGAAATAACAGGACTATGGTAAGGTTATACAGATACCTACAATATTATTCCCATCAAGCAGATTAAGTCTATGATGCTTTAACACAGTGCAAAGAAACATACATGGATCCTGCAAGAATATTGCAAGTTCAAAAACTAATGTTGTTTGAAGATTTAAGGTCTTCTAATGAATGTCCTTAAACTTGTATGGGTTCTGCAATCTTTATTTTACCAGTATTTTCTGGTTGGAGAAATGACCTTTGGCATGCCTTCTTCAGCTTCTTTGCAGACAGAAACTAGGCTAACCAATTCTCCTGTCTAATTTCAATGGAGTTGAATACCTAGTATCACCTTTATGCATTTGACCTCCAAATCCTGTTTATACTAGAAAATGTTTAATTTTGTTTTATAAGGCCAGTACATCTTCCTTGCTGTAGATCAGCTTATATTCCAAAAAAAGTCTTTCTATCAGTCCAGTCTATATTATTTTGCCAATTAAAATAAACTGTCCTAGCAAAATAACTGTTTTAATGTGGACTTATATGTACAGTAGAGTTTTCAGCACCATTCCTAAGTTAGGATAGGACTTTTCTTTCCACATTACTGACATCAGCTTGCACGTGCAGTTTAGACCAAGCAAGGTGAACTTTGCCTAGCCCAGTAAAGTATTAATACTGTAAGTATCAACAGACATGGGGGAGAATTACATTCAGTGCTGGTAGACATCAAAACGCTGGTGGGACAGGCTGAGCTATTCCGGATGCTCACCTGGAGATTTATTCAAGCTACTCTGATCATTGCTACCTTGTGAAAAACAGTTCTACTTAATGTGTCACTGCATTGATGCTCCATAGGATCAACAGAGACTGAGAGGAGAAACACACCACATGTCCAACCACTTTGCAAAATATGGGTCAAATATAACTTAGAACAAGAAAATGTTCTGACATTTCACTGATTTAAAAACGTATTCTTCAGAAATATTCATGTATGCTGTGAGTAACAAGGATGCTTTCTTCCTCCCAAGTCTGGTTGCCTTGTGCATTTACACCACAGGGTTCTCAGGCAGGGTTGATTTTTTTCCATTGTATTTTTTTTTTTTGTGCAGAGTGACCTTTAAGTTTAACTGTTGCTGTTGCACCCCAGTGTAAAGCAAACTGCAGACAAGAATATCAGTGTAAACGTGACGGACAATCCTACCATGTAGGAACTGTGATCTCCCCTTCCCTGTCCTTAAGGCTCAATGTATACCCCAGCACACATAGGCACCAAAGCTGAAAAAAATGGTGCTCAGTTCCAGATCACTTGCATCAAAAACTTTTATTTGTAGTCACTGTAGTAATTATACACCTAACAGGGTAATTTATAGTCTGGACAGTTATGCTGGGAATGAAAAAAGCAGCAGCCCAAAGTCACAAAATATAGTTTAAAAGAGACAGGTGCGAAGCATTAATTTCTTTTTATTCCTTTGCTCTGTGGTGTGTTTTCACACTGGCTGTAAAAGCTGTCTATTAAGACTATCAAATCGCATTATGGCCCTTTCCTTTGCCTGTCATTGTACTGTTGGTGCTGGAGCTCAGAAATCAGGGGAAGGACTTGGGAACTCAAACATCCTCTTTCCTACTCTGATGGCAAGAGGACAAGAGGAGAAGTATCTCTGCTCTTCTGGTTGCCTTCAAAGCACCTCCTGGGACCTCTAAGAAGCCTCAATCTGCTGCATGAAGCTTAGGTTATTCTGAGAAATGATACAAAAGATAATTTTTATGTCTGTGCATCTGATAGTGTTATTTGTATATCCCTTATCTGGCGTGTTTTCCCCAGTCGCTCTGTGTGGGTCTTTCACACAACAGAAAAGGCAGCTGAAAAGAGACTTTAAAGAAAGGAAAATATAGAGCCTCGTAACAGAGGGGTTCAAAAGGAGGTGGGAAGCTAACAAGCTTAAAATCTGTTTGTTTTAATCTCCCTACTGGTTTCATGACACAGATCTTTAAATAACAGTAGACTTGAGTACATTTTTTTCCAAGATAAGAGCCCTGATCTGGTGACTCCCTGTAAAAAGGGCAGAAACCATTGCGCCAAGTTCAGGTGGAATCATCTTTCTTCTTGTGTGGTCTTGAACCTTATGTGTCCTAATCCAAATATTTAGAGTATTTCACCAGAATTTCCTTATTGCACCCATATCTCCTTTCTTCCAGGTCCTAAATTTCAAAGATCAGTTAGGTTTCATAAGAAAAGCTTTAAACCTGTAGCCTCCAAGACATGCCCAACCACATGACAAAATACAGCCTGGTTAACAGTGAGTGACCACTCTTCTGAGAAGAGAGACAGCAAAAAAGGGACAGATGTATTTCAGGGGCCAAATCTGTCCACATGGATCTGTTCTTTTTACTTCAGTCATACCTCACCAAAGGAGGACTTGAATTTTACTTTTTTATAACTGCTCTCGAAGCGTGTTTCTTTTATCATAACTCTGCTTTACCTACACTGTAAGCTCTTGGGAACAAGGATCCTGTTAGATCATATGCTTGTACTGCATCCAGCCGAGGGCTAGCACAGTATTGCTATGGAAAAAAATGTTGCAAATTTAGAGGAAAAGATCACTGAAACAGATATGGCAGGGGAGAAGTTCAGAAGAGCCTCTTTTTATACTAAGGACAAAGGGAAGCAAAGCTTACAGAATCTATGTTTGACCTTTATGAGTAAAAAAAAAATCTGAGCTTGTTTGCATGAAGAATCAATGCTGATCAAGAGTAAACCGTCTGTTAGAAAGCGAGGATTTGACCTCAATCTGACATGCCATGGAGAAATTTGCAACGCTTACAGTCATTTGACTCTTACAACACACCATGCTGTGTTCACACAATCAGTGCAGATAAGAGCAGTCTCCCCCATCTTATTTCTTCCTTTTAATTCATTCTTTTCATCTTGTTTTTTGCAAACCTCTCTAGCACTCTTGCATATTCCACACTAAATGAGCTTTTCTAGCTTTAATGAAATGGGAAAGAAAGCTGCAAGAAACTGGGACTGGCCTGAAGATGCTGTTTCAATTACACTCTTTTAGTCTTTCTAGGACTGAATGGAATATTCCTATGGCAATGTACTCTTTAATCTGCATTAATTTCTTCAGTTACATGGTAACGGCTGATGCATTGTAGTAATCACTGACAAATAGACTTGGTTGGAGTAGGCAAATTGGATCTGTGGCAGAAGAAGAATAGAAATCTCAAATCCCAGGAATATTAAAGCCTAATTTCTGTCTATGCATTGACAGGATGAACCTGAGCTCAGATCAAAGGTATTTCTCTGAATAAGCCACTTTTGCAAGTGCACAGAGCTTGAGATGGAATAGAGGGAACCAGCTAAGAAAGGATTCCAGAATCAAAAATTCCAGAATACCAAAGGTATTTTAAATGAAAAACAAAACTTCTCTCCCCAACAGGTCTTATATCACCTGCCCAAGTACAGAACTGTACTTCTTGAGCTGCTGCTCTCTGAAAAATCTCGTGTCCTTTCATTCTGATAGTTACCATATTAAAGAGGAGGAAAATTGAGAGCTAACTGTAATGGACTGTATGAAAATGTAAAACAAACATCTCCATTGTACTTGTCATTGAGAATGTTTCTCTTCAGTTGGCTATTGCAACTGATTTTGAAAAAGGTAATTGTATAATTGACATATTATTTTTCATACAAGTAAAGCATAAAATTTCCTTAAACCCTCAGGAATCAGGCCTCCCAGGTCCCACCAGATTAACCTACCATCATGAAGCATGCTTAAAGTAACACATTTCGGATTCTTTCTATTTGCCTTTTAGATCTGATCTTCTAGGTAAAATCTCTTCAAGTTTTACATTTTAAAAAAGCTGGAAATGTTATAGAATCTTTATTCCAAGAATCTTAAGTTTTAAGAAATGCATCAAAAATCATGAAACTTGAAATTAAAACATGAGTCTTGGCAACAGCAGTGAGCAGTAATTCACTCTTCCAAGCACTTCCTCACCCTTTCAAATAGAAATTGCTAATCATGAGAAAAAAATTCATAAACGCACATTTGTAAAGCACAGATCAAGCCAGCAACATATAATTACATTTAAACCAAATATAACCTTAATTTCACTCATCTATTTCCAGTTCTCCTGCACTGATCTGAAAACACACGTAGAGAACCAGGCCAGCTTAGCACTACGACTCCCTCATCTTGACCAAGTCTGTGTAAGTTCAGCAGCAGCAGATCGCTGAGATGTTTGCATGCAAAGTGATCCAAGTCTATTGACTTCCTTTTCTGTAGCTCTCTCCCATGTATTATACAAAATTCAGCAGGCAGATATTATAATGAGCACATTAGTCATGGAGCAGACACCTCCAGTTTCCTTGTAGCTTCTCAAAATCATACTGTGCTGCTGCTCTGAATGTTCTCAAGTATTTCATGGAGTCGGCATCTCAGTGTGGGTATGGAGAACCAAGACAAAAAGAACATGATCCAATACTACAGTGGATAACTTCTGTTGATCTTCAAGTGCATGGGGGTTTATTTTGACCCTTTTCCATCTGCATAAGAGGAGAAGTTACAGGAGCCCTGCAAAGGTTGAAAGTGTTGTTTACAGACAAACATCCTCTCATGGCTAGTGCAATTCAGCCTGTCTGATGGAATTCAATCTTGCATTGGAAAGTCTGGACTGTGCCAAGTAGTATTTCCTAGACTTGCTCGCAATGTGGAAATTCAGAGACTACCCACAATTTCCACCGACGGGGGTTTTGTTCTGACAGAGCTTAGGAGTGGTGGTAGCTGAAACTCCAGTGCTATTGCTACTGCATGATGCCAGCACAGCATTCACTGGTGACTTCCCCACCACATGCTGTTTCAATAATTTCCTCGAGTAGCCAGGAGAACAGCATGCTGGGAGAAGGAGGGTACAACACCACAAAGTCTAGGGCTGAGCACTCTGGGAGTCTGGTAATGTCTCTTCCGGCCTTTTGGCATCAGCTGCTGATCCTTCTCACTGGCATGGCAGAAAACTTCACCCCATCAGGTGCTTCTAGTACCCACCCAGGGGATATCAGTCATCAGACCTGCAGCCAGAGATTTTAGCTGTCAGAAGTGAAATATCATCCGGTGGTTGCTCCTATTTCTTGCATGATTTCAGTTGCTTTTTCCTTTATAGGCTCTTTGTAACTCTCCAGATGTTACTGGAATGCTGTTTCCCATGGTTTAGAGATGCTTTTTGTCATCTCTAGCTATGACCCATCCTGCCAAGGAGAAAAGAAGAGCAGAGTACTCCCCTCCTCTCTGCTTAAAGAAATAACCTGGGAAATGGTGCCATATGCCAGAATTGGAAGGATTTGCCTGGAGGATTCTGGGAGTGTGACTAAGCCCCTCAGGGTGTCTAGAAACACCTCCGTTTTCTTTTAAATGTTGCAAAAGCTGCTGTACTTTGAGATCTGTGCTTGGGGTGTTGGGTAGTCTGGGGTTGGGGTGGTTGCCCCTGCATCCACAGTGATGCTGTGCCTCTGCCTTGGGGGCTGTCAGGGACAGGTGGGAGAGCCAGCAGCCCTCCAGGAGGCCAGCTGACACCTGAGCAGCCACAGTATGATCTCACTTTTCTCATTAACAGGAGAATATTATGTTCTATTTAAACATTTCATTTGAAACTAATTGAATTCTTTCAACATTCTTCTATGCAAAAGGAGAGATCTTAGGAAACATTTGTATAACAACAACAAATGTCCCCTTCATGATTATTTATACAACAAAGACAGTTTTCCAGTTGCTATTCTCCAGTCTAGAGTCCAATCCAAAACACCAAAACACTCCATTAAATTTTACAGGGTACAGGTAGGGAACTCTTAAGACAAGCTGAAATACTTATCTTAAGGTTAGCCACACTGATCTGAAACTTTGAGCTTGAGAAATCTGTCTGGAAATCTCTTATATTCAGGCTTTATTTTTTATCTAGAATTCTGATACTTCCTGGTCTGTTCTGAGCAAAATACCAAAAAAACCACTTCTCTTCCAAAGAAGTGTAGAAATGAGAAAATTGCAGTGTGGGGACAGTGAAAGGTGAACTTCTTCTGGGTACATTCTCATCAGAGGTACAGATTTATTCCTTCATTTAGTTTTTTGCTGTGATTTACAAATTTGCAGAAACTTGTCCTCAAGAAAACTTGTCCTCAAAAATTATCAGATCTCATGTTAAAATGATACACTGTCATCTTCTGTGTAAGCAAGTTAAACAACAACCTAAGGATGTGTGAGCTGTTTTCCAATGTGGATTTCACTGAGCTGTAATTACTCCAAAATATTTTAGATGCTGTTAAAGACTTACATATTTTCTTTTGACTTCTGCTCTATTTTGATAGCATAGATGGCAAAATGTTTTACTGTAGATAAATGTAACTGTGGGCTTATGACTTTACTAATAATCATGAGTCAATAGGTCTCATGACACCTACAGTAGCTCACTAGATAAAGCAATATACCGATGCTTATCTCTGCAGAAAGATACAATAGTAGAAAAACTTAGCAATGCTGACTGTCCTTCAATTCAGCATTGCTTAAGTTCATTGCAGGTCAGTTTAAAACTAAATCCAAGTCCAGTTGCCAATATCTGAAATTTGTTCTGTGTTCTCTGCCCAAAAAAAAATCCTTTCTAAAATGTCCCATGCTGCTTTCTGATCAGACCAAATATTGTCTGCTACTTTAGTCCTAGAGAGAAGCAGAAAAGGAGTGCAAAAATTATGTTTTTAAAGTGTGTTCCCTTTTGATAGTCACTCCTCAGGAGCAAAGTGTTAACCCTGGAAACCTGCAAAATGGTCTGCTAAAGAACTACAAATGTGCTTTGTTTTATGGATTATCGTGAAGAGAATTATATTTTAGCTCAGAGAGTTTGGAGGAAGCTGGGAGGAGGAGGTATGGGCCATTAAGTAAGTCTAAGAAGCTTATACTACCTTTCATTTATTTAGGAATTGATGGGATTAACTTCAGGCTGATTAAAGGAAACTATACAGAAGGAGGCTACAGGGGTAGAGGAGGAGGTGCTGCAGATCCAGTCATGCTGCAGGAGAGCTGAGCAACACATTGCTGTGGCAAAAGGCTTGTGCATTAATAATCCTGCAATATCGTGTGGAAACCTGGAGGTGGGCCTGAGGCACTTGGCACGACTTGGGCTTGGGATTTGCAGCTCAGATGCTCTTCTATGAGGCAAGGAGATACCCAGGCTCACCTAGTGCATGAGCCAGCTGTGCCTTGGGGAGCAGTAAGGGATTCCTTGGTATTCCCTAAACAGTGTGAGGGCTAGGGCCAGCAAGGCAGCCTTTGAAGGCAGCAGAAAGCTGAGGAATTGGTGGCCTGTAGATGTGGAGGAGTTACTCAAATCTCTTCTCTGTAACTGGTTCCCAAGGCTGCCATCCTCCCACAGAATAAGAATTTGCATATGGCCCATGGTTTTCCGCAATAACCATCTCTCTAGTTATTATGCAAATCATATACCCTGATGCAAAGAAAACACGACTGCTGCTGTGGAGTTACAACTCTTGTTACAACTC
The DNA here is from genome assembly GCF_017639235.1 of Corvus kubaryi. Classification (NCBI taxonomy): domain Eukaryota; kingdom Metazoa; phylum Chordata; class Aves; order Passeriformes; family Corvidae; genus Corvus; species Corvus kubaryi. Next base: position 4,638,311 of record NW_024582073.1, read on the forward strand.
AGGAAAAGAGCCTTCTCCACACCAGTGAAGCAACTCCATTGAAGTATGAGGGCAAGGTTTGATTGAAGTATATCATTCAGCCTGTTCAGAAGAAGCAGCTTGATATCTTTCTGATCTTCAGAGCCTGAACAGGAATAATCCCACTTCTGCTGGACCAAACTGTGAATCACCCAGGAAATTTGGCTGGAATGCCTTGCCAATCAAGCCACATAAAACTATTAAGGAGAGAAAAAAGCAAGAAACTTTGTTTCTGAGCTGACCAGAAAGAAAACCAGCCAGCTTTAAATTGAGATTTTTAATGAAATTTTACAAGTATTTCCTGGAATGTCCTTACCCTGGGCTCATTCTTGAAAACACTCTCATGTTGTTATTTAAACTGCTCTATCTCAGCACTATTCAAAATGCTCAGACTGAAGTACTGGAAGCAAAGTGACATGGTTTCCTCTTTCCAGAGCTGCAAATTTGTTTCCTTCTTAAGGAAATATAGTTGAAACATGTCAGACTTGAGAAATGTGACTGGCAGCTGAGCTGTTGCACGTTTTCTAGGAGCTCTGTTAGTGGCTGCCAAAGAGAAGTCACCTGTGAGCCAGAGAAAGTGAGCAGAGGGCAACTGTCAGCAGTTTCAGAAAGGAGATCTTTGGAAGGGCCCAAAGACAACCTTTTCTCTTGCAATTTCTTCAGGTTCTGCTTTCTACAGGCTTGCCTTTGTTAGGGCAGTTAAAGGGAGGTAAGATTGGCTTGGATGCTTTTGCTTCTGCCTAGAAATCCAGAGGCATTTTCATTTTGGATGCTGTACGTTGGTGCATTTCTGAAGAGCTTCAAAACCATCTCCTCCTGACCACCACTTTTGGATGTGGAACAGTGGGTTACTGTTGCTGACCCTGGTAAATCTTCAAGGGGAAATTCAGATCCCTTAACAAGCCAAGCATACCCAGTACAGTGTGTTCCTTTGCCTGCTCATCTTGGAAGTATTTTACCAACATCCGGCAGTTCACAGATCTGAGCAAGACCCGCTGCTACTACAGAATAAGCTCCTTGGCACAGAAACACAGTGGTTCTGGCCATGCTCGTCTGTATGTGAGCACCCATATCCATCACAGCACCGCCATTTGCTGCCCGCTCTGCAAAACGCTTTCTTCCCGAGGAAATAGAAAATCGGTGACATTTACAGGGCAGGGTGGGTTTCAGGGAGTAATCTGTTTCCCAAACACTAGATGGAGCTGGGTAATTGAGGTTCATTTCCAGCCTCCCGGCAGGCAGTGGCTTGTGGAGGAGCTGAGGGAGGCGGTGGGGTTGGCAGCCCTTCACCCTGGTACCTTCTAGAAGCTGGTTCCAGACCTCCGTAATAGGGTTTGCTTTTTTTTTATGTGCAACAATAGCCTTATAGAGCAAGGCCAGCCTCATCCTGACATTACATTAAATAGGTCAGTATTTGGATAGACAGATTTATTGTGCAGTTTGCATTTAGGCTTAACAGTTAAAATAAATAGTTCTTTTCTTCCCTTAGGAGCTGATGAGCCAGAGTCACTTCCAAACAACTGAAGACTTCTGTACTTTTTGACAAACACAGTTCTCCAATTAAGAACAGTAAATAGGATTATACAGTATGAAAAGGCTCTTTATTGCCAGAAAGTTTGTATGTGGGAAGTGGGGGTCTCTCTTTAGCATTCATTGTAATTCTTTTAAAATACTAATGATTTTGTCACATCCAGAGTTCAGGGCTTTCAAAGGGAAAAGCTGCTTAAAGGCAGCCAGCCTTCTGATGGAAGAGATCTGCATCCATATGATTAATTCTGTATAATATATGCAGATTTAATATATATTTTTTAATCAAACTGTCTAAGATGCAATCTTTGCTTTAAGCCACATGAAGAAATAAGTCGTATTTATTTTTCTTTCAGGAGAGATTTTTATTATGTGAGGGTGATATATATACACATGTATATACACATATTTGCCTTTAATTCAAAGTGAAATAAATGACACAGGTCAGACAAGGCCAAATAGTTTAACACATCTGGAACTCAGTGGGACAGCTCTCTTGCCAGTTGCTTTAAATTTAATGCAAGGCCAGTGCAGAGGAGATAGAAAATAACCTGTTAGTAAGGGAAGTTTGATCCAAAACTCCATCAATAAGTACCTGGGTGATACTGTACAACATGAGGGCTTCCATCCTATATCACATGGCTGCAGATGTTCATATTATGTATACAATCATCTAATCTCTCTTGACTCTAGAACATCTGTGACATAGATTAATTATGCATTGTGTAAAGACAAAGCATGGTGATTTAATTAGTTTTCTGATTACTGATTTCCAATTCCATTGGCTCCCTCTCTTGCCCTTGTAATATGAAACAGGATTTACCAGTTTATTTTCCTTTTATTTTTTTTCCTTCCTCTACAGTCCAGCTCTCTCACCAGGGCAGTTTTCCCTGTACTTCTCTCATTTTTTTTTCACTTCCCTATGTCCCTTCCATTTCTGCTGTTTCTTTGAGATTAAGTGTCTAGAAATGTAAATATTAATCTAGGTGGAGGGAATGCCATCTGTTTCCAGTTTGGTATCCTTGGGTTTTTTGCATTCCAGATGCAGAATGATGAAATGAACTGCAATATGCAGAGAATACAGTTATGATGATATTGTAAGCCAGACAAATGATGCCCTGGACTTGTTACAGTATAATTTATACTGATGTAGATTACATTTATGTCCTTTCTATTGGTATCAGTTACATCCTTTTTTTCTCATTTTGTTTTCTTTGACACTCCTTAAAAGCTCAAGAAGTATCTGCAATTTTTTCACTTAGCCAAATTTTGCAAGGTTTCTTTTGTTCCTGAGTTCTGTTTTTCTCCAGGGACAGGTACACCTCTCAGAGCCTGTTACTAGCTGATTTTGCTGTCTCCCACACTTCTAATTTACAGGCAAATTTGAACTGCTTTCTTCTGCTTGTGATGTGCCTCAGGTCTGCTGGGCACTGAGATGGCATGGTAATTCCTATCTTTTCCTTACAGCTTGATGCTGAGCTGGCTCTTCTGCCCTCCTGCTCCCAATTTCCCCTCTCAAATTGTTTTGGGGATCATCACACTAGTCAAATGATGAGAAATAAAAAGTGAAAAATAGGGTTCAAAATTAAAAATTTAAATCACATCACTGATTAATTTTTGGTGTTTATGTACTACTCTTTGCATTCCCTGCACTTTTCCACGAACAGGGAGGGATCTGATGAAAGATGCTCAGTTCTAAGCACTTTCATAGCTCACCTCATGTGTGGGAATGTGTAGATTTAGAGTACCAAAGAAAGAATTTACACATGCTTTAAAGGAGATTGTCTTTTCATTTTTACTGTAATTCCCCAACTTGCTTACACTTGAAACATGCCCTTTTTCTCACATAAAGAGGAACCCAACCAGCCAGGGTGGGAGAGTGGAGCTCAGTGTGGAGTAAGACACACTGCAGCTGCAGTTGTTGGAAATAGTCTTTTAACGTCCTGGCTTGATGCCCCTGCTTTCTTGGTGCCCAAGGCAGTTTCACACATTTCCTAGCAATCCATCTGTGAACGACAGAAATGCAGCAACAATGCTCAATGCACAAGCATCAGCGACGGCAGAGGAAGAGCCTTTGCTCTCAATGGCTGAGCCCAGTAAAACACTGAGAAATTCATTCAGTTTGGTTGACGTGCCGCAGAGCAAAAGGATGTTCAGGAAAAAAATCTTTACAACACACTATAAAACACACATCTGTAAGTGACTGTAATTGCTAAGGTACCTCTTCCCCAACACAGAGGTATAGAATATTAAGATTCAGGTGGTGACTGTCTGCAGGAGAGGTTTTTGCTAATAGGTAACTGTTGGGATTATAAAATTACAAAATTGCATTCTGACACCATGAAAAGCCAGTGTTACTCTCTTGGAAGGTGAATTTTCAATAAAAATGTCCTCAGTGACTTTCAATTAGAGTATTTCAATTTTACCTGAAGTGTGTGTGGTAAAATATTATCACTCTCAGGAACACAGGATCTTGCTGTTTTAAATAAATAAAAAACTATAGCCTGTTTGCTTAGCATTCCATACTATATATATCCTTTTCATCTCTAATTAATTCCTTTAATGCCTTTCATTTTTGAGAAGCGTCGTCTTTAGACCTTTAGATGTTTAGTTAAGCTGGGTGATTTTCATGGAAGCAGGAGTTAGACTTACCAGTTCAGGAATGATCTGAAACTACATATGTAGGCTATCTATACATGAAGGCCAGCCTTTGCTTTTTTTCTATATAAGCTTGGCTTTTTCAAGCTCTGCCTCAAAAGGTACACCTCTCTTTTCAGTGGTATTGACTATTCATCCAGTATGTGGTGTATTCTATGGGTGCCTACTGAGGCTAAGACCCTGTGCAATAAGATCAATGCTTATGCTGAGTGTTTTTGTCATGTGCAACATGACACAACCTCTGAAATCCTTTGGCTTCTGCTCACAAAAGGAGAGCTTCGCCAGGAGGTGAATGCTGCATGAACCACCAGAGCTGTTACTGTACATCATTTTATGGTAGCTCATGTCCTATGGTGTAACCCTGCAAAGAGGTGCTTTCTGGTGTAGCTCAGAAAGGAGAGGACACACAGCTACTGGTAACCAGCTTCTCCAGCCCTCATAAGTAGGGCAAGGCCCTGGCCTCCCACCCTTTGAAGGAGCTGGCTCCCCAGGCTCTGCAAGGACCTGGTGTATTTCCTACCCAGGGACATCGGAGGGAGGTCTTTGACTGAGCAAAGGGACACCCCGCTACAGAGATGTGAGCACTGCTGGCTTCTCTTGGATCACACTGCTGCCTACACCAGGTTAAGCAGTATGTGCTGTGGAAATAGCACGCACAGTTGGACGAAAGGCAGAGAAGCAGCCCAGCGACCCAAAAGCAGGAGTGTTTGCCATAAATCCCAAAGCTAGTTTCTGGAACTAGAAAAAAAGAAAACAAAAAAAGAAACCTTTTTGGCTGAAATAAATCTGCCACAATACACTTCTAGGCTGAGTGGAAGTGAACACAAAGTGCCTCCTGTACTCCAAGGGTGTACTCTCACCCTTAGTACTTTTTCAAATCTGAGCTGTTTTAACAAAGAGGTTTATCAGAAGACTGACATTGTCAGGACAAGCACTCAAAATTCGCAAATGCTTCATTTGTTTTATTTAACCCAAAAGCTGATCTGTAAAGAGCGTCTTCTGACAAGCCAGAAGCTTTGTGCTGAAAGAGTGCAGCAGTTCAGCCAGTGTGGGCAAAGGCTCTTATTGCAGTGTCCAGTCTGCAAACATGACCAAGACTTCACAGCCGTAAGTGAGAGGTGGTATTATTATTGGTGCATGGAATGCATTTTAATATTGCTTCACATCAAAGGGCCTTGATATTTGCTACTTGACCATGAAGATTCAGGAATGAGCAGAACATTCAAGATTATTAACTCCAGTGAACCCTGAAATAAGAAGATATTACCTAGTTTACAATCTGTTTCTGAGACGGTAGCATGGCTTTCCCTTATAACACTTTCCTTTTGAATTTCCTTTTCTTTTTCCTTTTTGCCCCCTCAGATTATTCTCATTTTAGCAGTATCATTGTCCCAGTAATTAACACTGTACTTGACAAAGGTATTTCCTTATCAATGTGGTATTATTGATTTTATATGTCTGCATTCATATTTTTATACTTGCCACGATAGGATGCTTTGAAGCAGAAATGATAAAGTCATTCACATTAACACCTGGACTTCCTGAAATATCTGTTTGTCTCCCAGTTCAAAACCTCTGCCTTCTGGGGAGGGGAAAAAGGGAGGAACTTTTTTTTCTCATTTGTGTTTTTAATCGACTGGAAAACCCAATGGATTTATTGTAATTACAGTGCATTTAGTTTCACAGAATTAATGCTACAAAGGATAAAGTTAATTTAAATTAGAGCTGTATGACTGGGCTTTTTATGCATTTCAGACCAGGAGTGTATGCAGGTACAGAGCCCCATCAGAATTGCTAAAACACTTTAAATTCTAAGTTAATTTGACTGACTGGACTATAATGTATTGTACAGATTCTCTGAGCTGGTCTGTGTGTACCTGAGTGTGTTGCTGGCTACCTTTACCAAAAGATTTGACAATGAAGTCAGAGAGGGATGCCAAACTAGCAGCTAACACTGTCATTAACTTTAGCATTTGCTGTGATTTCTTCGTTGACAAACATGTTTGTTAGAACACATTTCAGGCAGCATCATCCTAGGAGGGAAGCAAGAACAAGGAAATTAAGACAGTTTGCTTGACATGCAAATTATCATCTCAACTCTAACCAGCTTGTGAAGAAGATACGCTTTACAAGAATGACACACACAAGAGAATACACATCAGCCTCATTTTATTTTCAGGAAACTGCTGTTCCGTTTTTTCACAGTATTTAAGGTAAACCCCCTCCTTTCCTAAGTATATTATTCTGGATTCTCTTTAAAGAGAGAAGCTTTTCGCTTTGGCTGCAAGTTTCCATCTTATTCACCTTTCTTCTCTCAGGCTGTAATTGAATCTGTAAGGCATGCTTCTTATGGTTCCGTAATCCGGTGTCATGGAAACTTTGGAGTCAGCCAAAAGAAAAGCAATTCAGAGGCTGGCAATCATTGAACAGTGCAAAGGATATTTTCTGAAAACAAAGGCTTCAAAATTTTAGACTTCCACAAAGATACAGAAACAAGTCTCTTTTGAGCCACACCCAGCACATACACAAGCTCATATACTGACATCTTTCCTTAGAGTATTGCAACGATGGAGACCTGCACCAAAGCTACCAGTACTCACACCAAAGCTACCAGGTTCTCACAAACTGAATTTTTCTAATACCTAACACTTAAGCAACTTAAGAACTATTCAGGCCTAACAAGAATGGTCTGAAAAAACATTTGTTTGGGGCTAAACTCTTCATTACTAAAAAACTGAATTAAAATTAAAATTAGATTTAGAATTAAATTTAAATTAAAAACAAAAACAAACCAAAGAAGCCTAGAAGTTGAATTTTTAAGGTAAATCGATATCTTTTATGAACTGGAGCTGTAATAAAAATGCTGTACACGTGTATAAAAGCTATTGTTTCACAAAGAAAATTATTTGATTTGCATTAATGCAATAGATGAGACTACAGCAGAAGAAAGGAGTGACAAATCAATGTCTATGCCTCTGAACAAATTGAATCTTCCATAGCAGCACTTTTCGTACATACATATTAGGTATAGACACTTAAAAAAGCAAAACTGAACACAGAGAAGGAAGAATCCTGCACTTTTGCACTATAACCTTAGTATTACCTTGTTACAACTGAACTGCACAAATAAAGCAGCAAACTTGTCCCTTCAAGAGTAAGAATAAATAACACCAAATGCAAGTATGACACTATTACAAAAGAAATATATTTTGTCATGAAAAAAAGGACACTGAAAGTTAGGATGTAAAAGCTAGACTGATCTACATTGAATAAAATGTCTATTAAAGGCTTTTTGTAGCTAACAAAAGGCATTCCCAGTTCTCGGTTCTGGAGACAGCTGGGCCCAGCAGCACAACTCAGAAATACATTTTAATGCAGCATTTCAACTTCTGGACCTACAGCAACTTAGTAAAAAGCCTTTTGCCAATCTCACAATGAGGTAACAGGGTGTGAGGAACCCAGAATTACTCTGGAAATGGCCTTATCTTCACCTATTTCCAACACATTGGACCTCTGAAATGGCAGCATGGCATAATAGCTGAGGAACAAAAGGGCAAAAGCAAATTTTTGTTTTTCTCACTTTGCCTTAAACAAAGATTTTGCATTTAGTAACTAGAAGGACAATGCAAAGCGATGGGACACAAATCTGAATAATTTGGTAGTGCTAATATAGTCTATTGGAAAACCTATATCTACTCATATGGTTCTGACTTTTAAAAAGCCTCATTTTGTTTGCGAGGAAAATAAAAAGGCCAGTTATTCAAACTGATATTGCCCAGGCAGTCTCATGAAAATAGGGCAGTTGAGCAAAAGCTTCCCTGATAATCAGAGCCAGCCCTTCTGAACAAGCGCAACACTCCCAGCTGAGAGTGAGGGGCACTTTGAGGATTTGGAGAGCATCCCTAGATCTAAGAGCTCACTCTTTACAACACCCAAATTGCCATCACTACCTGTGGCCACATGTTTTGGATATGATCCGTCCCTCAGTGATTTTGGTGTGTTTTAACCACATCACAGTGGAAGTGTCAGGCTTTATGTGATGGTTTTGGCAGTAGATACCACTATAAAACTCCAGCTCGCATTTGGGTGCTTCCATTTACAGCATTTACTCTTCTTGGTGATGATTTGACCCCAAGTCCACTACAAGCAAGAAACACTGGCACTGATGGGGTTTTTCTCACTTGTAATTCTTTGAAAGAAATGAGGCATGATATTTGGGCTGCCCTGACATTAGCATCTGTTTTGCTTTTGGGATTTTAAACACTGAGGTGTAATTTTCACAGCCAGTATTTATGACCACACGTGATTGATACAAGTAACCGTCATCTGGTGGTGCCCACATATCAAGCACTGAAGGACCTAAATGGAATTAACTCCCTAATGCTTAATTGTGAACATAACATTTTCGCCTGCAACTTGTTTACCTGCAAATTCTGTGCAGGAGGTATATTCTAGGACTTGAAGATCTGACCTTCAGGTTTCTGGGGGGTTTGTTTTTTTTCCTTCTCTCAGCTTGTATTTCTGTCTTTTTCTGTTCACGTTCAGAGTGTTTTCATAGGAGCAAAACTGACTTTTCAATCTTTGCTCAAGTTAGTAATTTCTATGCAGTGTCCCATTTATTTGAGTAAGTATTACTCACAGGTAGAAGACCTTGCTGTTCTGGACTCCTTTTCAGCAGAAGAGAAGGCACCAGACAGCAGTAATCTATCTTGCAGCACATGGCAAACACCAAATACTGTGAGGAAGTATGTGTTTACTTTGGAATATGAAAAACAACTAAATGAAATGAATAGGCATGAGGCATCTATGAGACAACAGCAGGTGAATGTTTTCTTCTCCCCTCTTTCAAAACAAAAAGATGATGTCCAGGAGAAACAAAATCATGATACCGAATGGTGTCTCAGGAAGCTGTACTTGCCTGATGCTGCGGTCGGCATGAAGGATGATCTGCTATAGCAATGGCCTATGTTTTTCCCACTGATGTTTTATTATAAGCAGTCATATCAAAGAAGAAAAATACCTGTAGCAAGATTTTTGATAAAATGAGGGTTTCTCTCTCTTACTTACACTATTAAACTTACTGTCTTTTTCTAAGAAAGACACAGTAGCATGCTTTATATCTTTTGACATGTATAAAATGTAAATATTTTAACCAAATTGACACAGCTGCATGGCAGAGATATGCTTGGTATGGTTACCTTTCTTGTCAGTGGATTCACAGCTTCTTTTTAATTTCTTTTCTGCTGTGGCACCATGCACATCCTCTCATTTCCCTGGCAAGCAAAACAGAGCCTTAGGTCTCTTAGGGATGGTCCCAGGTCCGTGGAACCGTGGCTGACTTTCTTGTCCATGTGTGCTGGCTGAAAGTTGTTCTGATAACATTGCTGTGGAGAGTTTCTGCCAGAACAATGCCACCCTATCATTGAATTTGAAAGTAATTGGATCTGCCAAGGGAAGCCTCTGCAAGATGCAAGCTAAAGCATACTTTATTCAGTATATTTTCTTTAATTACTCTGCATGGTCAAAACTGAGTTACAGATGCTGAAAAGTCTTGGTTCATTCCTTCAGTCCATCCATAAACAAAACTAAGCGTTCACCAGTGAGGATGGAATTATTCCGTGCAAATAAATTTAGTGTGTGCAACAAGTTCCAGCTTAAATAAATTAATAGCTTGCAAAGTGATTGCCGGCTTTTCTTGAAGACATCCTGGCACATAAGGTTTTGCTGGGCACAGTGTCTTGGCTGGAGGGCAGCTAAGCCACAGACCCCTTCCAACACCCACCAGCTCTGCCAAACCACCAGCATCTGAACTCCTGGTGCCTGGAGTGTGATAGCTGCAAATGGCAAACTGCATTCATCAAATGAACCTTCAGCACTTGGAAGTGCAAAGCATTTGGGGGCTATAACCATGCTCCACATCCAAGGTCAAACTGAAGGGACTGTCCTCTGTACATGTCACTGTCCCAGTTTTCACCTCTGCCCGTGGAAAATGTTCACAAATTGGCTCATCATCTTCTTGATTAGCTGATCTGCTTTGCCTGTGCATGTGTGGGGAGACAGGGAAGAAAGGGATGGCAGCCAGATCACCCAGGAGTTGAAATTACTGACAGCAAATTTGTCCCTGCCAGGCTCTGCACTTGCAGACCATAGCCATGTACTGCAGGCCACTGACCAGCCCAGCACTAATCTGTTTTGTAGGTAATTAGAAACACTCACTATCACCTTTTTGATGAAGTTCTCAGTCCTCAGTATAATACTAAAAGAAGTAGCTTTCTACTATTTTAAGAAGAAAGATTTTTCTTCAGTGAACAAGGAGTCTCTGATACATTCATATTTGCTTTTTAACTGGTAACTTTTCCCAAAGGATAACTAGCTGCCTGCTTTCCTTGGACTTCATGTTGTTGGTGGCAATTCTGTATTGTATAGGATAATGTCTTCAGGATGACTGTGTTAGAGGCAGAAATGTTGCTGGAGACAATGGTGCAGAATGAATATGTTTGTATTTTTTGTATGCTTGGAGCAATGGCTGAAAAATGATGAATAACAAACCACCTACCCAAGTCAGCCTCTCTAGATGTATCCAACTAACTTTAAAAGTGCAGTGTGGAAAAAAAATTAAACACCAAACACTCTTTCCAAGTGAGTCTCTCTGGTATATCTGGCTTTTTTGCATACACTAAATCATTTGGAGTTTGTTAGGCAGTATTATTTTTACTAAAATGATACTTTGCATTCCACAGCTTCCCATTTCCTGTAAAGGAAAACAGTCTTAAAATACTTGGCTAGGCCACAGGAAGACAGGAACAAGCTAATGCATAGGTTGGCTCCACCTGTATTAGCCAGAATTTAGGAAAAAAACCCAGCAAACAAATAAAAAGTTACAAAGGTGAAGTTAAAGCAGACAGCCTACCTTGAACTTTGCAACTGTATTCAATTCAAAGTATCAAGAAACACAGCACAGTACTCTGTGTAGGCTTTTGAGCTCACACCTTATTAGAGGCAGCCTTTTTTTCCTTCCACAGGCTTCCTGACTCTGAAATAACTTCTCCTGGAGAACTGGTGTCTCTCACAAGGGTGCAGGACTGAGGGAAGCTGCTATTTGCAGGTTACCAGGCAGCTGCTCCAGGGAAACAACCTGCAGGGATATAGAACTGACCTGGTCTGGGCAGCTTTGGATAAACACCACAAGTGGCCTTCCTTCACCCCGGTTTTCATAACGAGCTGGCTTTACCTCTTCCCCTGCTGACACACATTTGTTAGCTCCTCCATGCATCACAGACTTTGTGTGGGCAGAAGCAGATAAGAAGGCAGAGAAAAACTTTCTGCCAGAGTGTGCAAGTCACAGGACGAGGGACAACATTTTTAAACTAGAAGAGGGTAAGTTTTCATTGGATATAAGGAAGAAAATTTTATGATGAGAGTGGTGAGACACTGGAGTAAATTGCCCAGAGAAATTGTGGATGCCCTATCCCTGTAAGTGTCCAAAGCCAGGCTGAATGAGGCTTTGAGCAACCTGGTCTTGTGGAAGGTGTTCCGTCCATGGCAGGGAGTTGGACTAGATGATTTAAGGTCCCTTCCAAACCAAACTATTCCATGATTCTATGTACAATGAAGGACAAAGGCCATCCTAACAATGAAACCAGTGCAGATGGCTCTCAATATTTTGGCTGTGCTTGGAGGCTCCTAATTCCCAGATGGTAAATACTCAGTGCAAAAAAGTTAACAATCCTGCGTAAAATTAAATACTGCCATTGCAATGGAATCTCTAATTCCCTGAAAAAACTATGGACAAAGCCACAACAACACATGGAGGAACAAGGCTAGTGAAGTGGCAAAGCCTTGATGCTACCTCCTCACTGGGAGCCAAACTGTGGCTGCCAACTCACTTGGCAGAATCTGTAGGATGTGCATCACGTGATGGAGGCATCTCCGGGCCTTTCCCTGCTGCGCTGGGAGCAGCGCTGTGCTCGGTGAGTCACACTTGTCACCGGCTGCTGCAGACATCCAGTTACTGCTGGCACATGAGCGGCATCTGAAAAATTTCTTCTGACTTCTGCTTGGGCTTATTAGTGTTGAATTGAAAGTCCTTCCAAGGCTGGAACTGGAGTATGTCAGACACCTCCTCCCCATCTGTGATAACTGAGATCGTCAATGCTGCGGTATACACTGGTAACCAGGACAATGGTATTTTCAATGCTAGAGCGCAGGCAAGGAGAAGTCCTAGTAGACGAACTGAGAGGCTAGAAGAAAAAAATGAAAACTTGAGAACAGGCAAACCCAGAGCACAGGAGTCTGGTTTTGTCTCATGCCTTCAACTTTGCTGTGCCTTTTGCCTTCACTGATTATGGAACCAGCCTCTTGATTTTTCTGATATTTAGTTGTTATTTTCCTTGTCTGAGGCTTCTTACACATGGTTTCCAGTTCTGAATTTGTCAAGGAAAGCATCTCAGAAATATTCTTCTTTGTTGATCATTCTCTTCCAGGTTTCTTTACTCACTGCTTTTGCCCATGCCCCAGGATGACAAGAATGTGCAGTGTTTCTACTTCCCTTCTCTCAGATACTCATTTATGAGGGATCTATCTAGCTGGTAACATTTTTCTCATAACAGCAAGATAAAAATGTAGCATTATGTTTTCAGAAAGGGCTGAATGCAACAAAAAGGCTTCCACATCAATTGAATATCCAGACTAGTAGATTCTGTGAGGTCTCCAAGCCTTTTATTGTGAGAACAGTTACCTCTGTAACTGCTGTGTTGGGACTGCATCTTGCATGAGGGGTGAGGAGAATGATTGGAACCCCTAGAAACACTTGAAACCCGGAAAGCAAGTAGCCCTACAACTCTGTTTAACCCAGTGTCTTCCAAAGTCAATGAGGAATATGAAAAATCAGCTGGCTTTGAATCAGGCCCCTGGTACCTTCCTGCTGGTTTGTAAGAAACAGGGAGGGCCAAGTGGTTACATGAAACGCATCATTCCTGGTGGGGATCTACACACAAGACACAGAGCTGCACACAGATATGTGTGTGTGTGTGAAAGTACTGTTCTGCCATGGGAAGTTAGCTTAAACTTTTGGGTTTTTTTAACAGAATTAAAACCAGAAGGTTTTTCAAATTTCAAATATTTATGCGAACAGGAGTACTGTACTATATCAATCAAACACTTGTGGACTGAAGACACATTGAAACCTATGTACCTGCTCTCTCAGAGAGCTCTGTGAGCTGCTTGAAGCTAGTTTATGTTTAAAAAAATCCCTAGCCCAAATGACAATACCAGAGCTTGTTAGTTCTCTGTTTACACTGTGTGAACTTAAGTTACCAGCACGACAGGAGAGGATGTATATTTTAGATAACACAATCTGGTTTCTATCTTTTGTATTTTTAGGTTTTAATCCTATCAGCCTCTTAGCCAAGCAACTGAGTATCAGATTTAACTATTGTTGTGTAGAGGGAAAAATCCCATCTTATCTTAAAAAAACAATAGGTTTGAGTATATATATATATTTAAAAAGTTAAACCTAATAATTCCTCTTGGAAACTGAGTCAAATTGCTCAGACTCCTCTTTTAGTTCATGAACTTAGCAGTGATAAAACAAAAGGAAATGGATTTGCAGAATTTTTTTTCTGGTGCACGCCTTTTATGAACAGAAATAGACTCTGAGAACTGCCTTCTGCAGGCATTATTTCTGAACGATTTCCATAACATTTCAAGTAAAACATCCATTTTTCCTCTGCCTGCCTTGTAAACACCAATCTGAGAGTCAAGCCAGATACTCTGCTCTTTCCATGCAGTTGCAGAGCCCAGTCCCACACCCAGAGCTGTTCCAGGAGCTAGTGGACCTGCTGGGATTATCTGTGCTGCATGAACAGGCCACCTTCATTTCCTACTCAGTTACTACTGCGTCACCCCACTCTCCTACTCCCTGAAATAACATTTCAAGCTAATAAGTCTATTTCTTCTCTAGTGAGAAAAAACTGGGGCCTTGGAAGATTTATTAGCATCAGACAAGGTAGCTGGACAATGGTGCTGGAGTTGAGAGGGAATATTTTGCAAAGATCTGACTGCTGTCCCAGAAAAATGGACTGGTCTTCACAATGACCTTACCCAGCTGTGCTTGAGGTTCAGGAACTGGCTGTGTCCAGGTGCTTTGTCCAAACTCTCCCTCACTGCTACATCCATTTCAGTTGTGATGACCACTGCCTGCACAGGACGAGCAAGGATACCTTGGTAAAAGAAAGTTAGTGTCAAACTATATGTGTGGGTCAGGGTATCATGGAAGTTGATTTCTACTAAAGCAAGCAAAGCCAGGACATGACAGGAGCCAAAGCCCTGGTTAAAATAAAGTTTTTCCTGAGTAAGGTTTGTAGCTCAGGCCTTTAATACAAACTAAGTCAAAAAAAATATGTTTGACTCAGCACCAGGCTAGCTATTTAAAAAGCTTTGAGCAATACCTCTGATGTGAGTGACCTTGAAGAAATTTTGAATTCCTACAGCAGCTTTGCAGGGTGGTTTCCTAGGAAATTTATAGCAGTGGTAGCAAAAGCAGCAAAAGCAATTCAGATAAGCAAGTAAGTAGATACAGACCTGCACTTTTCAGAGGGAGTAAAATGTAGAGCTAGAGAAAGAAGAGAAGAAATCTGTGTAACTTAAATTATAGTACATATTAATAGGTAAGGTATCATTAGCACATTATTAATTCCTGAGGGACAATAGTGTGTAACTATTGTTATATATCATAACTATAGTGTATAAAAACCATAGCAGCTTTTACTGATGGGCTTCAACTTGCCAGGAGCACAGACTAGGTAACCAGCTGCTGTGTATTCTCTCCCTCTGCAAGCACATTCTCATAGGCTTTCTCCACTTCCCCCAGTGCTACAGGCTGCTGCTCTCCCTCCTGGCCACTGCAGCCACCCACTCTCCTCCCCAACCACACCACCCTTGCCATGACAGGGTTCTGGCTTCTCTGATCCTGCTGCTCCCCCCTCACCTCGCAGCTCTGTTAATAAAGTCCCCAATACATCACCTTGCAGCCACTTAATAACCTTTTCAAAATGGTGTCTTAAACGTACCTGTGTACAAAGAAGAGCAAAGAAATATTCGGGGTTGGTTCCACCTCCAAAGCAATTTTGGAAAAAGTATCTGCAAACACTGGCAATGTCCCCTTCATGGGTTTCTTTATGGACTCATTGCCACCAAAGTATTTCTTCCAGTTACTTCTGCATGAGCATGGCAAGTTTTGGTAATGCCTTAGAATATTTCTGAAGGTTTGCTTTGCCCCTGTCTTCATCCTCTTCCTCCTGCAGCCACCCCCAGTGCCCTGTGAGCCCCTGCACCTGTGGCCCCAGTGCCAGCAGTGCCTGATGGTGCGATAGGCAGTGCAGGAAGCCCTGAGGGAGGCTGAGTTCATACTGATTCTGGGGCTTCTGGGCATTTCAGATAACCACACCACAAGCTATAGCTGACTTTTGCTTTGATGGTAGTGGTGGTGCTCAGTGGTTCCCATTGCTTAGCTGTTTTCAGCCCTATTACTTGATTTGCAGGGAGATTTACGATCTTTGTTCTATGCAGCATGAGGAGCATGACTGATAAAAGGACAAGGTCAGGGGTCTTTTAAAGAGACAGATTATTATAGCCCTGTGACAAAAGTCTGAAGACTTTTGAAGACTAAGGTATCAGATGTCATCCTAGGAACACATTGACCTACTCATTTCAAGATATGCTGTCAAAGAAAATTAACTACCTGATGCTTTTCCTTGTCCAGAGCTGTAAATATTTCATATTCATATTTCATATTTTCCTGTGACCACATATAGTTATACCTTCTTAGCAATAATAAACAGCAATTGTTGCATCCACGGCTACAGGGTCTCAAAGCTTTATCAAATATTAATATTTTGGTTGATCTTCAAAATCCTCTAGGTACAGGTTCTGTCTGTGGCATTCTTGAGTTTAATACATCAAATGTGAGGTAAGAGGCAAAGGCACTGACTGGAAACTGGAAACACAAATATCTGGGTGCCCCATTTCCCTTTTTAAAGAGGTTTAAACACCTCTTGGTTTCTGCAGAGGTTTAGGGAGCATATCACCTCTC
This sequence comes from Corvus kubaryi, assembly GCF_017639235.1. Classification (NCBI taxonomy): domain Eukaryota; kingdom Metazoa; phylum Chordata; class Aves; order Passeriformes; family Corvidae; genus Corvus; species Corvus kubaryi. The sequence goes on from NW_024582073.1 coordinate 4,654,605, forward strand.
TCTACAACGCCTGAATGTGGCAGTGTGCCTGCCATGGGATGGTGTACGGGCCGTAGAAAGGGCCATCTTCTGGGGAGGCTCAGCTCATGCCCTGAAACAGGGGGGCAAAGGGGTTCCTCTTCAGTGTCCTTAATATTCTAATGTTGGCTTTTGTATGCACTGGGTACCATGGTCTCTCCCCTCACTGCAGCAGGGCTGGAGGGCCAGCACATCCCTGACACCATGCTCAGGGCAGTGACCAAAGCCAGCCTGGACATCTCTGAGTGCAGGTGTGCCCAAGACATGGGATGGAGAAAGTCAGGAGAAATGCCTGAGACACAGGTAGATTGAATTCAGATACAGAGGGGGTTTAGAAAAGGAGGAAAGCAAGACAGATGAATCATCAAATAAATAGCAGCACACACAGTCTCTCTTTTCATACCCCACTTACAAAACAATGTGATTTTCTAATGAGAGATCATGGGACAGACCAGAGGAGAGCCAACAAGTGACTTACATAATAAGTTTACATTAAAAGATGAGATGCCAAAACACCCTGTAACAAGGATACTAGAGAACAGTTTTAATAACGTATTCCAAACTTCCTGAGGTTGTTTATACCTTACTTCAGACTGATTAAATACTTTTTCTTGCATGTGGACTCATGTGAAATAGCTTTCAACTACTGCTCAAAGATCTGGGTGTAAAACACAGCACATACTTTCTCAGCTAAGGACAGAAGTTTGCTTAAACACCTCAAGAAAAAAGCCAGTCACTTAATTACAAGATTCAGGGTATATTCCAAAGCATTTCCTTCTATAAATTAACATCTCAACCAGGAGATTAACTGTTATTTTTAGAGTAATTTTATGGCATGTTTGTTCTTCTGCAACCTTTTCTTTCTCAGACATTAGAAGTGCTATGGGTATCAATGAAGAGCTATGAAATGTCACATGAAAATAATTAGCCTGACCAGAAAGAGGTGCAGATTCAGTTCTGCACCTGGATGTATGCTCTCGCAAACCTCCCTGACAGTGGCACAAAGTTCAAGAGTTACAACCAATAATCAGACCCAGTCATTACAAATTCAAACTAGTTACTAATGAATGATTTGTTTGGTGAGCCATATAAAAAAAGATGGTGTTTTCAGTACAGATCCTAGAAGACAGATGTCCACATTTTAGAAATTACTTCCAAACTGGTGCTACTTGGCACTCTCAGAAGAGAGGAAAAGAGATTTGAAATAACACTCTTCATCTAAAAACGTGTTTATGTCTGAACTATATTTACCTTCTGTATATGGCCTGTGAAATTTTGAAGGAAAGAACCATTTTTACAGCTGTGTTGTTGATTGGGGCAATCTTTAGACCTCAGAAATACTTGAATGCGTCTCAGCCAAACTGATAAAAGCCAAAAAAGAATGCAGCTATTCTTAGTTTTCATTCTTCTACAGTGTTGCAGCCCTTTACCCAAGCATCTCTCCACTTGTTTCCAGCTCTTCTGATTTACTGAATTTCCCCAAAGTTGCCACGTGAGGATGCTGTTACAAAGGATTTAAAATGTCCCCTGCAGACTCAGGCTTCTTGAGCACTTTTCATGGTCCTTTGCACAGCTCAGAGACTGGAGAAGTTTCCACACCCAAAGGGGAAATCCACAGAGCCTCAGGCTTGGCACATATTCAGGGTGGAGGAAAACCCAATTCTGCCCTGCTTTCCTCTGTACAGGGAGATTTGTAACTGCATCCCTTCCCCAGGAGATAGTCTTATCCTTGCAAACTGTTACACCGCACTCAAAGGCTTCAGCAGCCTCTCCCCTTGGTGTGGTCTCACTTTGCACATTACATTGAACATGAATTGCTCCAGAGGGAACATTACAGTGCAGTGATTGGGGCACCCAGGTGGGAGCTGGAGGACCATCAGCGCTAATAAATATTTAATCTTTGTATGCAAAGTGTAACAGCTTCATTGAGAGAGACTCTGCACCTGCCAGCTCTGCTCAGCCCAGAGCCTGCTCAGCGAGGGCTGCAGGAAGACGCGGCTTGAAGCAGATGGTGGAGTTGAACTTGGATCACCCAAACCATAAGCATGTGCTTTAGTCAATCTGTACATTCAGCCCAATTAGTGAATAGTGCCAGATCTGCCAAAGCCTCATTTTTCTCACGCTAAATGATTGATCAAAACAAAAGAAAACATCCCACCCAGGCTCACCAGTCAGTCTTGCTGCTGATCACGGCCCCACAGGCAGTGCCAGTGTTTCGCAACAGTCGCTTTCTTCAGCTGTCAGCATGCATCCTTTAGACACCAGCAGGAAATAAAGCACAAAACTGGAGACAGGCAATTGTTTAATGATAAAAATTGGCAAAGACAGGGGTAATCCTCAAGCTACTTTTAGCTCATTTTAGGAAATAAGCAGGTATCATTTTGACAGCACACTTTTAGCAAAAAAAGGTAGAGATTTCCATGGTAAGATGTGTTCTTCTTAGAGGACCTAGCCCTCATTCTGTTGGTAAATTTTGTGTCAATCATAGTTGGGATGTGAGTTTTTGTGAAATCAGTCTAGAAAAGGACATTTTAAATTCAGCTTTCAGTGCCTTTTAATGCTGTTGTTGGATGACAGCTATGGTGTGATACACATTGAAGGAAGTGTATTAGTACCTGCCCTTGATTTCACAGCCTCTGTATAAACACCACCTTTGCCTCTGATATTGTCCTTTCCTCATTTACAGCTGCTCCTTTGCTGCAAACTTGGAACCAGGTTTAACTTTGGTTCCTTTAGTCTCTAGCACATTCCCTAGCTGTGGAATTGTCTCTGCTCTTTTCCTGCCTCTTCTCATTAGCCCAAGACATCCAGCTTTTCTTCTCAATTCCCCATTTCTCATTAATTTATTTTCCAAGAAGCAAAAAGTGAAAATAATCATACATCGAAAACACCAGGAAGTACCAAATTAAAACCAGGGAGCTGATTTGGGTCCTGAGAAGACTCCAAGGTCACAGTCCTCTACTGCTCCTCATTGTGACCAACAAGCCTCCTTGACAGCTTTGACACAGAGAGAGAGAGCAGCCGTAGGAAAAAAAGGACAAACATCACCCCTCTCCAGCTGTGCCTTCACATACATAGACAAATCCTGCTAGGAAATGACAAGGAGCCGCTAAAGGAAATGGACTTCAGAGATACAAAACACTCATCACTGCCTTGCTTGGAATGGATGAGATGAAAGAGGAAGTGTCAAATCCAAACCAGACCCTGCATGAACACCTGTGACTGTGTACACACAGCCATCTGAACCTGCAGAAGATGAAAAGCAGATGAACAACTCAGTTTGATAAGGGAATATAGTTATTTATGTTATTGTGTGCTAATGACTGCACACAGGACAGAGTATAAACCTGACTTTGTGAAAATGGAGGAGATAAATAGAAATTAATTATGGCTTTCTTACAGTTCTGCTTTGTGGGTGTGAATATCTGAGACTGAAGGCAGTGCCTAAATCTCCTATTCAATATAGTTCCTGAACGTACTTTCAGTTTTATTCAGATTGATGCTAGTTATTAAAGCTCAACAGGCAAATTCTAGAATTATTTAGCAACAGATTCTGGGATTCTCGTTTTTAAAAAGTTACTAGCAAATTGAAAAAGACAAGAGAAAGGATTTTTTTCCCTGACAAGGCATGTAACTGAGCATACAACTCTATCTAATCAGCTGAATGCTGGTGTTTTTCCCACAGAGTGAATTTCTGGAGAAGCTCTGTAATCTGTGAACTCCTGAGGACTTCGGGCAGGAAAGTGGGACTGGTGATGTGCTGTATCAGATTCCTTTGCCATGTCTTTGTGATGTATGGTGAAGTCCCAGCTACTGGAATCACAGCTTGCTCACTTTCATCTGTGCATTGCTAACTCTCATTGTTAAACAGCATCATGTGAAGCAAGCACAAACTTAAAAGTGCATCAAGTGGAACTGAAAGAAACCAGCATGTTTTGTCTTGGTTTTAAATCTTGCTTTCGAGGATCAGCTTATGACTCCTTGTTGTTTGGTACAGAAATGCTTCAGGTCTTTTCTTGAGCACCATAATCATTTTGCCTCCTAGGCATCAATCAGGGTTAATAAGGTCAGCCAGTGAGGAGCAGATTGCCCACTATGTAATCAAGACAGACTTTGAGTCAAAATCTTTCTGTGCCAGTAGGAATATTTCCATACTTGTATTAGAAGATGAATGGGGATGAAACAGCATATGAGGACTTTTTTAATAACCCTTTGATAATATTTTGGAAGCAGAGATGAAAATGTGCCTTCATTTACAAAGGATTGAAGAGTCACGAATTGAGGAACTGGAGATGATATTGGGACACTGGTGCATATTGTCCATTTATCGTTTTGATACTACTGTTTCTCTGCTTTGTCTGTCTCTTCTCCAGCTGGCAGCTCTTGCATCAATATGCATATTCTTAAAGATACAATCCCTCTGCGTTCCTGCACAGTTACTAACATGTACAGCCCTTCAAAATCTGTAGGTTTTCAACCCAAGGCCAATCTGTGATTCAAAGTATTGCAGTGAGCATGGAGCAAAGTATCTCAGTGAGCACTGAGCAAAGCATTTGTGTCCTCCAGAGCAATGTTCAGGCAAATGACTCACAGCACCTGCAGGGAGGGAAGAAGGAGTCAGACCGATCTTCCGAAGTACTGACCACTGACATATCACGGGGGTGATGTGGCCTTAAGGGAGAGGAAGGACAAGAAAGGACAATAGTGTTGTTAATTTGTGACTTCCATAATTGTATGTTTGCAGAATTAGGAGGGAGAGAAGCAGGAAAGACCGATGTTTATTAGTTGCCACTTTCTGCTTGTTGCATGCTAAGGAATATTTCTGCCAATTTCTTTGCAAAAACAGCTCAACTTGCTGAAACCTAAGGTGGGGAGATTATACTGGGATAGGACATGGGCAAGCCCAGCCACTGCCCAGGGAGCCCCTGCTCCTCCAACTCTCCCAGGACCTTCTCATTGCCTAACATCCTTTGCTTTCATTACTCCATCCAAAACAATAATTGCATTTTCATGCAAAGTGCTCTCTGCTGAGGAACTGATGCCCTTTTGAGCAGATATATAGCTGTATATTCACATATTTAGCAGAATTTATTATACAGAATTACTGACAAGATCACATGCAAAGGCTGGTAAGGTAAAACTGCATTTCAACCAACCATTTTTGATGTCGTCATGACAATGTAATGAAGAGTTTGAAAGATGTACAATTTCTGTAATAAATGAATATTTAGTTTTGTTCTGAAATATTAGTACTTGTGTCTAGACATTGAGTACTTCCAATCACAGCAACACTAAAGCCAGAAAAATTCAGATGGTTAGCAATAATGGTATGTCCTCAAGATGTGCCTGCTGTACTAAAAAGATTTGATCTCAGCCTAGGCTGTGGGTTGTGTAAGATAGATAATAATTGATTTTATTATTTATTTTATTTACTGCTATTTTTAAAATAGTTTCTATAATTTTTAATTATTTTTTTACTATCTTCTTTTTTTCCAGATTCATTGAAAAACTAGAAACTTGCAAACATTCCCAATATTTGGAGTGCTTGCCTATTCAAAGATTGTCTATATTTACATATATATAAATATAGACAATCCAATCCCACAACATCACATCAGGTTCAACAATATAATAATATAAAAATGATAATCTGACAGCATTTTAGCTGCTGCATGGCTACTTGGTGTAAAACTCTAGGTAAAATGAAAAATGGGTGATCTGGGGAGTTGACGGGAGGATCAGTTGTCAGCTGTTCAAATCTAGCCCAGGCCACCAACAGCAGTAGGGGTAGTAATGGAACTACCACTGCCATTACCTTCTGGCAACTGTTTGACTGGAGTAAAATGAGACAGTGGACTACTCCCTTCATTTTAGGTTAACCATCCCTCCGTTTTCCAGACAGTGCCGAAAAAGCTCTCAGACCACTCCCTAGAAGAGAGGTGTCAATGCACAAAACTCGGCAAGGGTGTCTTGAGTAATGGTAAGCACATCCAGAAGTAAGAAACTCCAAGCCAGAATCACAACACCCTCTGAACCCTAAAAGAGCCTCTTTGAATGCAGTGGCTTCTTTTAAGATTTTGTGAAGGTCTCCTGGTGATAGCCTCAAGACTAAATCCTCAATCGTCCCTCTTGGTGATCCAGGAGTGTCACACTTTTGGACTTACTGGTCTTGACCAGAGTCTTGCTCAATGCTCCTGTGTGAATGAGAACAGAGGTGCTTTGTCCTGGAGATGGTGACAGGGTTTAATCCCTGCTAGGACTCTAGGATGTGTCATATTATGATGTTTATCCTGTCTAGTGCTTACATGGTACCATTCCCTCTCCCACCACCTACAACTGTACAGGGGTCCTTCCACCTTCCTCACCAGCAGCAGATCCAGTGGCCACCTCCTGTTATTGGAAGGTCTCTTGGAACAGAGCCACTGCTCCCCCCACACCATGAGTCAGACAGGTCTCAGCAGTAGGACCAGCAGTATGTGTGTGGCTGAGGGACCTCATCGGGAGCCTGGGGAAAGCATGATAGACAGGCTGCTGGAATCAGATATATAGTATATATATTCTTCTTTTCTGCTGACTTAGTACTCTCATGAGCTTCCTGCTCACTCCTTGGTGCAGGAGAAGGAAATAACGTGAGCGGTACTGTGACAAAACTCAGTGCTGGCACAGCAGAGCTCCCCTGGCTGAGATGGTGTAGTGGTTTGGTCCAAAATACTCATTACTGTTTATCTGCTGTGAGATAAGAATTAGGAGAAATGCAAAACAGGCACCAAACTTGAAAGAATATAAAGAAGTTTATTAACAGACCTAAAAGAAGAAGGAAAAAAATTATACCACCTTCAGAACTCTCCTCCTCCCCCCACCTTCCTCCCTTCTCCCACTGACAATGTGAAAAGACAACCCTTAAGATGTTCAGTCTGTTTACCACTTCCATAATAACCTTGTTCAGTCCGTTTAGAAAGAGAAGTCTCTTCTTGCTCATGCTATGAAAACATTATCACAACGAGACAGCCGCCCACTTCCAAATATTGTTCAGTCCATTTAGGAAGAGGAGTCTCTCTGCCTGCGTGTGAGTCCTTTCCCCCGACTTGCAGCTTTTCCCGCAACTGCCTTCGAGGGTCCACTCTTGAAGTTTTTTGGGGTACAATTTTAAGGTTGAGCCGTTCAGAAACAAAAACAGAGGCCCTTCTCCTTCCCTGGGAGCAAAGGGTCTTCATCATCTTCATCTTTAGGACTATCTCTGGGAGCATCTCTACGGACTGAGGTTTTCTCCTTTCCCGTTCGGAGCAAAAGTCCTCATCTGGTTCATCTCTACGGACTGAGGTTTTCTCCTTTCCCGTTTGGAGCAAAAGTCCTCATCTGGTTCATCTCTCCCTGTCCAAACTTCTCATGAAATTACAGCTGCGTCAGCATCTGCCTATCTCAGCGCAGGTGCTTTTGCTCACGAGTTGAACACTCCACCCCCCATATCTTCATGAAATTACAACAGGATACTCTGATATATCATAGCTTCACAACAGAATTTCAGCTTTAAGCATCTCCTCTCTCTCTTCCCTCAGGTTTTCAGCTCTTCACAGCAATAAAAGGGTTAATCTCACCTCGGCCTTGCAGCTTTGCAGCTGGAATGTTGAATTTTTCTTATCGAAGTGGAGAGGGGGGAGAGCCGAGCCGCTCCGGCTGCCCACGGCAAGGCAGTGGGGGGGGGGTTCCATGGCTGGAACAGGTCCATGGCTTCAGGATGGCCGTGGCCCGGCCCGGCCTGGCCCAGGCAGGGCCTGGCCAGGCCCGCTGGCCCCCACACGGGGCCCGCAGCCACCTGTGCCAGCGCCGGAAACGAGAGAGAGCTTGGAGGGGGAGTTTGCCTATTCTTAAATGTGGATCACAGAGGTGATCACAACTTTAAGTGGCTTAGAGAATTGTCCATATTCAAACTGGCCAGCTGATAGGTTCTATCAGTTCCCAGAGGAAACTGTAAGCACCCCTTAGCAAGGACGTCCCTTCCGGGACTATGCTTGCTAACCTATGACAGATGGTCTCAGGATTAATATGTGGCAGGTTGGCAACATCTTTTATGAGCCCTGTCCACACAGCTGGCAAAACACAGGCAGGACTGGTGGCGTCTCTGACTGGTGTGGAGTTCTAAGGCCATGGTGGGGCTCAGAGCCCTCCTTCATGCTACTCCTGGGCCATAAAGGTGAGGTGCCCATGGGCAGGGAGGAGCAGGCAGGCGCGTGCCCACATACCAGTGCCAGTGCATTATGCTCACACACGTGGGCCCTTTGTCAGGGACCCTCTCGGGAAAGGAGGCTCTTGCTGGCTCCCAGAGCCGACTGCCACAGGGCAGAGCAGGGGAACAAAATACATCTTTCATGCCTGGGCATCCCTTATCCACAGCCTGAGCAGCATCCCAGCAGACACAGCTCTCATGCCCATGTCCTCTCTCCCAGCATTTATTTGGAACCTCAGGAGGGAGGAGGTAAAAGTGGATTTCAACCGGGCCCAAAAAACCCAATAGCTTGCTTTTTACTCCATAGCAAAAATGGAATTTTCAGGAGAAAAATCTGAATACCAAAATATTCAAGCCAAAAAATAAAGTTTTTAATTTTTGGCAGCTCAGGACAGGTTTGGGCTGCTCAGTTTTTGACAGTAAAGCAACATATATTCGCACCATTTTTTTCGTCTTCTTTTACAGTATGCTGACATTTTCAAATGCATTTTCTCTCGAAATGCAGTTTCTCTTGAACATTTTCAACAACACTTTTTCACGGTATTTAATTCTCAGGGTTTCTCACTGCCAGGGGAACAGCCAAGGATCCAGGGAGGAGCCGTGGAAACGCATTAGCTATGCTGGCTCTCAAGAGCAGCTTGAAGTGGCACTGGACCCCTTCGATTCTGGCCCTTGGCAGTGGTTGGTGTTGTCCAAGTTTGAAGTGGGGCAGAGATGAGCAGAGCTCACAGCCCACCTCTGGGGGAAGCTGAAAAGAGTAGGCGCAGGAGAAAAGAGCCAAGTCAAATGCACCTTTGATCAAATGGCGCAGTCTTAGCAAGACAGCAGAAAAAACAGACTATGTCATGCCCCAGCATTGTCTCACTACGTGTGCCAAACCTTGCAGTCAAGAGAGAGCATCTCCTGAACAGCCCACAGCTGTAAGAGAGCATGGACAGTCCCCTGTACTTGCAACCAAAGGCAGTGTCGCAAGAGTCGGTGTTGCTACATTACGTTGTAGTTGGAAATGCAATGGAGGGTCCTCTATACATTCCTGCTTTTGCATACATAAAAACCAAGGGCAAGCAGGTCTGACCCAGCCCAGGAGGGTTTGGCAGTGGCACCCCTCCCGCTCTTCACAGAGCAATCTCTCTGAGCCAACCAACAGGGAGAAACAGCTCAAAGAAGCATGAGAAGGTCTCGTGACAGAGTGAGAAAACACATTTAACTAAATGCACCTGCATTTTTTTACTGAATGAAAGTGTTATGCCATTTTTTTTCCTATAGGCACCTTTTCTCCTTCAGGCCAGTCCACCTCCACTAACTTCTAGCTAGAGGAGGTCCCGCTTCATATGCAGAGTATCAGAGTGATGCATACACGTAACCGGCCACAGGCAGACACCAGGAACTACACTAAAAACGATTAAAATATGCTGATGAAATCCCACTTCTCAGCTCATCCAGCCCATCAGACTAGAAATTGATGGGGTTTCTGACCTCCTCTGAGCTAACAGCGTGAAAATATAAGTCTTGGTTTGGTGCATGCCCAGAGTGTTGAACTAATAACACTTGTCTCATATGTAAGCAGCTGCAAAACCTGATATTTACACAAGGATTCACAGAGATGAGAAAAGACTGCTTTTTTTTTTTTTTTTTTTCCTGCATGACAGGCTCTGGTTCAAATGGGAATTAATTTGGGAAAACCCTCTTCCCATACAGCATGCCAGGTTAAATGACTAGAGTAGACTCTATTTTTTGGATAATTGAAGATTAGCTTTAGAACATTGATATCGCTCCCAAATCAGTACAGGAGCATTTTTAGCTACCAAAGCACCCCTCATTTTGCATGTCAAATAGATTGTGAACAAAGTAGAACTCTACCTTTAGCAGCACTCAATCAACAAGATCACAAATGCACTTGGTATAAATACAATTACACCTAAATATGCTTGCTGGTGAGAGCCGCTTTTTTGCAGAGCTGTCTCTGGGAACCCACACATGCTTGGCTTACCTTCAACAAGGTGGCTGCAATTTCAAAGCTTAGAGCTGCCTTTAAATAGGCTTTTCTAAGACTCAGGTATCAGCTGGCACAGGCTTCTGCTGGCAACACAAGGTCTGTTGTCTCAGGTACCCAGAAGTAATATGCAAAAGATGGCTTTTATGAGGCCAATTAGTAGAGCTGGAAAACACAACCCAGGTTTTAGCTACCCAAGCCTTACCTCAAGACCTGATGTGAGTTTCTTCTCATTTTTTTCAGATTTATAAGGTGGTCTAATCTATAAGGTGGTGCAGCAGAGCTAATGGCAGGGTGGATACAGCAGTGTCTGATACATCAGATTGCTGCAGGGAATAGCTTGCAATTCAAGGTAATGTCAAACCTGCATGCCTTCTGGGGGTTACAGTTTGGGGGTCTTGGTACATACATTAGGCTGGTGCCAACTATTTTTTGAGTATCACAAAGGCACATGAATCTGGACCTCAGCTCTGCAGTGCTTCTAGTTCCTCATCTAGCACCAGCACAACACTAGAGCAACAAAAGAATGAATGCAGAGAAACAGACTTCATCTCAGGTGATATTAGGATATTTAAGGTCTCACTTCTTACCACACTTAAAATCATATTTTATTTTAAATCCCTCCCTCTCTCTCCATGAGAGGTAAGCTTTTTGAGGCAAAAGGCAGAGTGCCCTTCAGCACTATCAGGGATAGCAAGGCAGTTGCCAGTCTCATCCTGTAAAAAACTGTGGTTATCACAGTAGGTTCAAAGTTCTTCCAAACAAAACAGCTGGAGCTGATGGACACTGTATGTTCTTCCTATTGCTTTAAGAGCTCCAGCTGCCCTGCCTCTGCAGTGGCAGTACGTCTGTGTTGCTGTGCAAGCAGAAACAGAGAAAGGATGAGGAAAAGAACAATTTCACATATTTTTGTCTGTTGCTTCCATCTTGTGGCCAACTCGGAAAAGAAAAATTTGGGTCTTTATTTCAATAAAGTTATTATTAACAAATGAAAGGAAACGCTGGAAATTTTAGAGGTGGTTCTAATCCTTACCTCCAGTTGTTTGGATGGGAATGAATTGGGGTTGGAAGTTAGGTTTTCCCTTGGAAAAGCATTGAACATCAATGCTGGCAGACGAGGGGGCTGGTGCCTCCTCTGCCACACACTCTGTTTTGGTGTCACACAAGCTGCTGTGCCAAGGGGTGCAGGACTGAGATGGCATCAGGAGGACAAGCCCATGAATGCTGAGCCCAACCCCTTACCTTGCTGTAGGCAGCAGTGATGGGACTCCCACAGAGTATGGACTCTGCTTCAGCTGCTGGCTTCATGAGCTAGCCCAGATCCATGAGATGACTTTCTCTCCTCATTGTTTTTGAGCTGACAAAGGCTTTTCTTTGTTTCCCTTTCACTTTTCCTGGGGACTATGCCAGCACACAGCTCCCATACCACACAACCTCTAACAATGGGGATGTTGATGGGACTCAGCAATCTTGCTGAGACAGTTGCAAAGGCATCATGCCTCAGGTTTCCCGAGCCACTGGGAGCATCTCAAGGTGGCTGGGTAACTTCTTTCTGGCTGGTGAACATGCTGCTTCCTTTTTGCACCACTCATAGCCATACAAAAGCTTAGCTAAAAACCTTTTTACCTGCATAACCTAAAGCCATTCCCTTCCTATCCTCCTGGCCAGAAGCCTTCCCTTCTCTGCTCCTGGCAGAGTTCTGCTCTCTCCCAGCTCCTCTTTCCTGGGCAGACTGCCTCTGCCGTGTGCCAGTGCACTCCCTCAGCACATTTCCAGCCAAATACTTGCTAGGGATAATACTACATACATATATAGTATTATTATATATGATATACAAATACAGCCTTGAGACAGGGAGCAAGACGATGTCGGATCCCCAGTCTGGTGGAGCAAGGGGACTTTTGCCCAAAATGGATCTGCTTCAGCAAGAAGGTGAGAAGCTCACTACCAATGCTCCCCAGCACGGACAGATATGCTCACAGGCACACACAGCCGTACCCTGTGCTTGTGAGAATGCTCTGTACCCAGGCTCTTGCATAGAGAGAGATTTTGGTACCCCCACCCTTTATCCCACACAGCACAAATAACAAGTCCATTAGTCCTCATGTCTCACACAGCTGCTGAGCTTCCAGAAGAGCAGGTGCACAGCTGAGCAGGATGTAAGGGCATAAACACATCCAGGACTCTTTCCTGTCCCCCTGTGGTGACAGGAAGTGGTGTGTGTCCGTGCAGTGTTACAGGATAAAGAGTTCTTTCAGCAAGGAGACACAAAGGAGAGACAACCTACTCTCTTATCTAAGGCAAGGGCCCAGGATGCTGCACCCCATTTGAATGAGGAGGGGGAAATGTTAGATGGAGAGTTTATCTCTCAGCAAGTTCCCAGCAAGAACAGTGACTGCCACAAGAACAGTGACCGCCCCAAGGACAGAAGGTTGCTAACCTACCTATCCACAGGGCATTCCCACAGCCAGCCCTGCCTAGCTCCCACTGGAAAACCAAGACAGGCTTTGGTGCAGGAAGTGCAGCTGTCAAGTTTAACTCTGACTTCAGGTTGAAATCTTGCAAATCTTCTCAAATTCACATTCACTTAAATACACTGTGTAAAATTGATTACTGTGGGAGCACAGAACCATACTAAAAATCTGGTTTGATTCACAGAGGAGGTGAGTTCAGCACAGGTTCAAAAAACCCTGTAGCCAGAGGCCTTTCCTGAGTGTGTGCAGACCAGCAGGCATCAACTCCCCCAGCACACATGGTGCCAAGGCCAAGGGTTTCATCTTGTGCAGGGAGCCCAGTGCCCACCCACCCACTCAGTGCTGAAGCACCACACCTGCTGTGTCTTGGGAGGTAATATGACTCCGCACGGATGTCACTTGCTATCCAGGTCATTTGCTGCCAGCACTTCCTCACTATACCCACTGGAAGGGCTCGGAGACATACTTGTCATTATTGCTTGATGCCTTTGCAGAGAACTCAACCAAAAACCGCTTGAGGGAAAAAATCCCTGAGTAAGACTGATTTTTTATAACCATCTTTCAATAAGTGAGTATAGACCCCTCACATATCCTTAAATTATATATCATTTATTGAAATATAGAGATCTTAATTTACAAGATTTTTTCAAAGACAAAATATCAACAGGGGCATTTTTGAAATACATTTTGTGCCTACCACCACTCAGGCCAGTTTGCCCTTCTTCAAACATTTCACAACAGCCATCATTTTGGAAACACTTCCTTTTTTATTATTCTAAAATATAACTTTTGGACATTCAAAGTGCAACAGTTAACGTGCCTGTGGAATATATCACAGTAAAAAAAAATATAAACAAAGGCAGTGATATAGCTGTCATAAATGTTTTGGCAGTATTCTAGAAGTCTATATAAAAATACTTATATACATATTGATGTATAACATCATCATATCTCACGTCCTTCATCATGTAATAGGACCATTTTGTACAAGTTGCAGACCACGCTGTAAGGAATTGGTTGGCCATTCCAAATCAAAAGCTGCATTTCATAGGATAACACTGATTGTCGTTATACAATTACTGTAGCAAAAGGTTTGGGAATATCTCTTCCAGTGGCTTCTCAAAAAGTAAGCCGTAAAAAAAAAAGTCTGTAATACTGATAATATTGTGAAACTAAACAATTCATCCTCTCACACTTCTCCCTCTATAGTAAATCCTCTGTCTTCCTCTCCTTCTCATTCCAGTTTCCAGGCCAGCTTATCTGATTCCAAGCCTGCAGTGAGTTGGGTTTGGCTAGACCCCTGCCATGGATGCAATTCATCTGCAAAATACTATGACAAGATGGAGAATTAACATTACCGTGTACCAGAAAGTGAGCCAGCTCTGGTTCACCATTTGAGTCTAGCCTGAGATGCACTGTGAGATACAGAATGAAGCTGGTGAGGGGAAGGCAAATCTGCATGAAAATGTCCTTAGATTCCAGTAACTGATATAGTAAAACATGCTGGGGCTGATTTTCAAACCCTGAAGAACACTAGGCCATGTGCAAAAATGCAGGTGAAATTGCTTGCCTAATTTGAATGTCTAGTTGTAAAGACTATACATGCAAATTAAGGCACTTGTGCTCTCAAGTGGCCATACAGATATCTGGGATATCCATAGTTAATTTGTGTTTCCTCAATTCATAGTTCGTAACCGGAGGGAGATTTCACATTGTCTCATCTGTCCTGGCTGCATCAAGAGTCTGTTTCACAGTTGTCCCCATACAGAGCTCAGTGATATGCTTGGCTAAAGCATGGTCCCAGGTAGACACTCGGTCTTGATCTGTCAAAAGTAGAAGTAGAGAATGCACCATCATTCACCATTCCTTCTGATTGTCAGCTTCCGTCGGGGTTGAAAATGTGGGGGCTCGCTTCAGGTCCTGTTTTCACATTTGCTGTGATCTTGTGCGCCGCCTCAGCCAGGTGACAGTTTGAAACCCAGACCCAGAATTATTTGCCTGTGTGGTGTCCCACACCATAACACTGCCAATATTGCATTTGATTTTATTTGGTCCAAAACTGTCCACAATAAGTGAAGTCAAGGGGACTTGCGGAGCTTTTTGTAGGGCCATTTGAAGGTAAACTGTAGTTTAACATGGCAGCATGTTCTGTCAGTCACTGCTGGTCCGTCTTTCACACTTCCTAGGAAAATACTGCAACACAGGAATGAGTTTGCACCACATTTGCATTGGTTATGTTGTAACCGAGGCTGGGCACATCCTAAGAGGTGCTCACTGCACTGAATTAAGGCAAAGTTTGAAAGTTGAGCATCAGAAAGGATGGGGCCCTTGGCAGCGATGTGGCTTTTTTCACATGTAAGTCTTCCAAAGCATCATATCTCAGTAACACATTGTACAGTGATAGCAGTAATCATAATACTTTGCTCATATAAGTGGTGTCAAAAACCAACAATTGCAGACTGAGAACAGGTTCATTTTCATGCACCTTCTTCCAAAAACCACTCCTAGAAGCATTTACCTTTTGTAGTTGCAGTCTGCAAAGACAACAGAGCTTTCTGCTCCTGTTTAAACTTGAAAACTAAGACAAGAATATTTGCTGCAGAATTATTTCTGCTTATTTGAACTCGAGTTTCAGTCTCGTATAGGAGATATGTCTTTATTTCTTGAACAGTTCAAATATCGAATCAGTTCTTCACAGCTAACCCCAGGATAAGATTTTGAGTACCCATGAAACACTAATAATGGGATATTGCTGGTGGTTTATCATAATCTTCCATTCCCCAGCATCTTGGGAATCTGTCATAATTTTTTTTTTTAAATTTAAATTTTTAGAACCTCAGTCAGAGGAAAACTAATTGCTTCTAGTATATCTGATTAGAAAAGCTCCTCAGCTCATTAGAGGAGAAAAAATCTTAAATTTTTTCTCCATTAAAGTAGTTTTAGCTAACCAGAACAATTATCATTCTGTGTAGATCAGAAAAAAAAAAGAATTGTTTCATAAAAATTTTTGGGCTGGAATTTTCTCCCCTGCACTTAAAAAGCTTTTACTGAAGGACAATGGATTTTAAAATATACATTTAGTGTTACTGAAAGCAGTAGTAGTATTATCTTGAAAACAGCTACCTTCTATAGTTAATAAAGACTTACTAGGTTCTAACACCTATTATAGACTGACTTTTAATTATCATTATTATTATCATTATTATTCCCCTTTACTTGCACTAATGGTAAAAAGTAACATGTTTTATAGTACCAGTCAGTCCCTTGTGGTTTTAGACCTTTTTGGTCCAAAAGTGGTTTTTGCATGTTCTTCAATTCACATGATAGTTCAACAGCAGCTGACATTGAGATTGAGGGAGGAAGTACACAAAATTCGTGAGTGACCTCTTCTGAAATCCATGGCATATGTTCAACGTGCACCTCAAAAGATCCTTGAGTAGACAGTTATTTACATAATTACAATGGTGAAGTATTGCTGCAGTGGAAAATTGATCCATCAAAGTCATATGAATGCCCTTGAAACACAGAACTGGTCTGTTTGTGGCCTTTTCCTTCATCCTCCTACCAGTTCGAATGGCAAACAACACTGAGATGCTACTGAAGTACTGCAAGAAGCAACACTAAAAAATCCATCTTCAACATGTCTCTTTCATTTATACTCAGGCTGATTCCTCTGCCCATTTCTGGGAGTTCCTCTCTACAAATCCACCTCCTCTTCACATCCTTGACCTTTCAATAAAGTGGTTTTCTCTGTGGAGCAGAAGTCTGTAGACAACACAGGAAGCTTCCCGTTGTGCAGAGCTGGAATGTGTCGGTGGGGTTACAGGAAGCTGTCCTCCACCAGGTCTGAGGAGTCGATCCCAATGTCATCCATCATGTCAATGTCCTCAATGGTCTCGTCCTCTCTCTTGATGAAGGTAGAGCTACTGGAACCAGTTTCAATGGCACTTTCTTCAGATGTCTGTGAACTGGAAGAGACAAATACCTCAGAGATAAGGTACATGGTGACTGTGGCTGGGTAAATATTCCAGTCTCTAGCAGAACCGAACACTACCACCAGTTTCTTAGGACATGACAAATCTCGTATATCAGAGGTAGTGAATCACCTTGGATTTCAAAGGAGCAGGTTGTTCTTATGTTCCTCCAAGCACTTTCAGCCAGACTCTTGTTGGACAAATAGTTTTATGACACTACTGTGACAATAGGTCACTTAGGTAAATCTAGGGAGGTCAGGTGAAAAGAAGATAGCAATAACAGACAGTAAGAGAACAGAGAGAGGTAATATGTCTTAATTTTGATAGTACTTTTAGGGACTTCTTTCTTCCCTCTCTTGAATAATGCACAAAAATATACCCCAAAAAAAAAATTTCCAGGTTGCTGATTCTATATACTATGAATTAAGTGCTGAATTAAACCTGCGCCATTCACAATTAGCGTCACACAGTGTTGTGTTGTAGTGGAATTGGTCACACAAGTTGACAAGAGAGAAGTAAAGAGTTCTGGATACCCTGCTTTCATAGAAAACTATACCATAGAAGATATTATAAACAACTTCTCCAAAATTTTGAAATTTGTCTCATACAAAAAAATCAATCCTTTGAGATCTCATATGAAGCTCCAAGCTGTTGAGCTGTGGAGGTAAGATGTGCTGCAAAATGTGCCCAGAGAGCTACCAGACAACCATTGTGACTTGACCAAGCTTTTAAGGGAGTCCCAGAAACACGCAGAAGCACCCTACCAACAGTCCCCTTACCCTGGCAACCACAAAACAGGCAAAATTATTTTTTTCACATTGGAAACACTGTGGTCAGTCATGCTACCATATTTATATGCAACTCCCCCAATAAGTAGTTTCAAGAGAGCTAAGGAAACCATTTGCAGAGTATGATGCTGGAAAGTGTAAATGGACATTGCCAAACATGATCCCAAATGGTGACTATGGGCTACGGGATCTGTGAACTGCACCTACCTGTGTCTGTTTCTTTTGCCAAGCTCATCTTCAGAAACAGGGTCAATGTCAGGCAGGGGAATGATGTATCCACTGTCAGCACTCAGCCTCTGCTCATCAAATCCACTCTCCCTGTCCTTTAGCTTGTCTTCGTTCTTGTAGGTTACACCAATGTAAGCATTGTCACAATCCCCTCTCATGCGTGTGACAGCTGGGTGATCACTTTTCAGGAAGTCCAGATGAATCTTCTCATAGCTCTGAAAATAATCATTTCAACCCCCTCATTAGATGCTATTCACTAAGGCTGCCTTTCTTCAGATGGGCAGCTGTGATTCATTAGCCTAGAAAATATTCTGCCCTATGAGCCAGCAACATTGGATAGAGAAGTCCAGAATCTTTAATTGAAGGGAGAAGTGACACCTAAGTTTTAGATGATGCAGGAGCAAATGTAGCAGCACAAAGCAGACAAATAGATGTGAAAGAAGTGTAGGGAGAAGGGAATTAAGGTTGGTGGGGAAAATGAAACACTCAGTGATGGGGCAGACACAACTTGGCCAGAGCTATCAGAGGTATGAGGGGAGAACTTGCTGGCTTCAGGGTCCAAGGAAAGAGACAGGGAGATTATACACATGGGCCAAGAAGTCCCTTTTATAGAATTATTTCACTGCCTACAAAATACCATGAAAATACATAGTTCTCCAGTAGAAAAATTGAGTTGATAGGATTTAATTAGACAGGAAGAGTTCTGCTTCCCAGTTAATACCGCAGAGCTGCTTCTCTCAGTAAGCTCGAATGAAGAAACTGAACGTGCAAGGTCCCCATGCTAATCACACAATTCACATAGGTTAGAATGTGCCGGTTCAGCACTCATGGCTCTGATGGCTGGAACAATTCTTATAATTCCCTCTGAAGCAGTATACAGAAAACACGAAGAAAATTAAAAAGAGCAAACCTTTTTGTACTCTCCAGGCAATAAACTCTCCACAATTTCACTCAAATGGTAGAAAGAAGGTCTCTTCTCTGGTTCACTGTTCCAGCACTTCACCATAATCTCATACCTGCAGATAAGATGGAAACCAATTTAACCAACTAGTAGAGGAACATAACCGACCAAACAGAAACTAAAGCCAAAATTCTCTGGAGACTGGCCAGGTGTGGAAAAGCCAAATGCACACATACACTTCATTGGTAGCATGATCGGGTTTGGCCATTCGGTATCCACTCTTGATCTTATTGTAGAAAGTGGAATCGACCATCATGCCAGGATACGGTGTGCCACCTGCAGACAAAAGAGAAGCAAAAGTACTACTCTGTACTTGCCTATCCATGCGGAGTTCCCAAATACTGTCTTCCTGTTCATGTCACGCAGTGTTAATGCTGTAATTTAACATGACATCAGAATGATTCTTTCTTAGCCAGTGTTTCACATCAGGGCTATTGTCTTGACGACATTAAGCCCTAATGTGAAACGCTGGCTAGGAAAGATTGAAGTAGTTACTAGTTAGAAAAAAAATATTTTTACAGTGTTTATAGAATGTATTGGGGACAGAGAGTGTATGATACCTGGATGAGGTCATCAGCCTGCATTTGGCATGGCTGAGGTCACAGCTCTGCCCTGCCACTGCCTTTCTGTGAGAACTTAGCCCAGATGCTTGCTCTGTCTGGCATTATTGTCTTTGGCACCTGTAGGACAGCTGAGAGTGACACAGCCTGAGTAACACACCTCATCCTGGCTGCAAGCCCAAAGCCTTGGTGTAAGTCCCCTTCGTACCCCACTCGTCCCAGCTGGGCAGCTGGCTTCAGACAATAGCTAACATGTCACATGCATGGGTTGTCAAAAAGTTAGGACTTGGCCCAAGCTGACACAGTTAACTAATAATTTGGGGCTGCAGCACACAGACATCGTTGCACTCATGCTTGGTTGTTGCTGATGTGTAAAAGGGTCATTCAAGCTGAAGTCAGCATGGTAGCAAGATGTTAAAATGTTCTTAACAAACACTGCTGAGGATATGTTTTACCCTCCAAGAAAAAACAACTTTCCCAGATGGAGGAGGCATACAATATTATTACTTCAGAAACCTCAGCCCTTTCAAAAGCAGGATTTTCACCTAAAACTTGGCTTCAGAACCTTCTTTAAAGGTAGGGCAGCAAACTACAGTGCTTCACATCCTGAGCTATCTAACAGCACTCCCATGCCTCCAAGGGGTGTTGGGGAATGGATATTTACAGCATCCTATAATGCCCAGATATTACAGTAATCAATACCATAAATAGTGGTGCAACTGTTGTTTTCTGAGAAGCAGTTATGTGACAACTTATTCTAGAAAATAACATTAGGCTTGGGCTTGCCGTGGGGTAGCAGTAGATCCCATACAGGCATGACTAATTCTGCTGGCAGTAAATCTGGGCAGTGCATGCTCACTGAAGCGGGCCATCGAACCATCCAGGAGGCTAATTAATGAGGCTGATGAGAGAGCCAGGCTGTTCCCAGCTGGGAGCTGTACATTGTCTGTAACTGCTATATATTGTCATAACCACTTTATGCTGCCATAAACCAACTGTGTGAACAGTGTTGACCTGCAAATGAGAAATCAGTGTCCCAGAAGACTGACATTAATTTTCATTCTGTAATGGGACTGAGACAGTCTCTTTTGAAACGGGTATGAAGAGACTGTTTCAAACCAGCTGCTGAGCTGGGCTGCAGCCCCAGGCACCCCATTGCAAGGGAGAAACATGTTCCTTCTCATATTAGACAGAAAATCAATCCTGTTGTGGCACACCAATACTTTTCCACAAAAGATTTTCACACAGTTTTTTTAGTTTTATAGAAAAAAAGTATATTTCAAAAACAAAACCCCCAAACATTCGAACAAAAAATCCTCACCAAAACTAAAGAGAACTTTGGGAGAGTATGGACATTTCACTTCACACGCAACACTGGAATCTGAAGCCCCATATAGAAGAACAACTAAGAGTGGGTTTCACACATATATTTTTATGTGTAGAATTTGAAATACTTCATGTAGAACAGTTTGAATTGAAAAAACTTAATCACTATACATAGGAAAATATTCACGGTACATACCAAGAGAAAATATTTCCCACAGCAGAATGCCGTAAGACCAGACATCACTTAATGTTGTGTACAGGTTGTCAAAAATACTTTCAGGTGCCATCCATTTTACTGGGAGGAAAGTCTGTAACGAAAAGAAAGAAAGCCCAAACACACAGATTAGTCATTAAAGAAATGCCTACCATTGCAATTGTTGTTTGATAGCCAGGACTAACCTCTCCCTATAAGAAAAGTTATATTAACCTTGCTAGTCTTTATTTTTAATTCAATTTAATACAGAGGTACCAGGATGCTACTCGTTGCGCCTCACAAAAACTAGTTAAACCATAACTGTATTCATTTTGTTACTAGCAAATGACCAGTCTGATTGAAGGTATGATGCAAAATCTGGCACTGCTGAACTAGGTCTGATATGTCATTGTTTGACAGTTCCTGAATAATTTATCCAGTCACAAAACTTGCCGGTTAAAAATGTACGACTCCGAAGTACTAAATGTGTACTTTTTGGCTTTAAAACAGAGTCAGAAAAGTTACAGGAATTAATGAACTGAAGATAAATTGTTCTGAGGAGCATTCATCCCAACGGTCAATTACTGTAACCAACACTGAATGGCAAGAACATGAAATAGCATTTAACACCAGCAGTTTTCAGCTCAGTTAAAGCAGAGCTCTGGAGATTAAGTACATACGCTGCCCTTGGAGACATAGTTGGAATCATGCATGATGTCTCTAGCCAGCCCAAAGTCACAGATCTTCACAATTTTTCCTTGAGCCAGGAGGACATTACGAGCGGCCAAGTCACGGTGCACACACTGTATGGAGAAAAATGAAGTTGTTCAAGGACATGCTTATTCCATGGGAGCCATTGCCCTTACAAAAGGGTTGACTTTCTAGGTACAGTCCTAACAAGAACTTCTACTGAACAAGCACCTGCTAACAGGGGCAGGAAGGCACCAGTCCTCAGGACCAGCGAAGTCTCACATGGATGCATTGTAGGGGGGACGCAAAAGTGAGGTCACCCTTTCCCATTGTACCCATCATGTACTAATGATATGCCTATGCTTCTGACCATGCTGGTCTGTGACTGTATGGACCCTTCACCCAGACTCTGCTCTGATCCTCCAACATCTCTGACACCTTGACTCCAGCAGTGCCACTGGATGCAGCAGGAGAAGAGGCCAGACTGCTGCTTTGATTTTTTTCCCACCATGGTGATCTCTATCTCCAGGTAAGTGAAAAAGCTGTCTATATCTCCAAAAAGAATACTATATTGTGTCATATGCTCAAAATCTAATTTAAAACCCATAGCTGCAGAAGAAAATTTTACACCTTTTTCCATTTTACCTGCTTTTTTAAATTTACTTACATTTTTAGAAGCCAAGAATTCCATTCCCCGTGCAACCTGGTAGGTGAAGCTCAGCAAATCCAGTAGGCTGAGGCCCTCTGAACTGTCATCTGAAAGAAGGTTTTTGACTTCTGATTCTATTGAAAAAAGAAGAAAAATATGGTTTTGCTGTGGGGTGTGAAAGTAGCATTCATCTTTCCCTACCTATCATGATTCTGAGATGATGATTTAGAGTACCATGACCAAAACAGTCTTTTCGTAGTAACTATTACCACTTTTAATGTCTGCATCAGTCACTGACACATACTGCATTCTTAAAAACAACCAGGGTTAAATAAAGGTTTTGGGTTTTCTCCTGTCTGTAATTTTTTCCCCTGGGAACGATAGGAAAAAGTAAAGTTAAAAAAGTTTCCTGGAATGTCACACAGGTTGTTTATTCAGTGTGTAGTACAAAAATATTTATTCAGAGGTGATGCCTTCATTAGGATTTTGTGCATGCATGTACATTTTTATCTGTTTATTTTTGCTGAATGTTGTTGTTTCCTAGGAATTATTCACTGGGCCTAATCCAACACCAGCAAAAAGGGTCAGGAATTCTATGGCAACAGATCTTATTTCTTTCATGAAAAATGTCAGAAAAAAACAGTCAAAAATTCAGTGATTCATTTTCCCCGACTGTCCTAGAGCACAACATGAGTGCGTAAGTCTGCCATGTAAATCTGGGACTGGATATGGTTCCGTTTCTGGGGCCTGGAGGCAGAAGTGACAGTGTCTGTTTTTAAACAAAAGCATATTTGCTTTCTGAGAACAGGGACAGGGAATGGATGCATTCATTAGCTTCATTACATAATCCAGGAAAGTATTTGGGAGTGTTCTGGGTTTGGTAAGTTTCAGTTAATGTGAAATGTAAGTGGAAACAGAACAATATAAACTACTATTATTATTGGTCATTGCTATTGCTCAAAATCCTTCAAACTACAAGACTGATAAAATCACTGCCTCCAAAGAGTGCCTACAGCCCCATTGCAGAGCACAACCACCCAGCGCTTCAGCACAGAAACAAATACGCAACTGGATCCCTTCTGCTCCAGCAACAAGCACTCCTACCCCCAGAGCATAATGGAAGAGCACAACCACAAGCTTTTAGCTTACAGCTTATGCTCTTGCTGAACAGAGCTAAGCAGTTTGTGTGCATTTAGAGGACAAAAATAAGATATGTGTTTACACTAGAGTAATTTGTATTAATGATATATGCAGAAGGGACAGTCCTACATTACCTGTCATGGATTTCTTTTTATACGAAGCAGGCCGATCATACACAGATCTCTGAATATCAGAGTATTTAGAGCCCTCCTTCCTCTCCAGCATTGGCACATACTGAGTGGTATCAGCTTGTTTCATGTCCATGTATTCTCCAGTGTTTTCAAACGATAATATCACGTAACTGAAATTGGAAAAAAAAGTACAAGTGTATTCAGCTAGTGACTTCCCTGTCACAGCATGCATGTATCTAACAGTTCGCTTAAGGTGTACCACTGTACTGATGTGAAATCCAACATCTGGCTTCTTGTTAGGGAATACATATATATACATATATATCATTACCACATATCATATATATAACATAACCATCACTTATTAATACATGTTACTGTGTATCCTGTAGTCAAACACAAGCACTTCAAATGTAGGCTTTTGCCAACAGTCAGGTATGTAACCATGCCTTATGTCCCAAAATCCCACTGAACTCAAGTATCACTACCTAGGGCTTTTAGCTCAAAGTATTCCAAATGATAGATGTAATTTATTCACCCAGACAGTTTGCATCAAATCCAGTCCTGCTGAACAAACCCATGCCCAGATGAATAGTCCTGGCTTTACTCAGCTACCAAGTCAGTTATCTACTTGTCTGAGTGGTTTTTTGAATGAATCTCTGTTTACCTTTTAAATCCTGGCTAGTTTTATGGCATTGCTTTATTGCTCAATGCATGATGACAAAATTCCTCAACCATCGTCTGGAAAAAGCTATGGGATGAACATTAACCATTAGGAAACTGTCGAGAGTGGCTATTGGTAGATAAAGGAGAGGACCTGAGCTTGGAGAACAAGCTCTGCCAGATTGTTTGAATGGAAGGAGTTTTAGACAGTGGAAATTCCCCAAGCATGGAAACAAGCAGACAGGTAGATGCCCTTTACTTTTAAAAGTTTGGTGTGTAGAGCCAAAAGGATATTAAAAAAAAAAAAAAAGAAACACTGGGCTGTGATTTATTAACAAAAATCTTCTTTGGGATGTCAGGGTGTCTATGGAGAAACCACAGGGGTCCTTAGACTGCAGGCATCTCTACATGCAGGTAACACAAATCCAGGACAGGAAGACTGAACAAGAACTATTGAAACCTTCCCAGACCTATGAAACCTGACAAATAAAGGTCTAACGAGAAAAACTAGGGAGGGCTTTAAACCAATGAATGAGAGTAATGGAATAAGGGTTAATAGTGACTTAAGTCCTTAAGTTGCATATCAGGTATTTCTTTTTTCCTTTTTTTCCCAACCTTCTTGTGCTTTCATCAGCAGGGTTCATCCCAAAGATATCCAAATCTTTTTTTGGCTTTTCTGGGTGTCGGTTCAGGAAGTTGTCCCTGTTCTTATGCAAGTAGTTCACCAGATCACCATAAAAACAGTATTCAGTAATGATGTAAATAGGACCTGTTAAAATAAAGCAAAATTATGCATTATGAGTGGGGTCTTTGAAAAACAGAAACAAACACAAAAAGACTCCAAAAGTAGTAGAAAATGGAGTTGTGAGTTAATGCATTTCTATCTATTAAGTTATGACTGCAATTATTACCAAATATCAGGCAGGTTTCTGAAACCTATATTTGTTTATATTTGTTGGTAAATCCTTTACTTGAAACCTGTGTTTATGCCTGGAAATAGAACACAAACTTTTCTAAACAATGTCAGAACAATAATATAAGAGCAAACATTTACTTGAAAGCCTTCGGGTACACAATATAGTAAAAAAAGTGCTCCGAATTAAATTTGTACAATTTTATAAGATCTGGCAGTTAGAATATGTAGCCAATGTTATCCAAACAGAGGAGCAGTTGGTTAGATAATCTCCTGCCTGGATTCTGCCCCGTTGGAGCTCTCCTCCCAATCTCCTGCCCTACCTTTGTTGTGTCTATGATTACATGGTGCAAAAGAAAAGGTCCTTAGTAAACTAACAGGCAAGACTAAATAAAATGTTTAAAATGCATCAATAAGCATTTGTTCGCTGTGGGAAAGAAAGCTGGGAAAGTACTAGAAGTTATACCTAGGCATTTAACAGTCTACAGAGCTACAAATACATGAAGATTACATAAAAAGCCAAAAATCTTTAGGCATCGATGTGCTTGTTAAGTGCTGAATGATGACCCCACAGCAAACCTTTATTTTGTCAACCAAACCCACCTGATTTCGTACAAGCTCCAAGCAGATTTACAATATTGAGGTGGGGGCCAAGATGTGTCATTATCTTCAGTTCAGACATGAGTGCCTGTTTTTCACTGGATCTAGCTGTAGCTGTAGAAAAAACACAGTAGCCACTCAGTGGGAGCAATCACCTTTTTCATATTAACAAACAATTTCTCCTTGCTTGCCTCATTGGAGCATTGCTGCCATGGTTTCTTGAAGAAGACCATATCCTTTACTTGATAAGTGTCTTTCTTGGGACTTGGAGAGGAGTCACGAATGATTAATAAGGGACTCACTTGATGTGGCTCAGTAGCTGACCCAGTCTGTTTGTTCCTCTCCAGGGGTGTAGTGTGGCACAGAAGCACTCTACAAGCTGCTCATTCAACACAAGCAAGCGCCCCATGGCTCCTACAGAATCACTGCATCAGATTCTCAGTTCTCATGAACTAGGAAATCTTCAGTGAACTTAAGATTCTTACACAAGACCTGCCTATTTCCCTTTGTTGTGTAGCTCTCATCTGTTCACAGACATTCATGGTTACTTTAGCTTTCTCAGTATTTGTTGAGTTATTGTGGCTGCTCAGCTAAACCTGAACTTTGGATGTTTTCAAAAGCCATGTACCTTCATGCTTGAAATGCCATAAAACAATCTAACATATAATTTTAAAATCCAGTCATCCCACCATTCATTTTCAACTTTAGATATGAAGAATTAATTTATAACAAGCAATGTTTGAATAACCCTGTGGGAACCTGCCCTACCTAGCTTGGGAAATGGAACCATGATGACTTACGTTTCAGCATTTTCACAGCTACTTTCATCACTGGCTGAGAGCGACTCAGTCCATATGCAGTCCCTTCAACTACTTTTCCAAATGCACCCGAACCAAGGATCCGACCTGAACACAAAGGAGAGCATTATTTATTTCAGAAAGTAACAGCAATTCAGCTCCTTTCCTGTCTCCATTCCTCTGCAAGTTGATTCTTGTGTGGAAAGGGCACATTCCCTTAGCCAGACCACTGGTATTATTTCTATTCCTGTTGTTTCTAAGCAGAAAAAGCAGATATGAAATACTGTCATTAAGTACAATTCTTAAAAAGATGCAAGCAAACATCAAGAGCACACCTGCACCTGGAAGCTCAGCTCATTGAAATTCATTTCTTCCTGTACCCTGCCATCTTCACTTTATCCTCTCTAATCATGGCTTGTCCTAGGCTCAAGCTGACCTCTTTGCCTCAGTCATCACCTGATTAAAATATAGGTGTGTACCTGACTTACAAATCTGAATTGGGTCCCTCAGCTGTAGTTTTGTTCTATTATGTAATGCTGGATACATCCAGCAGTAAAATGGACTAAAGCACATCAACAGCACATTCAGAAATAGACAGGCAGGACCACTGCAGATCTGCAAGAAGCTGAAATGCATGTTGACCATGTATGAAGGGAGACTTCTCTGAAGTTTAATGTACAAGTGTGTTTCATCTGCTGGAATAAATTGTATTGCAAATTTCCAAGTGCTGCAATGAAACACCTAATATTTATAGATCCTTTACTCTTCCCACAAATCACTTTAGACAAAAATTTTGGATTAATATATCCTGTCTTCTAATATGGATACAGTCTCCAGAAGAATTGTGTACAGATTGAGCAATATTTTAGAGAAAAATGAACTGTACAAACATACTCCAAAATACTGTATTTCATAGCTTCTGCATTGAAAACCAAGTTCATCAAGGCAACACTTAGTGAATGAACCTGCATGAGGTCCAGATGCCAGAATATAATCATATGCCTGACAAGCTGTCACTTTGATTTTATGTTACTTTTTGACTTTGAGCACAGAAAGAATTAATAGTGACTTTTACTATGGAGATAAAGCATTTTGTCTTTGACATTCGTTTGCAGTTTGAACTTGTCACCTTTTACACTTCTGAAGGTGTTATCTGGCATGCAATGCCATATGTTTCTGTTATCCTCTAGTTACTACCCCCACTTTTATTGTACACATGCTTTTGAAAGAAAATTTCCAGCCTAACAATATCTACACCATTAACAAGCACAAGAAATGGTTAGAGAATG
Source organism: Corvus kubaryi (assembly GCF_017639235.1). Lineage (NCBI taxonomy): Eukaryota > Metazoa > Chordata > Aves > Passeriformes > Corvidae > Corvus > Corvus kubaryi. The sequence goes on from NW_024582073.1 coordinate 4,682,216, forward strand.
CTTAGCTGAGTTAACACTGACAAACCTCTCCAAAATTATGACAGCATAGTTTGTCATGCCCACAGAAACTACGTGATTTCTTTTCAAGATTCCCATGCTCCAAAGGTTGTCCTTTCCAATCAGAATGTGAGAAAGCTTCACACTAAATTTCAGACTAATTCAAACAACACGAGTCTGAAATTTGGCCCCTGAAACTTTTCAGACTAAAGGCCTGGGAGCCATATGGCAGGATGCAGCCCTTCAGAATGTGATGGCATTTGCTGATGCTCCTTGATCTTATTGTCTTCACAAGCCAATTCCTCCCCAAAACCATATTGTCAGCTGAGCATGAGGCACACATCTCCCTCTCCATCACCTCTGCTGGGCTGGGGTGCATGTGGAGACAGTGAGAGCACTTCCGGAGTGGCAGGGAGCCATCACTGCTATTTCCCCTTTTCAACCCTCTCTGCAGATGTAGCCCAAGCCCCATTTCTTTTACATTTGAAATTTGGAGCCAGGTGGGAGCTAACTGTTCAAGAACTGGAAGCATCTGTAATGCCATCGTATTCTTGATGAGTGCTTCATTGAAGCTCAAAATTATAGTGGGAGTTTACTTTTCAGTATAAAGGCACTGCTATGACCTGCTTGCTGAAGGAGCAATGCTGCTTCACCACCATAGGGGGACTGTGCAGACACAGCAGCAGCTCAACACCCCTCAAACTAATGGAGGAACAGCAGCTGATTCAGCCTCTGTACCCATCCACAGAGCTTATCTGCTGTGGCTGCCAGAGAGGTGCTGCTTCTCTGCTCAGAGAACAGAAATACAAAGGTGAAGTCTGTGAATTTGTTCCAGATGCAACCATCTCAGCTGGGTGCTTCTTTTGCTAAAATTGACCTGGGATAATCAACCCACCCCAAATGAAGCAATAAGTCTCTTGGTCTATATTAAAAGCCAAACAAGCGTCAAACTTTATAATCTACCCAGTCTAGACTCATGAAATTAGGTACCACATCTCTGAGTGCTGTGTGACTTGAATCTTAACTTGCCTTTTTCAAATGGGCATGGGTCTGATTCTGTGTCAGACCAGCATTTCATTTTGTTGAGGTCACCAGGACAAATGAGTGGCTTGCTGGGAAGTGATGAGAGCAATTCTGCTGTCTCTGTACAGCCACCCTAGTATCCTGAGCAGCAGCACTCAGACCCCATTCCTCAAAAGGTGCTGCTCTCAGCTCTGTCAGCTAGACAAGGAGGTCCAAGTCCTGCTGGAACCTCACTAATTCTCAGCAGAGCCAGGAGAAGGCAGTGGTGTTCAAACAGCTCATGGCATTACTGCACTGTTCCTTCTGGTACACATCTCCTGGACTTGCACCAGTTAATGGGCCCTTTAAACAGCAGTATCAGCATGGCAGATACTGTGGATCAGTGAGTGCAAAGGGAAATTTGCAGTGTAACCCAAATTTATCAATTGAGGCTCCATCCAGCCAATGTTCAGAGTTGGCATTTAACACAGCACTGCACTCCAGGAACTACTGGCTAGAAAAAACAAATAAATGCCAGCTGGCTTACACAGCTAGGATGAGAAACACTCATCTGGCTGAGCCGAAATGGGTTTGTAACCTGCTTCAGAGCCTTCCTGAACTAAAGGTGTAATTGCTTTGCTGTCATCTCCCACTTAGATAAGAGAAAATCCACACAAACCAGAATTGTCAGCCCTGGAAACAAAAGAGGGTCCCCCCTCACCAGCAAGAATTTAATATGACAGAAGTGCCAGCGGGTAAGTATGTCAAGAAAAGCACTTGTGCAATCCAGATTGCCAAAAGGATATGGAGCATTGGGTTTTAAAGTTACTGACTATTCTGAATACACTTGTAAACAAGAAAGCATTAAAGCAGGCTGGTGCTCATGAGTCAGAGGGAGACAAAGTCACAGAGGTGGTCTTTAACAACTCAGATCTGACAAATCCTATTTAGGCATATAATTAAAGTCTGGGTTGTAATAACATAATTCCATAAAACATCCACCCTCCTCTAGTCTTCAATTAGCAACATGAATTTAATTAAAGGATATTGTTCCTGAACCAGAAATTTTTGTCTTGCTTCTTTCAAGAATTAACTCTTTCTCTCTGATGGTGAAGAACTACACCAGGGGAGTATGTTGAAATATATCAAACAAAAGACATTTCTTCTTCTTCTCCTCTGTTTTGTGATACAATTTGGTGCACAGATATCTCCAAGAGAGGCAAGCCTTGTATGTTTAAAGCACTATTTGGATAGAACATTAAAATCTTCTATAGTCATTACTCTTTCAATTGATATAAAAGCGAGATTGGGCCAGCCTTGAGGAAGTAATTACGACTGAATTCTGTATGAATTCCAATGAGGAACAGCAAAGCAAGAAAGCAGAAGGGGAAGGAAGAAGGACAGTAGCCACAAAAATATGCAGTTACTCAGCACTGATATGTGCGTGGCATGGATTAATAATTGAAAAAATATTTTTAATAAAACTACATAACTAGTTGCAGATTTTCTTGGCCTCTGCATGTAAGTATATAAATGTCTTGCGATAAAATATACTGACATCCTTCTTGTGGATGCCTTAGCAGAAGTGAGTGTTGAAAAGGGCATTTAACACTGAGACAGTCCCCTAAGTCACATAGGGGTGGACACTGCACACAGGGCATGTGGAGGAGAACTAGAATGGAGGCACAGGAGACACTAACACAAAGACCTCAGGGCTGATGCCACTGTAGAAGAAGAAGATCAGGAAGGAGAACTGAGGAGAACAGACAGACACAGAGAGACTGTGGACTTTGTGGCCATAACTTCCATTGCAAATCCTGCAGAGACCTCAGAATGGTCATTAAATTTCTCCCCAAAGAAGGGTGAGGTTATTCCCTTACAGAAAACTTACCAAGCACTAACCCATCTCGAGGAAACTCCCATCTGGAGTCATAAGGCAGTTGCATTGGGTCCACATAAATATACTCGTGGCCATCAGGGCTGATAGACTCAATGACTCTCCATCTAATCTCATATCTCGGCTTCTGCAGAGCACATTGAATGCAAAACCAAGCATTAGTCCTGTACCCAACTTTAGAGCAGATCAAAACCCAGCAGGACTCAGCACCCAAACTGAAATACTTTTCTACATTACCTGTTTCCATATGATGACCAGGACAATCAGTGAAATTATCACGATCACTAACAGCACTAAGACAGCAGCAGCCACCGTTAGCTCTGATCTCAAGGCTGTGGAGTAAGAAGATAGACCATATTTTCCTCCTGAACCACAAGGAACATCACACACATAAGACTCTCCTATCACTGCAGTTGCCATGTCCTGCAGAAGTGGCAGGAGCAGTTCCTGAGGCTGGTGACTGTAAAGTCTTTCCAAGGCCAGAACTGCTCTGCCATCTTGTTTCAAAACCAAATGCAGATAGTCTAGAAGAATGTCCCATAGCCAGTGCTAATAAAATGGCAAAATGAATTATGGAGCCACATAGTAAGCAAAAAGCAGATGCACCATAAAGACCTGTAAAATGCCTTACCCTCAGAAGTTCCAGGGTGGGAAAAAAATCCAATTTAATTCACTATCTACAACAATTCACATTTTTAGCCATTAGGAAAACTGGGGTGAGTTAGAGGAGGGTCGGACTGGCTGCTGAAATTGCATAGAAGGACAAAGCAAACTCACTGGGAGCCACAAGCTTCAGTTCTCGAGTAACAGCACCAAGGTCATTCCTTGCCACACATCGCACCGCCAGGGTTTCCTCTACCTTCTGGAAGGTCACCTGGCTTTCCACCATATTTTTCTCATCCAGGTGGGCTTCCATGTGAATATCAGAGATATTGTTAGTCAAAAGAGTCCATGAGGTGTCATTGCTGCACCTGCAGAGAAGAATAATGGGGGAAATAGGCATTTGGTTTAAGTATGGGTAAATAAGAGTGAACAGAACAAAAATTACCTTTCCCTGCAAATTTCTTCTGACAACAATACATTTAAGGGCCAGAAGGGTCTTTAGATTGCCTCTGTGAAAAACCTGCACCTTTCTTCCCTCAAAATAATTTGCATACTGATCCTCCTTACTGTTGATTAGAGGGCCCAACAATGCAGCCCAGCAGGTCTGGTAGAGATAGACCTTGGTGTCACTGTGTATCCAGTGGAGTTATGGCACTGGATGGATCTCTATTTCTCACAGAATCCTTAGCACTGGACAAGGCTTCTGGGGGCAGGGCTAGGAGGACAACCGTCCCACCAGGCAGTAAGTAGTTTCAGCACAGTAAGAGGAGAACCCAGCCTCCTAGCCTTCTTCCATGCATCATCTACCCCTCCCTGTTGGATAATATCCTAAGGAAAAAAGCAGCTTTCCAGTACACACAGAAAGAGCCAGTATAGAACTAGCAAAAATGGGAGCAATTACACCACATGTCTAAAATACTTAGAAGGTGAAAATTATAATTAGGGGGGAATAATTACAAGTGAAAATATAGAAACACACAGGAGTGGTAATGAGGCAGACTGAACTGTTTGGGAAATTAAAAATATTCCCTGAATGGAGGGACAGCTACTTCTCAAAATCCTTACTCAAACCAGGACTGTGAAATCCACAGAGTTGGCTTATTGAACAGAAAGCTAATTATGTTAAGCTAATTGAGGATACAAGTCATTTTTCAGATAAGAAACCACCCATTCCTCTTACTTTTTAATGTCCTTGCAAACCAGCCATTCCACATCGGGAAGTGGGGTCCCCTCTGCCAAGCATCTCACTGTCTGCCCACCTGCAGAGCCATGGTGATCATCCACAAGGGCTGAGATCAGAGCTGGAACTGGGAAGGAGTCAGAAGTTTGTTAAACTATTTGTCAGTGCCTACAAAAAAAACAACTTCAAATTTCAAAGCAGGACAGGTGTTGTTTGGCCAACATCTTAGCGAGAGCTACAGGCACAGACTCATCCAGGAGGTGCTTGTCTCCTGTAGGACAGAGTGGATTCTAGGCCAGAGCAATGAGAAGGAAGTGCTGCAGTTGTGCCACGTCTCCATGTCATGCTAAATTAGCTATCATTCTGCTGTCAGCTGGAATAACTTAGCTGGGAGGATAAAGTTTCTTTTTGGCTCAAGGCCAGTGCAGAAGTGAAAGCCAGGATCAGGGTAGAAAAGCTCCAGAGACTAACACACACGCACTCCTCCACTCACCCTGGTTCATGCCTTTTGTATATCCATACTCCAGGCAATCCAGTGTGTAAGTGGATCAAGTCTTTGCTGTGTGGCATGACTTCTGGAGGGCAAGGCTTTGGGGTTCCTTACCTTGTATTAGCAATGAGAAGGTGTATCTTTTAATCTCATCTTCATTTTCAGCAACCAAAGTGTAGTATCCACTGTCTTCCTCCTTGGCCCGTATCAATTTTAAAATACTCTGAAACCTGCAGAAATGCAAGGTGTTGTTTGTATTTTTAATACAGGCATAACAAATCTATTTTGGTGCAACACATAATCTGGGTATGTTGCTATTACAATATAGTGACATTTAGCATTTTTAGCACGCCTTTAACTAAAGTCATTACTCAAGTGGTAAATAACTATCAACATACAACTGAGAAAGAAGCGGCCTTAGTTACTTTCTGCAAGGACCTGACAAAGCCCTGATTTTACTGGAAATAGCTGCAAATTTATTGGTGTGGAGACATGTTGAAGGGAGCAAAGAGGTTTAGTGCTCAGGAACCTTGAAGAGGTTGATGTTATGGAGGGAGTAAGAAGAAGTAAATTAGACATCGCCTTTTAGAATAGAAAACAAATAAACTATTTTTAAATGCTGCTGAGGAAGGAGCAACAAACCGAGGTGTAAAGAGTGAGCAGGAGCAGTGCCCAGGTTTCTTGGGGAGGAACTCGAGTCAGCATGGCAAAGTAAGGGTCAGAAGGTTTTTTACCTTGTTTCCTGGACTCTGTTGGAACTAGTAACAATCTCTGTAAGATTTTCAATCAGAGTCACATTATCCTTCAACCAGTACATTTTTGGTGCTGGGTAAGCCTGCACATCAACAACAAAGTTTTTGACTTCATGAAGGTTGACAGCTTCTAGAGGGCTAAACTGAGGCTCCAGGTGAACAAAGCCTTTGTCTGTAAATGAAAAAGCCTTGGGTAAACAACACTATGCAACATTTTTCAAGAATGGTGTTTTCCAATGTGTTAATAATTTACACTGAAATCAGACTATACCATGAACTGTAATGACTACTTTCTTATTTTCCTTAACCTCCTTGGTTGCATGCCGAGCAGTACATTCATAATCTCCTGTGTCTTTCACTGATGCCTCAGGAATGGTCAAGGTGTAAACCAGCTTCTGCGATGGGACTTTGATATCATCAAGTTTTATCAGACCTTTTTCTTTCTGTAGTTTGGAGAAGGAAAAAAAACCTTGCTTAAGTAACTGAACTGAAAGCACATCATTGAGGATCTTTGATACCCCTGAAATGAGAACAACCATCTAAATCCTGTGTTGCAGAAGACTTGTTTACTCAGTTAAGGATGCCTTTTTCAGCCACAACAGAAGAGCTGTGCCTATAAATAGACCCTTTTGGGGGCGGGCACAGAAGGTTGAGGAGGTTGAGAGCTGATATTTTGTTCACACGAAACAAATACCTTTGAAAAATTGGGTAAGCAACTTGAAAGAGTGATTCACTGTTTATGCACTACCTTTTCCTCAGATGTGAAAGGCGCTTGACTCCCCTTTGTTCAGTGCCCATGAAGTAAGATTAATTTTTATCCCCTTCACCAGACAAAAAGTAACCAGTTACTAGATGCTACGTTCTGCATCCTCTCAAAACAAGAATAATTTATTGACAAGGAGAAAACTCCTGAGAGTAAAGGGATGGTAAGAATGATGGACCATGTTATCATGAGAGGCTAGTACAAAAATGTACTGGGGCTAGTTTTGAAAGGTGGTATATAGCAGAGACTAGACTGATGTGTAAGATGGAAAACAAAACAAAACTTGCTTAAATAATTTTTCCTCTTGGGCTCGTAACTTACCTCAATAAAAGGTGGGATTTGGAGTAACAGCTAGGTACACTTCAATTATACCATTCCTTCAACCAGACTTTTTACATGGGATACTCTGAAATTGCCTGGAACTGGCCCTAGCCAAGTTTCACTGAATAAAAGTTTTCACTGCAAAAGGATGTTAAACCAGTTTGAAAGATTTCAGGGTTCTACAAAAGTTTTAAGATTTTCTTACTAGATGTTTCTCATTAGTAATTACAGTGACTGTAAGACTCATTTCAGTTTACACCTGCATAATGAAGAACACTTAAGATTATAGACTTGATTCTTCATTGTCCTTTATTATCCTCAAGAACCAGGATTTAAGAGAGCCATTTTAGAGCTTCAGACCTTCAGTAGCAAGCAGAGCTCTACTCAGATGTCCAACACACCTAGATCTTTCTATTTTCACAACATTTCTCTTTTTTGCAGCAGCACAAGACCTGAGGGACAGCATTCCTTCCTCAGCCATACCTCAACTTCTTCTCAGGTTTTGCTTAGTTACTAACAGCAAATTTACCTTTTGGGACTGACTTTCTTTTACAGTAACCTAAAATTAAAAGAACTTACTTGGTTTTGTCTCCTCAGCTGTCCTCATTCAGATAAGAGAGAATATTTTACAACCGCACTTGCTTGCCTAATAAGTAAGTACAAACATTGAGGAAAAAGAAATAAAGAGAGATATTTACCACTTTCCCAGGATAATTCCACTGTAAATTAACCACCTCATTGTCAAAGACCACACAAGTTACTACGATGGTCTCGCCTGTTTTGTAGACAGTTTTAAGAGCTTCAATTTCAACAGGCAGCTGTGAAGTAGCTAAGGGAAGAGAGAGATCTCATTTAGTTTTTAAAAGACTGCAATTTTCACATGGTGCTGTTTCAGAGGATATCCATTTCACTTCCTCTACTGAGGAATCACCTTGAAAATTCAGTGAAAGTACTGCTGATCTATACTAATATAAACAATTTGTATTTAAAGCATGAACTGTACAGGCATTGAGTTCAATCCCACAAAGAAATTATCCACAAATAAAATTTCAATTAGAAGTTCCTATCTCAAATCCCCCTGTAAAAAGGCATTGGGTATAAAAGCAATTTCCCCTTTTGCGAATCAGTGACCTTGAGAGTATTTGAGAATTCCTTGATGGCCAGGAAAAATGTTTTCAAAATAATTAAATCATTATGTTTTTCAGGCTACCCAAAGGTCTACAGTTCAAAGCTGCTGGGAAACACCAGCCTTTAAAGTTGTGTTTCAGCAAATAGGATGAAAATACATGGACTACAAAACATTTTTCTTGCAATGATTTTGGAGAAAAGATTAAGTTAGGGACATGTTATTCTCATGAAAATTTTAAGTAAACATGCAACTAAGTAACTGGCAGTACCTGCCAGAGGAGCAAGGAGTTCATCATTAGAGAAATATCTGATATAACCCTGTGATGCTGGTCCTAATATGGCTCTTACAGTGTGGAGAAAGAACACAATCAGTTTTTTCTTTTTTAAAAAATGAACAGAAATAAATACCTCTTATAATATAGATGAGGAACTCATCAGACTTGAACTCCACACCTTTAACCATTGTTTTGCATGTGTATGAGCCCGCAGGAAAATTCCCTATGAAGCCTTGTTTGGTGTCATATAAAGCAGGCACAGACTTGTCTAAACTGTTAACTAAAGTCACTTGAGCATCTGGGTCACTTGTCCGACAAGGGATAACTGTGGGATCACCTTCTTCTACTAAGATGAACTGGTCTTCTGGTATAGAAGGAACAAAAGGCATGTCTGGATCTGTAAAAAACAAGAGGTAATATTACACTGTCTTGTTTGTAGCAAGTCCACGTACAAGGATTGGATATCAATGACCACCTATAAGTCATAACTGAAACTTGCATAGTTCATTCTCCCAGTTTTTCAGATGTTGAAGGCAAGGTTTTCTAATTTCATGTGGTATCTCATTTTAACTATTTCATGTGACATGTAATGAGACATTTCTCCTAAGCAGAAAACAGGAAAGGGCTTGGGTTCCTTTATGACAACTCAGGATGCAGAATGAAAAGGACAAAAGATCCTCTCCCCAATATGTTAAGTGTTATTAATCACAAGTCACATCATTTTAAGTTAGATTGTTTCCCATTTCTTATTAGTAGCTGTCTCCTAACCAATATATAAGCAGGGGTAAAAATAAAAATAAAATAAAAAATCCAAACACTTTCCAAGTAAAAAAAAAAAGTAGAAGTCAGTTTCATATTGTTTATGTTGAACACCACTAAAGCCACATTTCATCAAAAATAGTTCAAGGTACTTATCTTCATGTATTTCTAACATGTCCAACATTACAGTTATGAGACATAGTTAATTATGGTCACAGCATGTGGTTTTCAAAATATAGTATTCAACTAGGAAAAAAAGCAAACAAGGACCTGGTAGTTTTATTTCTTTCAAAGTCAACAAAATACATGCCAACTTTCCTACCCAGCCAATCCAAAGTCTGAGTTTAAAACATAATTGCATAACATTATGCACAAAAAGCATAGCTCTCAAATCATCTCCATTTGGCCAATCAGAATAAACAAATAATCCCTGCTAGCCTGAAGCTTCTGTGCAAAGCTTTATAATAAAATTTAATAAATAGCAATCCAAATCCCTCCAACAATAGACTTTCTGCTGCACTGGCAGGCTCTTTGTAGCAATATTCCAAACACAGCACTCCATCCCAAAAACTCTGCCAACTCCATGTATTCATTTTCCCACTGTAATTTAAAACAGAAACAGGATTCACCTAGTTTGGTTTTCTATGTGCTGTTAGTGAAAATAGGATATTGTGTGAAGTCTCAACGTAATCCTCCCTGGCTAAAGTGGGTTGCTGCCACCCATTGCCCTCCTAATTCATTGCAGGAAAAATAATTGTAAAGACAAAGTTTATAGTGGAAACAGAGACATTCTCTATAATTTGGAGAAAAGGATATGTTTCTGCGTTTATGACATCTTGATGGTTAGCAAGTGGAAAAAATTACAGGGTGTCTCTGCCCTGCAAATCGGGTAGGCTGACGTCTAGAGGCTTTCGAAAACCAAACCAAAAAGTCCCCTTGAAGAAATCTTCCATCTCTTTCCTTTATGTTCCTTCACTGTGTGAGTTACAAGACTGCTTTACATAAACAACATTTTCGGGTTATTTGGTTAGAGCTGCTTGGATATTGAGATATATGTGCCAAAGCTGGCAGCCCCTGCTGAAACATCTTGCTTCAAGAATGAGCACAAACACTTTACATTTGTTGTGGCAAACGGAGGGAAAGTCTTGGAAGAATCACTGTCCTTGAATCACACACTGTCAACAGCAAAAACTTAATGCCACTGCAAAATACCCTTTAAAACAAGTCCTGTTATTGCTTCCTGGCTTTTTGCCCTTCCAGAATCTTCCTTGCCGTTTGCAGACATCCTCTCCTTCAGAACATACTGCAGTTTTGCAGGATGATTTGCAATCTCTTCTTCTCTCCTTTGTTTCCTGTTCAAAATATTTACTGCAAATCCAGTGGCCTGATCTCTTCTGGCCCTGCAGTTGTGACCCTCACCCCCTGAAGCCCAGCCAATGCCGAGGAAGCATCCAGACAGAGCTTTACAAAAGCAGTCAGTCGTGGCTCAGCCTTTGGTGCCTATCTCAGCTATGACAATAAAGATTTTCATCCCATGGAGATCGTGGAAAGCCTTTAAGCAGATTTCCAGTCAGAACAAGGGGGTGGGAGAACAAAGCTGGAAATAGGCACTTCCAAAAAGAAGGGATGCCATTTCTTCTGAGTCCAACAGTTTTCCACCACTAAAGAGAAATGCAACACAGGGCTTGGGAAGGCTGTGTTTGCCTTGAAAATTACAGGGCACTGCATAGTAACACCATGTGTTTAATCTTGCATCAGATTGGCCAGCAAGAACACTTCTTTCGCCTCCTTCTGACAGCCACCCCCAGGACATCTCTGTTGCTTTACTCTTCCCAGACCCTGTGTACACATGGGTTTTTTCCAGTTCTCAGTTCAAGCATAATGCAGGTTAAGAACAAGATATGGCCTTCCTCATCTGGCAGAAGCTTTAGTATCATACATGGCACTGGTTTGGTCAGTACATATCCCAAGATATCCCAAATGCCCCTGAAAAGACTAGCATTTCTGTTAATCCCCACCTGGGAGCCAGGTGAACCTTAAGGCTGGACATGCTCCCACAGATGAGCTGACCTGGCCACCAAGGTCTACTCTCCAGGCCCTGATGGTCAGAAGGCCTCAGCTCTAAAGTAGTGAGTTCATCATTCTTCTTAAGAAATAAAATTCTTATCAAAAAGCGTAAACCAATAGAAAGAAAGAACATATCCACAGATTCAGAGGGGCTGGTCTTGATTTACACACTAGGAAATGGCCCTGGGGTTATTTCTCTCCCTCTAACAGTAAATTGTCACCAGCAACACACCTCTTCTCAACATCCATGGTTCAACTCTCCCACCCAAACCTCCAGGTACAGCTGTGGCATCCCCCACTTACCAGGCACATAGATGTAGATGTCCTTCCCTTCCACTTCCCCATCCTCCACTTGTGTGTGGTTATAATAGCAAACATACAAGCCTGTATGAGCCGCCGATGCATTTCCTACTTCCAGCACTGTCACGAAGAGGCCACTGTTGTTTTCTTCGTGTCTAATATCTATCCTGTGGTTTCCCTCGGTCACTGGGTACTGCCAGCTCACTTCACTGTCTCCAGAGCATTTGAGTGTGAAATTGGAATGCAGCTGTACCACCATTTCATTCCTATTGGGAACAATAGTTGGCAGAGGAAGCTGGCAAAATGTTATGAATGGTCCTGCAAAAAGACACAAATAAATAGCATGTGAATACACAAAACAGCCTCAGCATGGGGATGTGAAAGGAAGCAAATAGGATCCAGAGGAGCTTTTTTTTCTGGCTATTTCAGACCAGGAAATTTGCCCTTGTTAAAAGCCAGAGCTTTGCCCAAGGGATAGCAAATGGTTTTCCTTTGAAATGTTAAGTGTTTGCTTGCTGACTTCTGTTTGTCAAATCAAGAGGTGAAAGACAGACAGAAGTGAAGTTAGAGATAGCTCCCAATTGACACCACAGCTGTCCAGCCCCAAAGGTGTACACAGCTCTACTGCAGACCAGTGAATTCCACACCCTGGCTGCTCAGTCGAAGGTATGTCACACCTCCTTGCAACCATGGTTAGGAAACCAGAAGTCCTGTCAGCCTTCAAGCAAGCTCACAGCTGAAATTTGGAAACCACTTCCCAAGACTAACACTTGCATTTTACATCTGACTTCAATTTCTGCAAAGGGCCAGAGCAGGACTTCTACATCAGGTCTACCTCTAGCCAAAATGTACAGAAGGCTTGTAGCCAAATAAAACTGCAATTCACTGAACTAGATGTTGTAGATGGCACTGGTTTTCAGACACAATCTCCAATTACAGGCTCAGGATTGCAAGTCTAGGTAATTTGCAGGTGGGTTGGTGCAGGTCCAACTCTGAAAAAGAAAATTAGAGGATCCAAACCCTACAAAATGAGGAACTCACCAAGGAAATATGTTTGTGGTTTCAGTCCCCCGAATGACCTGTACAATAAACAAACACTTAGGCCCATGGCGTGAAATTGGCCCTCTCTGCAATAAACTGCCACCAGGAATCCGGACTGTCTTTGAAACCATTTTCCACTCCTGCCCAGAGTTACCTCTTTCTACAGGCCCTTTCTATATTTGGCACCCTGTGGCAAAGCCTGCCCTGCCCTCCCATCACCATTTGTTTGGCAGGTGTTGGGAGGCTGGGCCGGCAGCCCCGGCGAGTGCAGTGCTGTGCTGTGGCATGGGAGGATGTGGGGAGCCCACACAGGCAGCCTCTCCTGCACCACTGCTGAAGAATCCCCAGTGGGGCAGGTGTGGGACAGCCGAAGGTGGGCAGGCTCACTTTCCCTGCACAGTCAGACAAGTCAGGTGGGAGGTTATATCAGCACAGGAGCGCCAAAGTGGCCGATATGGGCCAGCAAAAGTACTGCCTTCTCAGTAGGTCTCGTCATAGCCTACCAGAGGGAAAAGCAGAAAAAACAGGTTTGTAGCCAGCTGGCAACCATGTGGCATTTGTTATTGTGGGCAGAATGAATGCAAATTTGAGTATGGATTTATGAAGAATTAGGGGTGGAGAGGATTAGAGGACTGAGGAAATTACCTGTGAGAAAACATCCCAGGATCAGGAACGTCCATGGGGAAGTACCCATAGCTACCAACAACTGAAACAGAAAGAAGAAGGCAAGAGAGAGAGAGTCAATGGACTGACAACTGTATAAGAGTTAGGAGGACTCTTCTTCTGCAGTGCCCAAGGGCAGCTTCCCATCACTCCACATGGTGCCACAAAGAGGAATGGCCCAGGCACCCCAACTCACAGCACAGCCCAGTGAGACTCATGTCACCTCCTCCCACGAGCTGCGTGTGGCCACAGACAGATGACAGGCAGACGAGACACCATAACCCCTTCCCTCTACTGGCAGTGTAAGGAACCAAGTCCAGATTTGTCCCTTTCAAACAGCCTGCAAGCAGCTCTGCTCCCCACTGTAGCCTCTGGGACTGAGCCCACAGAAATGCCCCTGCACAGAGGCAGCACCCTCACAAGCATTGATGAAGATGTAACATCTTCATGCAGTAAGTTCTGACCTTTCAGCTGCAAGCAGCTTTTATGGGAGAAAAAGCACATTTTAAAGCTACTCTAATTACAAATAGTACAACCCAGAGTGATCTTTTTGTTTTGCCATTGTACATATGTGTATATATAGCTTACAGAATACAATGTAATACAATAGTGCTTATTGCTTATTTAGCAAGAATTCCCTTGATTGAGAGACATGCTATTTAAAACATATGCTGAAATTTTCTAATGAAATAAATCCATGACAGACTGTAGGCCAGCACTGCCATTCACAGAGCATCTCTTTTCCCAACAGTGCAGAGAGTCATAGATCCCATGCAATGTTTTCAGCTTTCAAACTTATAATCCTAAAGCATCTGTCTTATAGAGGCAACAATAGCAATCAGCATCTATGTAATTTTTGTGCCATGTAATGACATTTCTACATAAAACCCTCAAGCAGCGTGCTAGGTAATTTCTAAAGGAGAAGATCCTACAATCCCTGCTCCCACTGAAACCAACAGATGTTTTGTTGGTGACTTCTAATAGCAACTGGATTTGGCCCAAATCCAATATATATTTAAAAAACACTGCACAGAAGAGCCCCTAATTTGAAACACTGACCAAGGAGTGAAATAAAGGACAATGAGCCAAGACAGGGACTACTTTTCAAAGGTTCTGGAGAGTTTCTATTCATCCTCTGGTATTCAGTTCCTGATGCTGAGATAGGAAAGCACATAGGTGCATCTAGTTGTTACAACTGTGGCAGTGCCATATGGGAGCAAAATGCTTACAACATGCCAAGGAGTGTTTCTGATCTAGTCCTGCTTTCCTCCTGCAATGGGTGGAGCAGACAGCACTGCTTTGCAAAGCAAAAGAATTTGAAACTCAAATTAAACATAAATGTCTCAGAAGCAGGATTAGAAGACTACCTGCCTCAAAAACATGTACAAACACCTTCAGAAATTCAGCCAACAATGTTCCAGCAGAGACAAGGCATTTTGCCTAATTCTTCAATTAGCAGTAATTGCCATATGTTTATGTATCTGTCTCTCTTTGATAATTCCCTCGGTTTCAGCCTCCTTACTCATTTTTATCACATTTATATCTTGCATTTTTTTCTAATAAAGTAACCCTCTGTAACTCTTTAAAGACTTACCATGGTCTGCTTTACTGATTTGACTCCTAATCTCCCAAGATCCACAAGACTATGTTACCCCACTTCTGCCAAGCTCCCTCCCTTTTCTCACTGAAAAGGCAAATCTCTCCCCCTTTTGTGTTGTTTTGCCAGACTATTCAGTGCAAGTGATGCAGCACAGGAGAAGAAAAAACAAAGCTAGCTCGTGTCTTGCACACCAGAAGCTCTGCTGAAGTGGACTTGCAGAGCTGTGTGTGTGAGGACTGAAGCCCAGTGATGTAAATACAGGTGATGGCATTTCCAAAGCGCTACTTTGAACTTGCTGTCTTGGTTGGGCTGACACTGAAATCAATGAGTGTCTCAATGTAGCATTGCAGTTTAAAAACTCAAGGTCTTAACTAAATTTGCTTTCTCCATCTGGCTCTTCTTTCACAACCCAGAGCTTTGATCTTTCCTCAATGACCCGTTAATCTCATCAAGACCCGGAGCAACACTTCTTCACTGTGAAAGACAGAATAATATACTAAGGTTTCACCATCATCTGTATTCAAAACCTATTTGAACTGAATTTAGTTACATCATGGATCTGACTTAAGAATGCTAGTGCCATCACCAGTGTACCCTCACACATCCATGCTAGACTCAAGGTTTACCACAGGCACAATTTCACATTTATGGGCAGGAGAGAGTTTGCTCATTCCCACAACACCAAGCAGCTACACCTATCCTGGTTTTTCTTTATTTACAGTCACATACACCTTTGTATGCACTTATTTAGCTCTTTTACCCTCCTTCGGTTCTCAGAATCAAATCAAAGGTTCTCTTTGTCCCCAACTGTCCAAATCTCAGCCCTGGATAAACACATAAGATTCAGTTCCTAACACTAGTCTATCAATCCATAACTTGGTGTAGCCTTGCTGAAGCCAGTAGGTTTATGCAAGCTGAAACTCAGTATTAACAGGACACATACAATGTGAGTGTGAGCCAACCTTAATTCCTTGCATACTTAGGACATTGCTAGCTAAAATAGAAACATGGGTGTGTATAGTAAAAGCTAGGTGATGCCCTGAGGGGTTTGCGAAACTCCTTGCAGGGCTTTGCCCCGGGTTGAACAGTCATTGAATTTACACAGATTTTGAAAGGTTCTGACTGAAATCCTGATACCTCTCTTGTGTGCCTTAGTGATTAAAAAAAAAAAAAAAATCAGAAAACTAACTCTGAAGAACTGTTATCAGTCAGGCGTCAATTTTCCAAACACTAACTGGTAAGCACTGGCTTCCTATAAAGGAAGGTTTCATTGACTGCAGTGCAGAAGACGAGGTAAAATCAGCGTTCAGAAACTCAGTGGAAATATATGTTTGGAAAATTATGATATTCCTAGGTGAGTGCTCTACATGACCTGAAGAGAAAGAGCGGAGTGGGACCAAAAAGAGCCAAGGGTATATATTATTTTCATACTGCTATGAATCAACCGAAGACCTCTCTCAAGACAGAAAACCAGCCCGTGTACCGGAGCACCGGAGGCTACTGGGCTGATTTCCTGCCAGCTATGTAGCCACTGCAGTTCAGCCTCGTGGCCACACGATGGCAATGTTGATCCACATTAACGAGCCACATGCCTTGTCCGGCGAAAGGCAACGCTCGTCTCCAGCGTAGCAGTCTAAACTGGGTCTCCTGGATCAACTTAAAATTCAAAATTCCTACATTATTAATCTCACGTGATTAAAAAAAAAAGAAAGAAAAAAACCCCACAAAACCAAACAACACACCAACCCTGGTCCCATTTTCTCTGTATTTGCATAAGTGATAGGACAGTATTTGGATTGTAAATCTTGGCACATAATGATATGATTATCCTTGTTATGAGAGGGCTGGGTAATTTCAGTCGTGATTTTGTCAGAGTGGCAGTCTGTCCTTCTGGGAAAGCTGATCTTTTCTAGGAAGAGCTACGGCCAGCCCAAGAAAAGACATTTCTTTCTTGTGGTATATGTCACCAGCTGAATGTGAATGTTCAGACAGGACCTCCTGAAACATTTCTTGGTTCTCAGTTCCCGAACTGCAAACTCAGCTCTCCACAAGAGCAGCGCTGCCCTGCAGCACTAACATGTGGGTCTGATGGGTTTTGCTGGGGAAAGGCTCAACGGTTTTCAATGAAAAAAGACTGGCATAAATATTCTCCAAAAATGAAGCTTGTTTCACATCCCTTTACAAATATTTGAATCCAGCATAGCCTGTACATAGAAAAACCGTGCATCAAGAAAAGCCCAAGGAATAACCATGCATCGAGGATAGGCCAGTGCTGGGCTCCTGGTGAGTACTTTGGGCTCTGCAGGACACATAGCGATGGCTGCCTCCTGATGAGCCTTCTGCTCAGACCCAATTCTTCAGCCTAACCCTCCAGGGCAGAGTTCCTCGGTCTAGGATCTAAAGGTGGTGGGGGAATTGCAAAGCCTAAATTTTCCCGCTTGATCAAAGGAGGGTTTTCCAGACTGTCCCAGAAAACAGGAAAAGCAAACAAACAAACAAACAAAACCCCTGGCACTTCCAAGTAATACATCTTCCTTCAGTTCTCAGAATCAAATCAAAGAACACCTCAGATCCCAACTCAACCACTAAGAAGCATTGTAAGGAAAAAAATATCCATCTCTGTTGACCACAAGAACTAGGAAGCCTAGCTATTGCAAACTTTTCCCTTGGGTGCCCATGCAAAGCTTTATAGGCTTGAAAGTGGTGAGTCAAGCAGGAGAGCAAGGCAAGAGGGAGAGAAAGGATCGCTTGCTTTCTTGCTTGTTTTTTTTTTAATTATCATCAACTTTTGCCACCACCAGGAAAATTCACCTCTCAGAAGTCATTCCTTTGTCTTTAAGTGTTTAAAAGAAGAAAGGGAAACATCGTCTATTAAAAATTTTAGAGTTCACGTGCAAAAGTAGGTTCCATTGTAGTCCTGATGGAATAAGGAGGCAAGCAAGGCAAGGATCATATAAAGTTATACATTTCAGCCTCATTTTTAGACCAGCTAGTATAGCTGCAAATAATCTGCGAGGTCTGGGCTATGCAAGGCTTTCTGTCTATATATACTTTACTTCAATTCCAGCCCAATGCTGTAGTACAGAAGAGAGGTATTTTATTAAAATATTTATTGCTTCCTGCTTTCTTGAAACCTAATACCTATGTATTACCCTCAGAGCCACATGAAGATTTCCCGTACATAACAAACTATTAACAGCAAAGATGGCCGCAGTGTCCGATGGCAGCTGGACTGGCACACCTCCTTGCCCCTCAGTGCCTGGAGAGGAGTACCAGAACAAGGGATCTCATTTAAAAGACGCAGGAGAGTGCCTGCAGGCTGGGAGGGCTGTTTTGCTTGTGGACTCCTAAATCCCAGTGTTTTGTGAGGTCTCCTTTTTCTTCAAACTTTTTTCCCCAAGCTTTGAGGCTGGCTAAACCACTGTTTAGCTGAGGGTCCATTCTAAAATGCTCATTGTTAACTAGAAGCTAAACCCGAAGTCCCTTGCTGGGAGATCTTTCCCTAGCGTTTCTACACGCAGAGTTAAAAGTCAGATCTCCACAGTTCAGATTTTGACGAGATGATGACAGGAATCTTTGATGCCTGTCTCCTTGCTTTGATCCTGTCTCTTGTCCCATCAAAGGACACAGAGCTTAGTCAGCCGAGCTGGGACTCCAACTGGTCTCTGCATCGGCCCTGGGAGATGTCGAGAGCATAACAAGCCACCCTGCCTCCCCTGGTGCGTCCCGTCGGGGAGACAGCGGCGACCTGCAGCCAGTCGGGACTCGGGTGTGGATGATGGTGGGAAGTTCCGTTCACACTCTCCAGCCCCTATCAGGCTGCAGGCGCTTGACAGACCCTGCCGGCCCGTGGGAAGCCCGGGCGGCAGCCCCCGGGGAGCGGGACAGCGACGCTGCCGCGGCTCCCCCTCGGTCCGCCCACCCTCGGCGCAGCCCGACGGCTGTAGCCGCTGCAGATCAAAGGCTGCTCGGGACACCGAGCAAACCTGGCAGCTCCCAGCCACCTCGCTGTTTGTCTGGGAAACAGTAGGAAAGCCTTTGCCAAACTGGAGAGACTTCTTTTTTTTTCCTAATGAGGGGTAGCCGGGAAAAAGAAAAAACGGGTTAGGGGAGACGGAGAGGAGCAAACCGCAGAGGTATTTCCCTACGGAGCTGGTGCTACGACCCGACGCTTCTTCTCCAGCCCTCTCCGTCAGGCGAAGCACGAAGCCCCAGGGCACGGGGTCTGAAGAGGGAGGGAGTCCCGGCGGGGGACAGAGGTTGCGCCCCGCCTGGAGCTGTGGGACCAAGAGGGAGCGATGTGCCCGCAGTCCCGGGAACGGGTTCGTAGGTCCACGTAAGGGCCGAGGCGATGCGCTGCCCGCTCCGGGAGTGCAGACTCAGGCCCCGAAGGAGCGCTAGGGAGCTCGAACATTGGCAAGAGACGCGCCGAAAATGCCGTCGAAGGGCTCTGGAAACATGCCCCCGGCACTGGTGGGGGCCAGGGCATCGCTCCCGCCTCTGGTCCGCAGCTGCCTCCCCGACGGGGTGCGGACGAGCCCCGGGGACTGGCGGCTGTGCCCTGGGAGTGCTGCTGCCTTGCTAGATCTGTCGCTGCTGGCTCCAGAAAAAGCTGTCCAAGTCCTGTTCTCTGGAACGGTTCCTGAACTATGGGGATCCGCGTCCAAAAATGTTGAGCAATGCCGCGGACAGCCAAAAAGCCGTTTCCTACTTGCTCCTAGGACTTTTCCAAGGGACTCCAGCCTGGCAGAGGCTGGCAAGTTTGCAACTCCGCGCTTGACAAAATCCAAAAGGTGGCCGCGAAGACTTTGCCCTTCCCAGGGTAGGAGGCAGTGGGGTCCAGCAGTCCGGCAGGGCATACGGCAGGGCTGGCGTTCCCGTTGCGAGAGGGGCTGCAGGCTGGAAAGGCTCCAGGTACCAGCCCTTCCTAAATTCAGCATCTTCCCTTTCACCGAGACACGTAAAAAAAAAAAAAAAAAAAAAAAAAAGACGGGGCGCGCAAGGACGGAGATCAGGTCGCCTTTCGGGGGCTGTGTGCGTGCCTTCGCTCGGGATCTCGGGACATTTTAGGCTACCGGGTCAGGGGGAGCGAGGTGAGAAAGGGGATCTAAAGAAGGGAAGGTGATGAAAAACAAAGGGTGGGGGAAGGGACGGGAAAGCAGCGGGGTGAAGGAAGTGAGGGATGCGAGAAGAGGGGGAGCCGCTTACTTGGTCGGTGCGCGTCCCCGCTTTCCCCAATGGGGCGGGCACCGCCGCTGCCCGCGGAGCCCCGGCGGGTCGCTCCCGCCCCCGCGGCAGGAATGCGGCGCGGTGGCCCCCGCCGTCCCAATGTGTTTGTCATTAGCGCTGCCCGCGCTGCTCGCCGCCGCACCCCGACGGCCGGAACAGCGCAGCGCCGCACCCCCACTCCCCTCCGCGGGATCGCCAGCGCCCGCCGCCTGCGCCTCGCGGGAAGAAGCCCTCCGCTCGGCTCAGAGCATCGGGGAAAAAAAGAAAAAATGAAAAAGAAGAAAAGAAAAAGAAAAAAAACAGAAGAAAACCCCCAACAAATAAATAAAGAAAAACTAATAAAATAAACGAGGAAAAAAACGCGGGAGAAAAGGCGTAAAAAAGAAAAAGGTGGGGAAAATGCCCCGCACCTCTTACCTTCTCCTTTAAAATCCGCAGCCCCAATCCTGCAGATTGTAAAACATCCAAAATATGTCCACGTCTTTTGTGACTTTCCCTGCTCAGCCGCGCTCTTTCCCTCCCGCTCGCCCTCCCTCCCGATCCGACTGTAATGGTCTCACAAACCGCGTCCCGTAATTGATTCAATGTTATAGACCATCCTTCCAAAACTAATCATTTGCTTTAAGTAAATAGCTGTCAGGAAATGAAGCCCCCCTCAGGCCCCTTCAGAATAAGAGTGTGTTGGCTCTCCCGGCGCCCCCAGCCCCGCGGCCGGAGGCGGGCGCGCCGGCGGGAGGCTCTTACGCAGGCAGGGGGGCAGTCTCTGCCTCCAGATTTCAGCAGCCTTGCAGGGGAGGGGGAGGTTGGCCATATGGCAGGGGCGAGGGGGAGGAAAGGGGGAAGCGGGGAGTTTTGCACTGCAGGGGGAGAAAATTTAAAAAAAAAAAAAAAAAAAAAAAAGACCCAAAAAAATTTCATGAAAACTCAGAGTGCTCCCAATTTCATGAATGAGCCTTCCCTCCTCAGACCCTCCAGGACGGTGGGTCGGGCGCCGGGTTCGATGTCCACGGTCACAGTGTGAGCGTATGGATGGGGAGTTTGATTTGGAAACGAATTCGCGGCTTCCTCGTGTCCTTTGTACACCGCTGAGCTCGGGTTTGGGCTAGAAAGCTGGATGGACGGCCGTGAGCCAGCCAGGACCAGGAGGCACAGAGAGAGAGAGAGGGAGAGACGAATCACTAACATTTATGAATGAAAGACACAACGAAAGGTAACCTTCGCCAGGAGTCAGCCCCCCCAAAGCCCGCAGCTCCGACGGGACCGAGAACGCTCTTCTCTTCGTCTCTGCCTTCGCTTTGCCCAGCGATAACAGACCCCAGTAATAACCAAACCAGGGACACGGCAAGGGCCGGAGGTGCCGGCGGAGGCGCGGGCAGCGCACGTCCGAGCCCGTCCTGTTTGAACACGCTCCAGACGGAGCTTTGATCCCCGCCGGGGAGCCAGCACTGGGTATCTCTGCTTTGTTGGCCGTCGCTATCACCAGCGATAAGCGGTGGCCGAGGGAGCTGCCGGGGAGCTGCCCTTGCCGCCCTTTTGCTGCAGGCTTCGTGCGGAGCGAGGCGAGCGGAGCCGGCGGGGCGCGGCGATGCGGCGGCCGCGGGAGAGGGGGCAGTGCAGCCCCAGGAACGGAGCGGAGCGGAGCGGGCCCCTGCCCGCCGCCTGCCTTCTGGGGAGGGCACCGGCCCCACAGCCGCGTCCCGGGGCTTCTCCCGTTTCCTTCCCACTCCGGCACCACCACCACCCGCACCTCTTTCTCCCATTTAGTATTAAACAAAAGTTTGTTCTCGGAGTCAAAAGTCAGGACCCAGTGGCTTTTCTCTTTCCTAAGGGAGGGAGAGTTAAGCCTCTGAAACGAAGATGCCCCGAAGAGAATAGAGGCAGAAACAAGAACCAACTCCCATGGATGCGCGCTCAGGTGAGGGACCCCTGGCTGGGCTCGCAGGGTTCCCGGCGGCGCTCCTGGCCCTTTGCACGCCCTCCACTAGTGCATCCTCGGTTTGGGTGAGTGCACAACCCCGCTATTGCTTCCACATGTTCCTCCAGGAAATCATCGGAGTCAGATCTATGAGCAGCCCCTGGTCGGAATGCTAACAGGATACCGTAATGCTTGTGAATAAACAACAGGCTCCCAGTGAGTCAAAAAAGCACAGAGAAAAAAAAAGAAGAACAAACAAACCAACCAACCAAACAACACACGCGAAAAAAACCCCACACCGCACCCTGGAACTCTCCATCTGAGAGGGCGAGCGCACCCAGCAGCCTGAACCCCTTCATTTGTGGAGGGAAATGCTCTATCATGACTTGGATCAGAATTGCGGGTTCTAGCAAATTTAAGCCCCGAGAAGATGAGCGTCAACTGCCTATGCGCCGGGGCGACCCTGAAGGGCTCGGGCCACGATGTACCGGTGTGAGCGTATCTGGTTTAAGGTGCGGCGTGATTCCTGGCCAACCACCATCAGGATGGGATGTAATGCGAGAGTCAGTCTTGCGAAAAGAAAGGAGCAAAAGGAAAGGGGAGGAGGCGCCTTCTGGTTGCAATTACCTGCTTCATTTGAATAATGCCTTTGTCATGATCATTATCTAGAGGTCGTTAACGGTTTCCACGTAGGATCTCACAAGACCCAGCGAAAAATAAAAATTGCAAACTGGGGGACTGGGAAGGCTGCCTGATAGGCCGGTCTGGCGCTTCGGGCGGGGGCCCGACGGCTCTGTGGAGATAGGGACGGAGGTGTCTTGCAGCCCAGAGACCCCTCTGGGGAACGGTGATACTGTTCCCGACGTGGCGTCCCCTTCCCCACACTAAGGGCCGGGCCACGCCGTCCGCACGCCCGCCGCCCGAGGAGCTCCGAGCCGACAGGAGCCGGGTTCTGCCCGCTCTCGTCGTCGGGCCGATCCCCCTCCGCAGTGCCGGCGGTGCCTATGGATTGGTCCCGCGCAGAGGAGGTGGTAGTTAAAATAAACCCTCCGGGACGGCTGCTGAGCTCTGCCTCCCGCCCCCTGTGGTGCAGGGGGGTCCCGTCCAGGGAGGCGAGGGGGATGTGGGGTTAGCGAGAGGACAGGCTGGGGGCGGGGGGATTTTTTACCTCTCCTCTTCCCTGTCATCCCGCCTTCCCCTCCCCGAAGGGCTGGAGCATAAAGCATCCCGTTAGAGTGTGTTTATGTGGTAACAGATGGAAGCTGCACGTCTCAAACAAAGTGCGGCGCCCGGGCTAGAGCCGCTCTCGCCTGTTTATGCTCCCAACCTGCCCCCCGGGATGGGCGGGGGTGTGTGTCCCCCTCCCCGGGCCCACGGCGCCGTCAGAGTCCGGGCAGCGGACGCGCCGACGGCTCGGGTTATTGCGGGGCGGCTCTTTCCACTCTCAGACGCTTCCAGGGGGACTGGGAGCCTTCGAGGCCCCTTTCCCCCCTCTTCTGCTCAGCATCCCCCTCCCTGGGGAAATCACAATTTGTTTCAAGTAATAAATCCTTTCCTGCGGCTCTCTCCCAAGGGTGAGCCGGGGAGCGGTTAACTGGATAAGCCTATTGAACCACCTTGTGCGGCCACCGGCGGGACTGGGCAGGCGAGAGGGGGTACCCCGGCCCGGGCTCCGCGGGAACCCCCGCTGAGGGCCCGCAGCCTTTTGACTGGATGGGAAGGCATGTCTGGGTTGAATTATCGTTACCCACGTTCAGCGACGCACGGAGCAGTCAGTAGTCACCCTTTTTTCCTTTTAGAGCAGGAATCCTGCGTGAAGAGCAGCTACAGCCTGGAGCAGATACCCCTCAAACCCCTGAGAGAGGGAGAAAGCAGAGCGGCCTCACATCTGTCTTCACATCTATCGCGTAGGGAGGAGAACGCAGCGGTGAGGGCTGCCTCACCTAGGAAGGGGAGCTAAGCAGGGGATCGCCAAGGGCCCGAGCACCTCCGGGAAATGTGTTCTGCCAGCGGGAAGGTCTTCTGTACATTTACAGTTCTACCAGATTTTTAGATTTTTATTTCTTTCCGTCTTTCCACAAGTACAGATACCCTTATTTTGTTTGTTTAACAGAATTTGGCTCTGAATAGCAGGGATCCCGTGTCACCGGGAGGACAGGCAGCCAGACAAAAGAAATTAACTTTGCCCAGCCTGCCCTCCCTAGCCTTTATTTTTATTCGTCTCATGGTTGGTTGAGGTAGTTCCCCGTACCCGTCGTTTTCCTTCCCCATCCCCGTCGTTTTCCCACCAAGGCCGCTGCTGCCACGATGTCGAGCTGTTTTGCTTTCATTGTTGCGTTTGGCTCTTGACATTAAAAGATGCCAAAACAGCCGTGGAAGCCTTTTTCTTTGAAAAACAGACTTTGTTTTTCCTTTTGCTCCCGCCCTTTTGTGACTGCAACAAAATAAGCAGCCCGCTCTGGTCCAGTAGCAGGCTGAACCCAGTTGAGGGGCGAGGCGAAGCAAGGGGAAAAGGGGCTGTTACCCGCCCGGCCCTTCGGCGCCGCCTGGCTCCGCGCTCCGCTCCGGCCCCCAGCCCCGGGCGGGGAGCCCCGGCCCCGCCGCCGCACCGACGGGTGGGGAGGCAGCGCCGCAGGGGTGCGGGCACCTCCGGGGTGCCTTCACCGCCGGCCGAGGGCGCCCGGGCAATGCTAGCGCCGCCCGCGACACTAGAGGGCACCGGAGCCCGCGGGAGCAGCCGGCCGAGCCCGGCAGGGGCACCGCGCCCCGCCAGCCGCCGCCGCCTCTGGGCTTCAGTAGCGATCGACCGGCTCTGGAGAACATGGCGAGGAGGG
The DNA here is from genome assembly GCF_017639235.1 of Corvus kubaryi. Taxonomy (NCBI): domain Eukaryota; kingdom Metazoa; phylum Chordata; class Aves; order Passeriformes; family Corvidae; genus Corvus; species Corvus kubaryi. The sequence continues at coordinate 4,707,032 of NW_024582073.1, forward strand.
GCCGTCCTCCCCCTCCCGGGAATCTAATGGCTCCAGCCCTGTAGGTCCAGCCCCGCAGGTCCAGCCCGGGCGGGCTCAGCAGCTCGGGGGATGCGGCACGTTGCAAGTAAAGCAGCGAGATAAATTCCTCCCGTGCCACAAATGAAAAGTTTTCCCTCTGAAATCAAAGGATCCTCTGCTGATTCAGCCCAGGTTTGACTTCGGTTCATAATTCCCGAGACCATTATCTCTGCCTTTTTTCTTTCGAGCTGCTACAATTAATGGATTACAGCAGGACAAAACCACAGCCAGACCAAGCTGCTTTCGTTCTGCAGCTATTTACTATTAGTACCAGCTTTGCACCCCTCGGGCTACTGTGCTAGGGAACCCAGCCCTGAGTTCTGCACGGGGGAGCTGGATGCTGTGGAGGCCACCCTGGATGTCGTGGTCATGGTCACCCCTGACACGGCGGGCATGGGCCAACATCTGCATCAGTGTCAGTCCCCACATATGCCTGGGCTGATCACGTCCACCATACATTCCTACCATGGGCACAGGAGAGCCAAGATAGGCTGAGCATCGTAAAGTGTCAGACTCAGGAGAGAAACAACATGTTTGTTTACTGAGTACCCTGAATTACCCGTGCTCCAGGCAAGGGATGTCATTTTTCTGCTTCATCCCACATCTTTTCTTCTGATGCTTAGTGATTAGCATACACCTTTGGGTGTGATTTGTTGTGGAAATACTGGAGCTACAGCCAAGGTTTATGAATTGTAATTAAGTTTCTAAAAGGATCTCTCTCCTCACCGGATCTTTAGTGCTCCAAAATACCCCCACAAACAAAATGCTGTCCCTCTGTTTCTGTGGCATGGAATGTTTCTGAACATGGATCTTCCCCATCCTAAGGATTAAGAAGATGGAAAGCCATCAATGCTTCCTAAGAGCTTGCAGAACTGGGTTTTGTGTGGAGCCACCATTAGGAGTTTCAAGAATCAGCATCTATGTTGTCACAGTCAGCAAAAAGCTCCAGACCTGGAAATAAATGTAGCCATTCCTCTTAGTCATTGAATTTGTTGACTCATTTTACTCATATTTACTAAGATTATGCTGGAGGTTTGTCAGCAGGAGCCATGAATCACACAGTCGTTCTTCTTGCAGCACTATGTGTCTCCTGTACTCAAGGTTCTGTGGCCCTGATCAGTGATGGAAGAAATCAAGCAGATGCCAATCACACCTCGAGCCATTCCAAGGAGTGGCCAAAGCCCACATGCTCGTTTTTCTTTCTTTAGTTCAGAGACAGGAGAGAGTGAAACACTGAAATGTCAGGGGAAACTGTTCCTCCCTTTGTTACTTCTCCAAAAGACTACTTGGCCTTTTTCACTGAGATCACCTTGTTTAACCTGTACCTCATCTAATTCTGCAGAGAGACTTTCTGCCTCAGTTACATGATCATTTGCCTGTCTGCTGTTGACAGTCCTTTAGAGAACTCAGTTATACTCACTCGTCTTGAACAAGGTGAATGTGGAGGGAGAAATGAGAGAGTGAGATGAGAAGAAAATGCAGGTAAAGGTTCCTGTAGCCATGCATGTGAAGCTACAGTTCAGGCTTAGACAGGAAAGCTCTGGTGTAGCTCAAGAGCAAGGATACAGCAGCATGTAGTTAGATTATGATCCTTAGACTGCTGTCTTTTTTTGTCAGATATTTTGCTTTTTAATCTAAATTATCTTTTGAGAAAGAGTCTAATGTGGAAACTGGGCCAGATTCTGCTTTGTGTAAACCTGGTGTAACTCTAACTTCAAGGGAAATATTCCAGATTGAATCTGGGATAATTAAGATTAAAAATTGGCTCTGGACATCTTTTCTTTGGCAATAAAGTTAGAGAAGTTCTGCAAGGAAAAATAATTAAAACCAGGGCTTTATTTCAGTGCTCTTTTAAATAACATGTGCTATAGGCGCTTTGAAGGCATTTGTTCTCTATGACAGCAGTATTTTAAAACTTTCACTAAGTTCCACTAACCAAGTTAACCCTTAACAACCATCTCTGCTTAAACCACTATGTACAGAAACTTCTAATTTTGCAGGACATTGTCCAAACAAAAAACAAATTCCATTAAAATGGTACGATTGCTGCCATGGCAGTAGCAAGCTTCTGCTTACTGGTGAAGTTATGAATTTCACTGCTCTAGCCACAACACAAGCATTGAAATCATTCTGAACTTATACCTTAATCAACATGGGGTTTTTCATGGTGCAAACCTTGTTATCTGACCGCAAAACTCAACACACTGAGAAGGAGCAATTGTCAAAAGGCAGTTCCTTAGTATCCCTGGAAAGCACACTCTGAAAGGAGTTCCTAGAGGAACTCTGAAGTACTATAAATTACTGCGCAATTTTCTATAAGAAAACAAGATGTCATTTAACAGTTTCTGTGTCCAATATCATTGTATTTGTTACGCCCATGCCCATCATAGAAAATATATCACCGTAGTTTGATTGCAATTGGTGAGATGTTGGCCAATTTTTGCCAGGTCTGGCTTTCAGCCCCAATGAAATCACAAGGACATTTGTCATTGTCTTGAGTGGCTCAGCTTTTCATCATGGATTAATCAGGTCTCTCTTTAGGGTGTATAGGAAAAGAAGGTGTGAAGGGGAAAGTAATTTATCTTTGATTCCTTGTGGTGTATGAAGAATACATATTTGGAAAATGTATTTTGCTCTTTTTAAGTGGGGTTGGCATGTAGGAGGAGTCCAATCTGTATTGTTATTTCAGAAGTACATAAATATCAAGCCTTGTCGGCCTTCTTTTTTTGGTAGAGGATTCCTTGCTGAATCAATGAACAAAGACAGCATGGTGAAGTTGACTCTTTCACAGACTAATCTTTTAATCTCTTTGTTGAGCAGGTTTGCAGAATTTGGAAGCAACAAGACACACATCACACCCCAACCTTCTGTTGAAATGAGCTTATCCACCATCCTTTCTCTATCCTACATGAGTGCCTTGGAAGGTTGCAGGAAGCAAACATGGGAGGAGAACCCAGATTGCAGCTCTGAAAGAACCTGTACTGCAAGTCAGGAAGATGGAGCCCATTCTGATTTTACACATTTGAGATTTCTTTCAGAGAAAGGGAATTGTAGGGTAATCCCTCACCTTCCTGGCCCCTATTCCCATCCATGTTCTGCTTCCTTTGTCCCTTGTTAAAAGGGTAAGTGCTGAAGGAATAGCAATAAGGATACAAAAAATGCCCAATTCAGAAACAGTTCTCTTTGTTTATCAGTCATGGACACCGCAAAGAAGGAATAGGTACAGATCACTTCATCTCTGTTTTATATTTCATAGTCAAAGGAAATACAAGCATGCTGTCCTTATTGTCAAGGGAGCACAGAATTTCCTTTCCCTCTCTTTGCAAAGAGAAAACACTTGCAAGGCCAACATAAATCCAAATAAATTCTTGCAATTCCTATCCATCATATCCATCACCAAACTTATATCCTTAGTTATTTTTCTCCCAATGTATTATATACTACTGTAGGAAAAAGGTGTTATTAAAATCCGTGCGTCTATGAAACTTTGTTGGGAATTTCTTGCTAAGCAAGCTGCAAGCAGAGTCTCTGGTAGAATCTATGAAGCCTGCTCCGATTATCCTTTTCCAAAACATTGTAGGATTTAGTCAACTTGACAAGATGAAGGGTTTGAGGAAACGCTTTAGTTCAGAAACATTAGCAGCTGTACAGCTGGGGGCTGATAAAAACAGTGCTCAGAAGTATAACTGTAGCCCCTGCCGTTAACAGGGATGTTGGAGGCACGCAGCTCTCTTTAGGGGAGGTTAAAATACACAGGTAGTTAGACAGTTTGAGTGGACAGAAGCCATTGTAAATATCTGAGGAGTCTAGTGCTTTTTTTTGTGGGAGACAAATGGTCTCCCAGCTCACTTAGCACCTGCCAGTGTCTCTCTGCTGCCCTTTGCCCTGTGAGGCTGCTTGTTCTGACAGCTTCTGAAGCTCTCCTGGCTTCAAATTCCTTCTCCGTATGTTGGCCTTTTCCATTGCTGCTTATCCTAATATTGACTTAGGAAAGGAGGAGAGTTAAAAATAGCTGTCTCCCCTACTATCTACAGACCTTCTGCCTAGCCTTGCTTTAGGCCTGTGAATCACAAACATTGGTTTAAACCATCATTAGCATCTGAATGAAGATAAAGGGACAAGAGGAGCTAGGGTAGGCAGTCACCTTGTGTAAGTATCACTCCTCAGTTATTTTGAAGAGCAGGAGAGGACCAGGATCAGAGTGGAGGATGTTTGCATCCCATTTCAGCAGTGAGGATTATTTGGAATTAAGGATGTAACAAACCGTCTTTCAAAAAACCATGTTGGATCCCTCAAAGCACCCACTGGAGCCTGAGTAAAGCCTGTTGTCACTCTTGGGTAGCTTTGTTTCCTCCCTTCTCTCTGCCATCATTGTTTCTAAGCTGCTCCGCCTGCTCAAACCCAGGAGAAGCAAGGGTGAAGCCCCAGGTCACAGGGGTATGCAGTGTGAAGGGGGATGTGTGTGACGGGGAGGAGGCGTTCATGCTGCAGTGGGTGGCACAGTTTTATGAAGGTCAGTAAACCTCGGCTCCATCAGACCACCAGAGAGAGTGGGTTTCCCAGCTGGAATCACTCAAACTTGTGGCCCTGCACTGAAAAACACCCTCGCTCCAGTCTCCAGGAATGCATCTCTGCCATGGTTAGTAAAAGTGTCCCAGAATATCTCAGCGCCACAGTGTTACACAAGAAGAGAGCCAGACTCTGAGAAAGACACATTCAAACTGGGATTGAAACCAACTGCTGGCTTCCCACCCAGAAGCAAAAATAAAATGAGCATAGTCTGTAAGCAGAGGCATCATGGGCTTCTTCCACCCAGCTCCATGGCTTCGCCAGCTCTGCAACTCCTGCAGCATCTCCAGAAACCACAACAGAAAGCAGACACCACAAAAGTCAAACCCAAAGTAGTCTGTCATGAGGTGTCCTTCAGGGAGAAAAGTTTTCAGATCTCTACAGAGATTAAGAAGTGCCAGGAGTGGTGGTTTTTAACCTGTTTGGGTAAAAAAATAACCCTTTCATTATGAGAGCAGGTAATGAATCCAAAACATTGCAGCATTGTGGCTTTGGTAAGGAGTCAGTGCTGAGAAATATGATGTCATCCTGATGTCAGCTGGAATGTGTCACATCAATATGGCAATGTAATGACTAATTCCTGTGGACTTGTGTCCCTACCATTTCCTGGGGAGGACCAAGGATCAGTCCCACCACATCTGGGCATATAGATGTGGCCAGAGGGACAGAAGAGTAACACACTGGAGGATAGGTTCTCTGCTGGAAAAGACCTGGATGCAGTCCATGGTCTCCTGGGGTCAGGGATTATGCTAAGACCTGGAATCAAAACAGGACCACAGTGCAAGAAATGCCACATGCAGAGGGTATAGGCAGAGTACTTCCTAGTCTTTAACAAGGTGGTGACAGGTCTCCTGGCATACTGAAAAGCATTGGTGCCAGTCCTCAAATCCTTCATTTGGATGGGGAGAGTTTTTACTGATGATTAGATGATTAGGTCCACATTAGGGGCACGAGTTTGTCTGGGGCAGGGAAAACCCAGGGTAGACAGAAGAGCTAAGCCTGTGGAGAAAGCATAGGCAGAGGCCTGTGTCCTCATGCTGGCATTTATATTATTTGTGCACTTAGATTTCACTAAAGCAGGTACAAAGCTACGAAGGTGAAAGTTCAGACCACTGTTGCTGACCACCTACTATTTCTGTTCATATTACCTTGGAAAACTTCGGGCCCATGTGTACCAACACAAGAAATACCCTTTGGAGTTATGGTCCAGAAGACTGGGTTCAACCAAGTGAATGAAATGGATCAGCTCATGTTTAGTGCTAGTTGTACAGGGAGAAAGACCAGTCACTTCACAATGATTACAGTAACTTCACTGATGTAAATGAGGGATAATGTTGAAATCCACAAAGTTACAGTGAGTGAAGAGTGGGACCAAGACGATGGGTCTTTCTTCTTTGGACTCATAATGGTCACCCATGATGTTTTTCACTTTTGGGAAACTGAAATGGTAAATCAGAAAATCTGTAAGGACAACATTATACATAACAAGCTCTACCTACAGGGGTCTGTTAGATGTCTCTCAGAAAAATCAGCATACTGAATGTGGGGTTCTAAGAAAAGGTTTTAGTGTTTTTGTTAGGAATATCACCAAAAGGACTTTGTTTTGGAAACAATAAAAACCAGAGCCAACTTTCCACTTCCAGCATCTCCCATTCAGAAGGAATGTGCAGAAGACCTTGATATGATATGAATTAAAAGGATTCTGCCTTTGCCAGCCCTAAATTCCAGGAAGTGAGACATAGCATCCTCATCTGCTCTTGCAGGCAACATTTGTTTTTACTCTAGCCTAAATACCAGACTGTTTCCTAAATCTCAAGAAGCTGACCGTTCACTTAGATTCCTCAGCCTCTCACAGCAGAGGAGCAGGCTCTACACACGCATTTCAAGTGCTCTTGCATGCCATCCAAAATTGACTCCTGCCCCTGGAGATTTAGAGGCGCCTCTGAAAGAAACACAACGGGATTCCAATGTGTGCGGAGCTGGTGGGACAGAACTGCCCCAAGGCCCCTTGGTGGCAGTGCACAGAGTGATGGGACCAGGAGATCCTTTCCTATCTGAAGCCAGACTAACACAACAGCTCATGACCCTGCAGGGGAGTAGATTTCATAAAGTAGGTTCAGAGCTTTGTGAAACCCTTCCATAGCCCTGTAAGGGCTGCTTTCAGATTTTGCTTCTTTCTTTCCTCTTTACAGTGCCTTTCACTATTCTATTTTCTGTTCACAGACAGCAGGCATCCTAGTTGCTTTGCATGCATACTGCCAAAAATATGCAGAAATGCTCTCTCTCTGGATTCTGAGCTGGCAGATATTACCAAGCCAGTCCTTCACTCCCTGCAGATCAGCTGGGCTGATGCTCTCTGAGTTTGAAGTGCATCGTGCTAGCAACATCTGACACTCTTCAAAGAGGTTGTGCACTGCATCTGGTGGAGTCACTGGATTTGCTGCTATCATGTAGAGGAAGGATGCCGACGAAGAGGCTTCTGCAGCCACCAGACAGCTATTAAAATTTAGAGGTCCTGATCCTGAGGGCAATAGGGTCAATAAAAGTCTTACATTTGTTGGGATGCCCATGCCTGCTTTAGACTGGTGAACCACCACCCTTCTGCTTCCCCCTCCTCTCATCAAGTGGTGCCCTCTCTGGTGTAAGGTAATTTTTAAAAAAAACATGAAAAATGCGCTGTAGCATACTAAATATTTTACTAAATACTTTCTGAAGTTGCTGAGGGATTTAAGTAGTGAGCAACATTACTCAGAGGTAGTATAGTAGCTTTTCATCTTGAAATACAATTAATTAGATAAAACAGAATATTTTGGCAAGCATTGCTCTTTCCCAAACATTAAAAAAATATTCTTGTAATAACTACATAAGAATTAATCAGGGACTCCATAAGCATTTGGTCAAAACCCATACCTCTGAATATCATATATAAAAAGACTTTCTGCTTGGCCATACTACCTGAAGCCTGAGTTAAGATCAGGGTTTCTAAAACTCACTATAAGGTTAAAAAACTTCCACAAGCTATACCAATATGTACATCTCCTCATGTCAGGGGTTCTTTTTCAGTATCACTATGAAAGAAACTCAGAGCATTGAATGTAGCTCGTCAGGACAGGATAGATATCCTGTCATCAAGTAGGATATCTTCCATCCCAAATCCCTCTGCAGCAAACAGTGCAAAATTGCTGCTCCCAATGGGCTTCTGGCAGCTGTTAACATAAATTAAAAACCTACAATAAGCCAAAACAGATCACTGCTTTTTTGCTGGAAATTTTTAACAGACTCTTGTGGAAGTTTTTTTTCTTTTTCTCTAAGAAATCTCTCCCTTTTAGACAAAATTAAGATGATCCAAATTGTAGCCTAGAAGAAAAAAACTGTTTAAAACACTACCAGGTTCCCATCTTCCACATTTCTTTGAGTTTTATTTTTCCTTTCTTTTTTTCTCGAAGTGTATAGAAAAAAAATAAAAAGAGAGAGAGAGAAGAATGGGAAACATCCCTGTGGCATGGTGACTCTCCCCAGCTTGAGAGCTGACACTGAGCATTGGGGTTATCTCAACTCCATATTCCAGCTGAGCTTGTTTACTCCTTTGTGCAGTGATGAAGATGTGCTGGCTCACTTTCAAGCTATTGCAACAGTCACATCCTGAGACTCTTCCTCCATCTGTCTGTCTTCAGACTGTAGCACATTCTCATTTATTGGACCAGGGACAGAGAAAAACTGGGTCAAGAGAAAGACAGGTCGGTGCTTGCTCCTTTGTGGCAAAACCAGCACCAAGGCTTTAAGCTGTGCCTGTGGCACAGGCAGAGCAGATGCTTTCTGCAGTTCTGGACAGAGTCAGCAGATAGATACCTGAGAGGGAAGGAGACTGTGATGGATTTGGTCAACCTGGGGATGCAAGACTTCTCTAAACAGTTTTGAGAACAGAGAGTGGTGAAAAACAGGAACAGGATCAAAGAAACGTACACAGTTCCTTTCCAGCCTCTTCTGCCTCCAGTATCATCTGGTTGATGTGGCTCGCTATGGCTTGAATAGGCAGGGTGATTGCAATCCTAAATGTTCCTACAGTATGTGAAAAGACAGGAAATTTTGAAAAAATAAACAGTTTTTTGAAAATATTGATAAGTGTTTGGTATGCTGTCTCAGGAAAATGAGATATGCAGCACTTTCAGTAATGCAGATAATATACATACAAGAAAAAGTTAGGAGAATATGACTGCATATAACAATTAGGCTATTTTTTACTTTATTTGACAACTATTTTGAAGAGAAAATAGCATTTTAGAAAGATTTTTCATTTCCTATACTCATATTAAAAGGATTTTGAGGTGCAAAGGTCACCCATTTTTCTAAAGGGTGTGGTGACATAGATCAAAAAGTTATATCACAGCATTAAATTTGCTTCATTACAAACTTTGATCACTATCGGGTTGTTATGATTCTTATTGGAGAAAACCTTTGAAAAAATCAAGTCACACTAGCACAGTTTTGAAATGCTATCTCAAGCATTTCTTTTGAAATTCCTTTGAAATATTCTTGTCACATTATTTGTTCTTACAAGTTTGTTTTCCTGATCTTTGAGTTTTATATTTTCACAAGGAACCTTTTATTTAAAAAAATTTTGACTAGCTCCCTCATAAGAGAAAAAGATACACAAAGTTTGCTGAGTATATTGTATGTTACTTGCCTTTTTTGATATTTACCTTATATGCAGACATGGGCATAATTTCGAGGTGTAGCATTACCTTACATTTTGATTTCAAGAATGCTGTTTTATTTATAAGACCTGACAGATTCCCATAAACCAGCGAAGTTGTGCAATTCTTCTCCCGTGTTTTCATCTCTTAGCACAGATCAGTAATTTTCAGAAAATAAGGATATCGCACCACTTCTGGAACAATGTAGATAATTTCATAAGTTGTCTCCTCCAGAGAAAGATTACAAAAATCTATTATTTGATATTCTGACTAATACAGAAACTGCCAAAACCAGCTTCATTACTGTCTAGAGTAAAGAACTGAAAAAGTAAAAGGAAATCAGAATATGAAAAATCCAGGATTTATGGGCAAGACTGTAAGAACAGCTGTACTGAGCAAGACCAGAGGCCCATGGTCAACAGCGAGTAACACAGAAATAGAAGCAAATGCAGAAGGAGACATTTAATATTTTATGTTTAATAATTCCCAATGTCCAGTAATTTTTCCAGTTGCACTTTTTACCCCAGGAGATTCTTATTCCCTGCACATCCAACATCAAGGAGCTCCTTGGAAAGAAGTGTCATTAGAGTCTCAGGAGAGATGAGTACTACACAACAATACAGAAATTGGCAGGGTTGGAAAGACTCAAAGTCAAAATGTGAAACTAGATTTTTGAGATGCTAATAAAGAAAACATAAATTACAGCTGGCAAATATTAGGGAGAAAATTAATAGGAAGGGTCATATAAACTTCATAAAGAGAAGCACAAAAACATTTAAAACAACCAGTAAGGTGTTCTTTACCTGCATTGGAAGAGCTTAAGGAAAGAACGTGGAGTTTGCTGGGTCACTAAGGATAAAAGGCAAAACTTTAAAAAGACACGCTTGCTAAGAAGCTAGGTGATTCCCTTTCATTTATGTTTATCATCAGAAATACGGAAAGGTGTCTGCACTGAAGTTGGTCGCTTCCTTTAAGAACCATTAGGCCATCTTGTAGACGAAAAAGTCAGAAACAGAATTTACAGTGCAGTAAATCTCCAGTTCCAGATGTTGTATATATGTAAAGGCTGGGATGAAGCTCAAGGCTGGATTTGCTGAGCAGCCAGTAACAGCATACAGTGTCCATGGTGGCTCTTCCAGGAGACCAAAGGACTGCAAAGGCCACAACTGCTCTCCAAGAGCCTTTCTAGAGCAGTACAGCAAGGAAGAGTCTGCCAATATAGTCTGTTGTCATCAAGCTGGGAAGCATCACTGGTAGGCAAAAGGACCAGGACAGTGGGCACAAAAGAAGTTGAGGACAGAAGCAAGAGAAGTGAGACAAATTCTGGCATGAGAAAGTGCCAGGTCATCTACCAATGGTATATGAACAGTTTTTGCTGTGGATATTAGAAAGACTTGTAGACTGGCAGGATAATTTTTATCTCCTACACACATAATGGTCGAAATAAAATAATTTTTTTTTAAAAAAAGCAATCAGGTAACAGGATATATCAAGACAGAAAGTAACATCAGAGAGATGGAAGAACAAATGCCATTCTATGAGGCACTGGGTTTACCTTGTTCAGCTGTATTCAAGAACACCCATGAAAAGGAAATCCTAGGTACAGGAGAAGAGCTACACAGAAAGTGGGAGGACACCCAGAGAGCTCGGCTACCTCAGTCTGTCAAACTGAAAACTGAAGAAGTACAAATGTCTTGAAAATGTATCAACAGAGTAAATACCACAAGAGAGAAAACTCATTTTAAAAAAAAAAGAATAAATGTGCTAAAAGATATTGGTAAATAAAACACCAATAATGAAGTAAATATTGATGATGCATATGTTTAGGATGATAAATAAAATGCTTCCATTCTGTCCCCTAAAATGCTGGGCTGGTCACCAGGAGTACTGCAGCAGTCTGAGAGGTGAAAGGTCTCTCATGTCCCTAGTCTCAGAGGACCAGACTCTATCTTCCTGAAGAGCATTTGTTTTGCCAGAAGGAAGGGACAGCAAAGGTAAGTGGCCATCAAAACTGTTGTATCCCATTCTCAACTTGGGGAACCAAGCTGTGAAGCAATGGCTCCTCTTATGGGGAGGAGGCATCTCCCTCACCAATAACCTCTGCTGTTTATACACCAATTCACCTCTTGCTGATGGCTGCAGTAAATACAGTCTGATTTTGTGGAGCTTTAAGATACATGTAAGAGGCTCATGCTAAGAGTTAGTGCTGAATTACAACACTCCACAAACCACTGCAGCGCAGAGAGGTATATATCTCTTTATTATGATTTTTAAAGGTCCTAAATAAAAGGAAACCATTAATTGCACTGATAGTTCATTAATTGGCTCTTTAGAAGTTCTGTATTTGCTCAAGATTTCCTGGATTACTGGTCAGGTCATCAGAAAGATTATACCTTTCTGAAGCTTGCAGTAATTAGCTGCTAACTAGGGTTACTCCTCAGTATTGAGTTAAAATGCTGGGACAGGAGGCAAGGAAAAGACCAGGAATGGAACCAAAGCTGCAGCCTGCTAACTTCACTGGTACATGGCACTCTCCTCTGAGAGCAGATCAGCACATTGTTAGTGCATCAGCTTGTGAAGGCTCCTTCTCAGCACACAGCCCTTCAGAAGCTGGCTGGAGGCGACGGCATTTCACTAAATACCTTGGCCATGCGCTGAACCGTCTTGTTAGACCACCATGAGTAAAGGAACACTATTAAATCAGGCATAGCTGGAAGTCATGTTAGAAGAGTGGTCTGGACCTCTTGTTATTTATATCTGTAAAACAATTAGCCCTTGCACTCTTCTTTCAACACTTTATTCTATCTTCTTTTTGAAACGATGAAGGGAATGAAGTTTGTGGGTATTTCTCTAGGTAACTCTGAACACAGTTGCCATCAGTGTGGTCTCAGGGATTTCCCTCTCCTTTTCAGCACTCACATCTAAGTTTCTTCAACTAATTGTATATATGGGCTGGTGCTGTGCCAGCCTCTTCTCATTTGCATACACTTGTTGCCTCTTTGTTGCTGACAGACACAAAATGAAGATTTTCCCCAAGGTGGCGAGAAATATTTCATTCTGTTTGCTCAGGCTCACATGGCAAATGCCACCCTTGCTTTGTGAGTTTCCTTGTCATTTCTCTATCTCCCCTTCTTCTCTTCTGCTTCCAGAAAAAAAAATATTTTGTCTTGAAATAAACTTTCTGCATTCCACTTGCTGTTTTTGTAATGGTGTAAGGCAAATACCTGCTTTCCATTACTCTAGCAATCAGCCAAATTTTTTTTTCTCAAAGCTTTGGGAACACTTACCTGAACAGGGATGCTGGTACACCTCTGTGGGTGTGGTTCACCCTTCACCTCTGGGAACATCACCTGCAACTCAGGGAACACAGATCTCTAATTTGAAGCTGAAGGACAATACTTCTGTTTCTATGCTCACAGCTCATTGAGTTTTAGAAATAATTTGTGTCAACTGCATCCTAAGTCTGTGCCACACCTCCATTAACATACCTGCAAATCTATTAGAAAAATACAGTGTTTGACTGCATTGAATGAAAATGCTGCATGCTTCCTGCAAAAAGTGACAAATTCCACCATTAATCAGTGAAAAAGGAGGTCTCTGTATCAGCACACATGGAGGCAGAAGGGGATTAGAGTCCTTTCAATAATAAAAAAGGTATAATTTGAGGCTTCACTCAAAGCCTGAATCACAACCCATTAAACCTGCTGGAGTAAGTCCAGAGGCTGCAGTAGGCTTTGGATCAGTTCCAGACTCCAAAAAATAAGTAGGTGAAATTTAATATCCTGAGATATACGTGATTCCACATTAGACGACCTAATAATTTCATTTTGGGCTTCAATTCCATGCATCTTGTCAAGTCTGAGGCCTTTCTAACCTCTCAAAAACAGCTGTAGCATGAATGGTCTGAAGAAAACACAAAGTAGATGTCTACACTACACAGCAGGACATTCTACAGAGACCCCAGAGCCACTGCTGACTGCACATTGTCCCCTCAGCTGCATGGCACCATGCCCAGGCTAATAAGACCTGCTGGGCAACATAGTTTGTTAACATCATAGCAGCTTGGCTTTTGGAGCTTCCTCTGCTCCTCGCACCCATCCCCACATGGAAACTCTACCCACTCAACTGCTCATAGGATTGCTCCCTGATATGCTTCTCCTAAAATGGCTCAGGTTAGCCAGAATCACCTCGTTAAGCCAATTAAGTTAACCTGGTCCATCTCTATTGTCTATAAAAGAAACGAATGGCTTTATCACAGGTGCTCCATGAGCAGATGGAAGTGGTGTGGAGCGCCTGGGAGCGTAAGGATAATCAGCTGTGTCAGAACATCGGTCACCCAGCTGCCACCAAGGAGTTTACCCCAGAAATGTTGCCTTGGTCTGTCATCTAAAAGTGTCTGCGTCTTTTTCTCTCTTAAAAACAGTACACCAAGTCCTAAACATCTTATCCCAGGCAATGCTTGCAGCCTTTCACACTGGTATAACTGTTTTGCTCTTGAGCAAAGCTGTAGCTCATCTTGCAGTTAGGAATTTGGGATTCAGCTTCATATTGATAAAAAGGCACCAAATGCAAGTATAGCAATTACAAATAAAACTGGAAAAAATCCTTTACTGACTTCTTTTGTCACATTTCAGTTGTTACAGGACAGAAAGCAAGTGTAAAAGGAGAATGGTATTGCTCCATCTGCTATGGGTTTCTAAGCAGAAAAAATTCTCTGCCGTCTTAAATACACAAACACCAATACGGTAGGATAGTATTTTCCCCAACTTTGGTTTTGTCAAGTCTTATTCCCTCTTTACACTGTTGATTATGTTTCTATGGGAGAAGAAGGTCTATGATTGCAGGTTTCTCACCAGTGTTGCACTTTCTAAATACTAAAAAGGCTGCAGTGGCAATTTTGCTGAAAGGAAATACAGTAAGCAACATTTTCCCACCATGCTTTAAAGTTGCTTTTGAAGTGGAGTGAATCAGCACTGTTTTTCAAATTCCAGGAAGAGGCTATAACTCTTATGATCTTTAGAGGAATGGAAATAACAGTTGGTCATTTTAATGCAAAAAGTAATATTACTCTAATGTATCATTTGAAACCGCCACACAGCTCATTATAACTATTTTTAAAGTCAAACTGTAAGGGAGTTAACCTCATAAATATGAAAATGGTCTAAGTCCTCTGGAAATGACAATACTTTCTTGATAGGCCAGATTTTGCACCACCGAAATGAAGAAAGATTTTTGCTTTCTTGGGAAAAGATGAGAAACATTTATGTTGTCCAAGTTAAGCCCACTGTTTTAAATGACAGCAAATCCAACTGAAAACATTGAGTGCTGCATTACAGGCATTTTCTCTCATCAGTCAAAATATTTTCCTGAGCCGTTTAACAAAATGTTCATCAGCTCAGCATAAAGAAATCCCACTCTTGCCTACGTGGCCCAAATCAGGAGGAATCCCATTGAACTAACACCATTGGTTCATCCCTGATATATGAAAGGAGAATCAGGTAAGAGAATAAAGCAGGTGTATGTTACCTGCCATTTTATATGAACTACTCCAGGAAAAAACCTGAGAGACTTCTCAAACTAAGCACTTGTTAAAATTATTATTCAGCTGTATTATGGGGAGTCAAAAAAGAAATCTTTATACATACGTGTTTGCATTTTAAAATATAGATTATTTTCCATTAAAAAGGCTTCATTCTTTCTTGCATATTACAAAAAAGTTTCTTTCAACAGGCCAGATCCAATTACTGGTGTACAGCATGAGTTTCCCAAATTCGTGGTACTGCAGAAGTGCTTCATGAATTAGCAGTGTTTAGGAAAAGGAAGCAAAGCATACCAAGAAATCCGCTCTGTGTGGACAATATACAAGCAGCGTAAATCTGGGGCCAAATACAAAAACTTATAAAGATGACCTGAAACTGAGGTCAACATCAAAATGAAGAAGCAACGTCATCAATAAAAGTGTATGTAATATTGTATCCTGTATGTATCCTCTCCATCTGTAACTAATCTATATCATGTGCAGAGGTGCTTCTAACTAAAACTTCACGGAAGTTAATGTATTAGATAAATCTGGTACTACCCTCTCTTTTTTTTCTTATAAAGTTGTCAAAATAGCGCAGTAGATACCAATCAGGCCTCGTAGGCTTTTGACCAATCTTTGCCTCTTTGCCAAGACTGCATGAGCAGCGTTCCCTCAATAGCTCTTGACTTTATGATGGTGAGAGCAGAAAATCCCAGTCCCTATTGTTTCCTGACGTACTTGCCATACAGCAACCAAGTGTGAGCTGCTCTGATGAGTTCACTCTGAAGCACACCCCACGCTCTGACAGTCATGGTACAGGTTGGATGGGGATGGAGGAACAGGGAGAAGCAAGAGGCTTGACCTCACTTATTCTACATTTTTTGGCCAGTGGGTTTACTTTCTTGCCTACTAAATGACTAATGTCTAGTCACTACACCAGACTGACTATGCATCTGCCCATAACTGCTATTCCTAAGTGAAATTATTCTGGGTTTCCTCTGTTAGAGCACCTGATCCAAAACAAAACCCCTCTGAGATATTACTACTCTCTCTAAGGAGTAACCTTCCCCAGGAAGATCCATAAAAAGTTCACAGAGGCAAAGATGAATATAAGGAATATAGAGAGGGCAGGACTGGAGAACAGACCTCCCACCCACATAAAAAAATTCTACACCTGAAAAATTCTCCCAGGTCTTTCTACATCACTACCCTGTCCCCAAATAAAATGGGAAAAAATGTAGGAAAATCTCATAGTAATTTCTGAGCTGGCATGGAATACATCCAAAATTACTTTTCTCCCAAACATTAAGGGTTAACATTTAGTAGTAAGAAAGCAAGCGGGAGCATCAGACAAACTTGTGAGCAGAAGACACCCACTGCTGCAGCCTTCAGAGCTGTAGCATGATGAGCAGCAGAATTTGCCCAAGAGAGTGTAAAGCCAGTTTGAATGAGGTTTTTATGCCACCAGACAGACCAGGAGAGGAAGACACTGGCTGATGGGGCTTGATATATGAGATCTGAAAGTGAAAAACCATCTAGCCTTCTTTTACAGTCATATCCACCAAGAAGGAACTCAGAGTAGCCAGCACTAGCCTTCTGTGTGCAGGTACTCAAGCTGAGTTTGTCGCCTCTGCATTCATGGAAAGAGAGAGGTGTCTCCAGAGAGTGATTCAGGGAAGCACTTAATCACATACTTAACCTTTGAAGTGGGCTCAAACAATATTGAATTCTCTAATTAAAAGGGAACATTGCCAGTGTATAGCCATAGCTATGAGAAATGCAATGGACACGAAATACTAAGAGCATCAATCCCCTGTTACCTCTAGTTAGAAACTACTCTCAAGATTTCTCTTTAGAGCACATGCCTTTAGCTGACCTATTGCAGAGTAGAAGGAGGACCAGGTCAGTAAAGAAATCATCAAATAAGACGGACTAGGTTCCCAAGGGGAAATCCCAGTGCACTTACACTGGTGAGTGGGATTAACAATAGCACTGTCAACTCATCTTGTAAATCCACTACAGTACCTCTAGAATGGTTCACTTGAAATACTATAAACAAGACATCTTTTGTGTTCAAAGTGACAGAAATGTTTGCTTACAGTGAAATGTGTGTCTCTCTCTCTAAAGCTCTTTTAGTATTTCAAGAGATTCAGAAATCCTCTATGCAGTATAATGACTGTTTTCCAAAGAATTTGAACACGCTGCTGAGTATTCTAGGCACATTGAAAGTAAAAATATTCCCTTGACAATGCTGTATACTCAATTTTATCAACAAAAAAAAAAAAAAGAAAGTATGTATGTAAATGCTGAGGCATACTTATAACATTTTATAATCATTACTTAGAGCAGAGGGTGGGTGGCTGTCTTGTTTTTGACAGTTCTCACATTTTTGCAGTCTGAGGAAATGTGAAATAACAGGCAGCTCTGACACCCTGTAAAATATATAGCATTGCCAATTCTTGTACTTGGATTTTTTCTTCCTGCCAGTGAGAGTTCATTTTGTCTCACTTCAGGCATCCCGTCTAAGAGTTTTTTTAAGCAGGCTGGAATACAGTCCCTGAAGGAAAATAAGTATGCTAAAATGGACAAAACCTGTGCTTTTTACATGTTATTTATTTTTCCTTGGGTTGTTGTGCTTAAGCTAAAGTTGTTTTCAAATATGTGCTTAAATTGTTACCATTCAGTATTAACAGAAAATAACCTGTGTTCACATTTCTGCTTGAAAGAAAAAAACCATAACAAATGGCATTTCCACCGAAGGTGTCTTACTGTGTGTAAATTTTTTTTTTGCATTTGTATTTTCTGGACTTTTTTGAATGAATGGGCACTTGTTATAGTGCCTCACCATCTTCAGAGCAAAGGCTGCAAGTTTTCATGATGAATACCAGAAATACATGTATCTCTCAAAATTTGCAGTAAAGCTTTAGTAGTATACCTGGATCTCAAAGCCAAGGGTCTGTTGCCCACAAAATGACAGTAAAATCTAGTGTGCACAGTAATTCAGTATAAAAATTCTCTCCCTGAGCATTTAATAAAGCATATTCTTTGTTGTTGTTGTTGTTGTTTGAAAATGTAGGTGTTTGAGGAGTAATGTATGACAATGCATAGAAGCATATAATAGGAATAGCCGTCTTGTGCGACATTACAGTCTAGGGTTTGTATGCCCAAAGTTCTCAAAGTTCTTATGTCAGTCAATATTAGCTTAGAAACTCACCCTGCAGTCAATGAAATCAAGGAGTGCTTTGTCACTGGTTTCAGAGGAACATGCTCTAGAAGAGTAGGCATTCCTCAAAGTGAAACACTTCCCTCTTCCAAACATTTTGGGTGACCTATAGGGAGACGTAGAACACTGGAATGGCAATCTGTTGAGTGCAAAAGGGCAGATGGCTCAAGGGTATAAACAAATGTATCAGCATTCAGCAGCAGTCCTTCATACTGGGCTGATCTTGAGTAGTGAGTAACAGAGACAATAGCATTTGCAAAACTTGGCCTTTGGTCTCATCTCTGATCATCTGTACTCAGTGGTGCAGTATTTTCATCCTCCTCACTCAACATAAGAACAAGAAGTGTCAGTAATTGTTCTCTAAGAAACAGATGGGGGAAGCTCCAGCAAACAACACTTTATGCAAGAAACTGAGAAACTTAAATAAGTAAATAAAATCAGCTACAGCACTATAAAAACAGTGACAGCTTTCCCTACAATTTTAGCAGAGAACTATTTTGAATCAAGGTGCAGTTTTTTCTGCATAGCAAATGCAGCAAAGTAGTTTGGTTCCTTGAGGGTTAATATTGGTCTAATGAAGCCTTAGAAGAATAGAAAAAGAAAGCTGATAGAAATTCTCCTGCATTGTTGTTATTTCTGGGTTGCCCACAGCATTGGTGATGATGCCATTGCTGCATAAATGCATTAGCTCATTTTCCTGTGGACATCTGAAAGCAATACCAACACCAGTCTCTTCAGGTTTGCATTTGAGTATAAACCTTCAGAGACAATACATTTCATTTAGACAACACGTTAGCACCTCCTCTTTCATAACCTGCATATCTGGAAAATTATTTTGCCCTCATGTTGCTGAGAAGCGCAAATGCATTGTGATCCATTCAAATAAACAATTGCACTTATTTCAGCACATAGCACTTCCAGTCTTCTCCTGTGCTTCAAAACCTATTCCTTTGACTCAGAATACTGATAATAAATTTAACATGAGATCAGTGGCTATACATACATGGTGGGTAACTTCCAAATACTACAATAGCAGAAGGGCAGTAGGGCCCTAAAAAAGGAGCATTTTTAGATTAAGTACCAGAAAGTATTGAAAAACGCAAAATAGGAAAAATAGGAAATTCCTCTGGTATGGATAATTAAAACAGAAGCATACAAACACTTTTTGTGTTAGATGGAAGACCTAAATAGAAGACCTAGAAGTGAAGCCATCACCCATCCCATCTCCTTATCTTTTATCTTTACATATCTTTTTCTAAAAAATGTAATCTACATTATAAACTTAGCCTAGGTATATTTCCCCCCATAAGCATCTCTTAAAATTGTCATTTATTTGCTAAAAGATGTATAATGCTGTCATTTTCTGAGTGTTCTGATAATATGCCAAGTGTGTATGTAGAGATATATAGAGAGATACGTAGATATCTATAGTAGTCACAAAATCTTGTAATCCATTTTTAACAAATTCTGTTAACAAATTCAGTGGTCTACAAAAGATTTACCATGAGAGTTAGAGAGTCACCTAACTGGAGAGACTTGGCTTTCACCTTGGCCCACACTTACTCTCAGTCCTGCTGTAGCCCTACTCCAACTCTGGCTTTAAGATTTAGCAGCTCTCTAACAGTCAACAGCTCTCTAACAGTCCCCAGAGGTTTTTCCATAGGGATCTGTTGGACCCTTGCTGTAATTCACTCCTGAATTCCTTTTTTCACTTTTCTTCTAGCTGTTTACAAGCCCGCCAAGCTCTGCCTACAAACCAGCAAAGCCTTCTCAGTGCTTTTCCAGGAGGGTGGGAAATGGCCAACAGCATGAAGCGGCCCAGGCAGATATCACCATCCTGCTTCACTTTCTAAAATAATTACAGCAAAACTTTCATGCTGCTTTCTGCTCCAGTTAGCTAGTGTATGTGAGCAAACTCCCATTTATGTATACATCCTGCTTTGCTTGTGCAAACTCATGTTTGCATGGACACTTCAAGGTTTGTTTGTAACTCCAGTTGTGTTTGCACATATCTGAGCCAGGCACAGGGTTTGAAATGTTTGTCCCTTGACCTTTTTTTGCTGAGAAAACTGTTCATCTTAGCAAAAACATCCCATTTTTGAGTGCTCTAAGTGGATGGAATAGGCTTATACAGAAAGCATTGCTTTAGTCACTGTAAAATCACTTTCATGAAGCTGTAGAACAGTTAAAATATATTTATTGATCAGCATTAATGTACTTACAATGGAAATTTCTGTTCTCCAAAGATGAAGATGTATTTGCTAATTCTCTGCTGCAGGGCTACAAGCGTGCAGTCATTCTAGCAGAGAAACCAGCAAATTACACAAAATAGAGAGCCAAAGGGTGTTAGGACCACACAAGTGTACCTTGTTAGGACTGGAAAGGGTTACCTTTGTGCCATTCCCTTTCTCATTTACAATCATTGCCCCTAGAATGGATTCATGTTGTGCCATTTTCCCTTCTAGCTACAATAACAATGAAGTTTTCAAATCCCCATCCCCTCTTTGATTTGATGGTCATTCCTGTTCTCTCTTTTATACAGTCGGGCAGCCTGAACAGTAAAATCACCAATGAATCAAAATACTCCTTTTCTTAGGGAAAACTTTTGTTCTCCAGTTGGGTTTTTTTTTTTCCAACTTTCACATTTTGCTTTCACCATACCTTCCAAAGAGAGCCCAGGGCGGAGCCACCACCCAGCTCCCCCGAACTGACCCCAAACTTCCATCTTTTCTTCTGCTGCAATGATTCCCACTCTCCATTAGGTGGCATTAATTCAAATTCTATCTTGGAGCAAATTGGTCCAATGACTGTTTCCCATTAAAGTCCCTCCCTCGGAGTTGGCTGGACCATGTCTTCTTTCACTCCTTGTTTCAGACCTGGATGTTGCCCATCTGTAGAGCTGTTAATTCTGTAGGCTCGCCAGCGTCCCCTGCCAAGAACAGGCCTTTGCAAATGTATACCATTTTGATTAGTAAATAATCTTTTCAAACACAAAATTTCCTAAGTGTTTCTATAGTTGCTTTCAGTGTGCAGAAAGAACAGTTCATGCACATGTTTAATAGTACATATGCGTATAAAACCAACAAAAGAACAATAAACCGTTTCCCGACATTATTCCACTTGTTTCCAAAGAGTAAAGATCTTAAAAAGTGAAAGAGAAGCATTTCCTTATCTCATTCCTAAACGACCCCCAGAAAGAAAAAGGGAATAACACAAATCCAGCAAAAACACTTTTTTCTGTGTTGGTAATTCTGTGAAAGGCAGCATTATGTAGTAGACAGGCTGGGATATAATACACCCTGCTTTCCTATGAAAATTTCAAAAAAAAAAAAGTATTGCTGCAAAATGTGACCTACAAGATTCACAAGTTCCCTCAAGATAAGCTGAAGCCTGAATAAGATGAAATGGAAAAGCCAAGGTGAAGATACAGAGGGGGACATGCTGGCTGAGAACTGCAGCTTGCTGCAGAGGCTGGGGAAGTTGAAGCTGGCCATTCTAGATTAGGGTAAGACAGAAATAGTTTTCAAGCATCTATATTTCCTGTTTGCCTTTTTACACAAAAAAATAGTCTTTAATTTCAAATGTCAAATTTCTTCAAATGCCCTGGAGTTTCCCTTGGTGGGAAGGGCATTGGGGAGAACACTAAAATAGGGAAAAAAATAGTGAATCTTTTCCATTTCTCTTTAGAGTATGGGAAGAATTAAACACAAGACTAACAAGGGGAAAACACCAGTTATGAAAACAACAGATCAGTGTTGCTCTAAATATGCACTATGTTTACTCTCTCCTCTTCCTGTAATTTTACGCAAGTCTTTTCCTTTTAAGTCAAAACCCCCTACCTCTTATAGGCAAAGGACCACCAAAGTATGTCAGCTTTATGGCTTCAGGCTGATATTCCTGTATCTTAAGCACAGCAAAAGTCTTCCTCAGGAGTAAATTCTTTCAAAGTCTGCATTTACACTGAAGGGGTTTTTTAAACCATCTCAACTTTGACCTAGCAGCTATGGGAGTGCAGGTTCTACCAGCAGCTGATACTGCAAATCTCATATTCCAGAGAGATTAAGTTTATGACAGCGATCTGTCTGAACCTTCCCCTGTCTGTCTCTCAAGCTTGTCCCACCCACTCAGCTCCCCTGCAATTTTGGGATCTATTAGCCAATGCCAATTAGAAAAGTGTAGAAGTCATACAGATGTACTGATGCTCTCTCCTCTCATGTAGGTGCAGGGCTATAAACAGGATGACCTGATCACATCCTTTGATTTTTTGTATTTCTCAAGAAATGGAATGAAGGCAAGGGCAGAAGTTTCCGTAGGAAAGAAAAAAGAGCAAAACATGGGACAGACCAGAGAACTGTGAATGACCAGAGGCAAAGGCCATCCTTTTCAGCAACAACACTGTCCTCTTTCATGAGACTCCAGCATAAACAGGGCTGACACATCACTCTGGCAGCCTGCACTTCTCAGGATTTACTTTCATTTACTTGTACATGATTTCCCTCAATGCAAAAAGTAGCATCACCCCCTTTGCTTGTCTGATGGGCACAATGCCGATACCCTCAGGATGGTGAGCTCCAGTACTGCTGCTCCAATCTCATCAGCATCAAGTGGCTCAGGTCAGCACTGTGGCAGGGGACATGTCCTGCCACCCCATGGAGACACCTCCTGACACAGGGCAAAATAACTGCTGGCCCTATTACCTATGCTGATAGTACAGACAATGAAGAAACCCTCCAAGTATGAAGGTGATGATCTCTTGATCCTGAATATTTCCAAAAGTATCAAGTCCCAAATCAAGGAGTCTGAGGGATTCAGTGCCTGTTTTGGAAAAGATCTTTTGCTGGGGTTTTCCTTCTTCTCAAGCTCATCTATAATGGCAGCTAACCTGCAAGGTCTGAATTGCATCCCTAAATCAAATTTCTAGCTTAAACTCATTCTGATAGTTAGTTCTAAAGATAAAAAGGTCTGCTCATTTTATCACAAACTGCGAGACTGTCTCAAGAAGAAATCCATTGCTGAGGCAGACTAGTGGGGAGTAAGATGCATTTGGAACTCAATGAATTTTACCTTTGCCTAAGAAAGAAAAAATAAAAAAGCTTGAGAGCTACTTTCTGTGCATGCAGTCATTACTCATATTTAATAGCAATTAGAAAAGAGAAAAAATTTGACAACTTTACTGCAATTTGACAACTTTTGCTAAAAATCCAGTGCATTGAACTGCCACAACCTATTAAACTCTACATTGCCTAAACCCACTCAGTCCTGCACTAATTATATAAGAAAAATCAGACCTTGAAAAACATTTTAGCAAGAGAAAATAGACAATAACAAAACACCCAAAAACTCTTGTGATCTTTTCTTAATGGCACCAGCATTTCAATAATGATTTTAAACTGATAATATGAAATTGGCAGGTTGTGCTTAAAAACAATAACAAAAACAAACAACAAAAACCCCTCCTTATGGCTTTCCATTTGACTGTCAAAAAATGTGATTTCAAAACAAAACTATGGAACTGGATAAAAATTATGACAGCAAAATTAAAACTGATCTTAATGGCATCAAGTAGCAATTTTTTGTTACTCTTCTAGCTCCCCTCAGGGTTATTACGGATTTTAGACAAGCAAGATTGACTCACCTACACTGTTCTCCTGTATTCGGTTGAGTCAAGCACATGTCTAAAGATATAGCAGTGTCTTTATGATTACTAGTTCAACCCAAGTCAGCATAGGATCCCTGTCTATCCACTCCAGAAGATGTGTCAAAAGCCAGGACTGGTCTTTCAAAGGAACTGAAACAAAAAGGAGTGTCTCTCTCCTTCGCAGTACCTAAACTGGGGGTGTCTACTTGCTTTTCTGTAGCAACCCTGAGGATTTGAGGCCATGGCTACTCTGAAAACTGTTCTAGAAGAATGCAATAAGGGTGGTAGGTTAGCTGAAATCTAAACATACTGGAGAAAAAATAGAATACCAAGTTTTGTTCAAATGCATTTTACATGTCTTATGCTCCTTGACTTAATCCTATTTGCATCTCCTGCATGTGTGGTTGACCACATTCTGGCTTAAACTTCATGCCATTTTGAGAAGACTGCAAGCACTTATAGCATAAAAACAGATTGAATTTTCCCTGTCATGTTATACTTCTACAGAAGGAAAGGGAATGATCTGTGCACACATGTATGCGTTGGTGGTCAGGGTTGAAGACCGTGATTCCAAGCACAGCTGTCTGTGCAGTAGCACATAGGTCTGAGCTAAAACTCCTCTGCTATTATAGGAGTCAGATTATTTAGAGTAAGATAGCTACAACATGTATGGTATTTCTCAGACACTTTGGATTTTGAGGTTTGAAATTGTGTTTTACATACCAACTACAGCTATGCATATATTACGTCCTGTTGGCTCAGGAAGGTAGAACTGGAAAGCAAATGAATAAATGAATTGTCTGGGTCAGTCTAAATGTTAGGTCTCCAGTATTTTGTCTGGATGGCCTTCAGTCCACCCCGGGGTTTCATGCCACTCAGCCTGTGAAAGCCTCTTGGCAGTTCACAGTTGACCCCTGTTGAGTGACAATTAAGAAAGAGAGAGAGAATTCTTGCAGGAAACCGACAGCTTTGCTAGTATATTAATCGACAGTTTCACAGCCCTGTCCTGCAGCCTGGCAGGCAGCTTTCCTTGCTCCTCTTTGCAAGGGGATGCTCCTGCCGCTGTGAGTGAGACCCGGCCCGCCGGGGCCTCCGTAGGCCGGGACTTGTACGCCCCGGGCGGCGCCCACCCCGCCCCTCCTCCTCCTACCACCCCTGCCACCAAATTACATATATAGATAACGGGAATGACGCATAAAACACCAAACAAACATACCCAACACCCAACCCAGACCCGCGGTTGTTGGTACTTTTCACCGCCCCTTCGCATAATGAATATATTCGCGTTTCCTCCCACTCTCCCAATGGGCTACCAGCTGCAGAAGTCCTGAATAGCGAGCTTAATTGGGCTTTGTCATGCAGAATACCTCCATTTTCTATAGCAGGTTACAAAGAGGCCCTTGGCAGACGTGGCGGGCTCCTGTGGCGACGGCGGGTCCTGCCTGGCTGCGCCAAACACCTCCGCACACCGCGCAGGTAGCGCAGCCGCCACCACCCCCCGGCGTAGGGCCACCTCCAGCCCACCGCCCCCAGCACAGGGTCACCTCCAGCCCACCGCTGTCCGAAGCTGCCCCCTGCAGGATCACAGCTCCTTTTCCGCTGCTCCCCGGGCTGCTCCTAAACGCCCCCGGGACGCTCCGATCTGGCCGGATCCCTTTCCCTTTGCTAACACGGCAGGAACGTCGGACAGAGTTTATTTCCGACACGACCTTTTATTAAACCTTGGACCTTATGACCAAGTGTTCCCGTTTCACTGTAAATTGGTGTGGTAATGATTAATTGGCAAACCCCGGGCTCAAAAGAGATTTGCCATTATGGGCTAATCATACATTCTCTATTTGATATAAATGGTGTAGAGCACGGAGTGTCAATATTCACCGTGAATTACATCTAATTATCATTTGGAATCCAAGCTACTACTTCTGCCCATTGACTGGCATTGTTTTCTTCGGACTTAACTTTCCCCCCCACCCCCTCTTGTTTCTTGTTTTGACAGTTTAAATCCAGGTCTATATGACATAGAAAGCTAATAAAATTCTCATTTCATTGTTAATCTGATTTCATCGCAGTATAGGTTTTACCCCCACACCTGCGTAGCAGGGTGTAATTCCATTAATAATAATGATAAAAAACCCCTAAATCAACATATTCATTACATGTCTTTTCCCTGATGATATATTGTGAGCAGTGAGAGTTGAAAAAGAGCCATTTATTCTCACCGTGAATGAGTCTGCCTGGAACTGAAGACTTCACCTGCCTCCTCAGTCAATTAGGAATGTATCGAAAATTCTACCAGAAAACGAGTTAAATTAACCGTTAGCTAATTTCCTTGTGTCCCTCCTACATAATCCCCCCTTTTCAGTTTGCCCCAGAAATTACCACATGTTGCAAGGTTCAAATAGTGCCTAATGAAACAGTGACTAAATGGTTCTCTCAAACCCACAGTGAAGCCCTTTTGCTGTGCCTTCAAAGCCTGGGGGGCTGCAGCGATCGGGGGTCCCCATCTTAAAAAAAGATTTTACATCTATATATATGAAATAATTAACGACTTTGGCAGCAAAATCTCCCCCAGCAGGGCTGCCACGTCCTTCCCTTCCCACCGCGGACACTCCGGGGCTGCGGCAGCCCGGCTGCCCCCCCGGACAGAGGAAAGGTATCGTCCCACCAGAACGCGGCGGGAAGGGCCGGGGACCTGAGGGGACACGACCATGGAGAGACTGCGCGTACACGCGGGAGCGTGCCTCGGCGCGGGTGGGAACACGCGTGGTCTGCCTGGGGGATTCCGTACAACTTTATTTCCAACACCCTGTGTCGGTGCTTCCTCCGAGCGTGTAGCAACTGGTTTGGAAAGACCGCCCCTGTATTGCCGGGCTCTGCCGGGAGACAGCGTTTCTCGCTGGCGGCGTCGAGGTCTCCCTTTCGCCTTCTTTACATTCACACGCAGGCGGAGCGTTTCCCCCTATTTTATAGAGCGATTTCACGAAAATTGTAAACCTCGATTTTACCGAGGTTCCTTAATTTAAGGACGGGAAGAAAAAAGCAGCTCCGGATCAGTAATCTTCTACGTAAAACCCTCCCGAAGAGAAGCTTTGCCCCACAGTCACGAGCTCTCATTCCTGTCTAAAGCGGCTTCACTGAAGTGTCATCTACTAAAACTCGGTGAATTCCGCAAAGAGAGTAGAGTCACTTATTTGAAACGGTAAGGCTAATACAAAGTCATCAAAGCACTATGGTTCTTGTCTTTAAGTGACAACCCTCTTTATTGAACTGTTTGAAATACGCCTCCTGCTTTTCAATGTCTCTCTATCCATCTTTGTCTGCTCTTCAGAAAAGCAGACAATATAAAGCAAAGCCTGGCGAGCTCCCCACGCTCTGGCTTGGGCAGTGCCAACGTTAGCCTTGAAATTGTCACTCCTTCATTAATCTGAAGCTAGTTATTTTTCCAGAGCACACAGCACACGCTTCCGATCTCTTTGGGTTCGCTTCCAAGAGCTTAAATCCCCCCGGACACGCCGGCTGGGGTCGGGGCAGGGGGGAGGCGCGGAGGGGCCGAGGCCGGCGCATCGCCCTGAGCGGGGCCGGCTGGGAGGCGCGCAGGGGGGCGGAGAGGGATGCGGAGCAGATCCTGCGTGAAATCGGCCCTTTCACGGCGAGGCTGAGCGCGCTGCAGCGCGGACACACGCCCCGAGGTTTTCCGAGTGGCATAGTGGGTTTGGGCTGTTTGTTATTCCGCTGTCATGCGGGACTCCCCGGCAGCTGCCCGGCGCACGGCTTTCCGTCACCGGCGGGGGCCCGGCGGAGCGAGGGCGCCTTCTCAGGGCCGGGGTCCCACCCAGGAACCCCGGGCCCGGGCTGCCAACCTTCCCCGGGGTTTCTCGGCCAGACCGAGACCCCGTTCAGCCGACGGAGGTGCGCGGTGGCTGCGGGGTGCGCTTCCGGCACCCGTACTTAGCATGCTTTTCGAGCAGCCGCCAAAACTTGCATAACAGCAGTAGTGGAAGGAAAAAAAAATTAAAAAGTTTTTTGGCCGGGTTTCTTTCCCGAAGGACTGCATGCGGACATCTTTAGGCTTCGGATCCAGAATGGGAGTGCTCACCGCCCTGGCCGCGTCTTCCGAGCTGGTGTCAGAACGCTCACTGGGGTCCCGGAGCGGTGGTAATAGGACTCGCCCCTTCCTGGCCGTCTTATCCCCATGGTCACCACGGAAACTCCCAATGGGCCTGATCCTTTCTGGCAGTGGCCTCGTCCTGCGGCTGAGCCGTCGACTGCACCGTGCAAGACGGAAAAAGAGCCCCGCGCAGCAGCTGAGCCGCCGAGCAGCGCTGCCGCCGATTCGGCTGTTCTTGCCTGCAAGGGCAGCACCAGGCACTGGGGAGCCGCACCCGAGGCCGTGTCCCGTGGGGGTTAGGCGAGCGGGAGGGGCGGGAGCAGGAAACTAGGACAAACTAGAGGTGAATGCAGCCGGATTAGACAGCCTGTCCTCTCTCTGCCCCAGCTCCAAACCGGAGGTACTGAGGAAGGAAAGTTTCCTGCAGTCCCCTGGCCTGGATCCCTGCACTGTGAGCCCTCCTCTCCGTGAGTACTTGTGGCCTGACTGATGAGGCCCAGCCTGCCCCATCCACGCCACGGAGGATGTGCAGCCGGCCAGAACACTGAGCTCTTCCGTCTGGGAATCTCTGGAGTGTACCTGCCACCGTGTCCCAACTATACCACGGGTGGAAGCAAGGAGCTGACCCAAGGGCCTCCACTTCCCCATGTCCAGGGTAGAAGTGCGAGATGCTGGCAATGGACATTGTGGCAAGAGTTCAGACAGCAGGGAAAGGTTTCAGCAGCACCTGTGGGGACTTCAGGGCATGGCTGAAAAGAGCAGCTGAGGGAGTGTGGTGTCTTCGGCACTGCAGAGTTCCAGCAGCCCATGGCCAATGCTGCCCGTGGGCTAACATATCTGATCGGGACATGGAAGCAGGTTCAACCCCACAACCAGAGAAGTTAGTGCCACGAGTCTGGTATCAGCCATGCAGACCAAGGTCAGGGAAACTCCTCCAGATGGATGTTTTTGTCTTCTGATTTTTTTTTCTAATTGAATAGAGTAAATAAATATCTCGATGAGAAAACTTTTCTGGAGAGATGCTAACCCCACAGGATACAGAAGGTCAGTAACAGGGTCACTCACACAAACATGTCTTGCATCTCTTGTGCAAACCCTCAGGCTTTAGGTGTGTGACCTTCCCCTTGTGGATCCTTGCTTGTGGGGGGTCCAGCGCAGCAGCTGCTGGGGGGCCTAAGTAAGCCAGAGGGGCATTAGGGGCTGTCCCATACCTGAAATCCACCCAGGACACAGGCAACTCCTCTGCCGCTAAGTTATGCCAGGATGAGCTCCATCAGGAGCTGAACACTGCCTGTCTTAGGCACCGGATGAGTGAGGGGGAAAAAATTACACTTCACATTATGTGAGAGGAAAAAGAAAGGATAGAAAGAAGAAGGGGGGGGGGGAGGGGGAGAATGGGAGGGGGAGGAAAAACCCAAGGCATTTTAATGTAAATTTGCCTAAATTTCAAAATGTTGAACATGGAAATGTTGAACATGGAATGCTGGACATGGAAACCCTACAACACATTTCCTGCATATTAGGGTGCGTTCATCTTGCAGTGGTGCTCCTGTCACACCAACTTTGACTGCCCAGTGCCAGGTTCAGGTTGAGCTGGTTGTATCAGTTTTTTGAGATATGTTGGGTCAAACCATTGCATCATTCCTCTTTTCCAAAGTTTTTTGCATGAAACATTTACTTTGAAATAAAACGAAATATTGTCTTAACTGTCTCAATGACAGTTTGTATGTGATGATGATGATGATGATGATGATGATGATGATAAGCCACAATTACCTCTCAACCTTGAAAGATACATGCAAGCATTGATTACTATAAGAAAGATCAACTAACTTCATTATCCTATTTTTAAGAAATTACTAAATACTGCAGTGAAGAGAAACCTTACTCTTTATCTTCTAGAAACAGAGGGAAATACCAATTTATTCACTGAGGTGCATGTTTCCACAGAGTTACACTGAGAACAGATACACTCTATCAAGTGTATCTTTGAAGTTTCAAAATATCATTGAGCTTTTCAGTCTTCGATTTCAGAGACTGATGCTTTTTCTCACCCAGAAAAGCTTTGCTTTCCCCAGGCTGCTGCAGGCCTGTTGACTCCCTCCTGTTACAGTATGGGATGACACTGCTGAGAGGATGGGCAGCACTATCTGTGGAACTAACGCCTGCTCCCAGAGCTTCAAGGATGGAAAAGGCCCACTGCGATTATAGAAGCAAGTTAGACACAGGCGAACTGAAACTGAGAATCAACAGTTTCCAGATTCCACCTCAGCAGATTTTAGAGGAACAGCAGACAACCTCCTCAGCCAGACCCTCCATGAGGTCCCCCTGGGAAGGAGTCACAAGGACCTCAAGCCTTTGGCTCTTTTGTCTCCCCAGCCTGGCAAATGAGAGGATTGCCACTTGGGTGAACAACATCCCCAGACACTCAGCTGGCATGTGGACTTCTGGCCTCTGTAGTCAGCTCAGGCAGTGAAATGGTAGTGATATGGATCAGTGAGATTTTGTATTTGTTTTCCAAGTCCAGGCTAGAAACGTCGGTCCTGCCTTTCCCTTCCTGTTAGATGTGGGTGTGCTGACTCTGACTCTGTCCCAAGCCCTGAGGCTGGTCCAGGCTGTGGGGCACTGCCATTACCAGGCTCTCTCCATCCCACCGCAGCCCTGCCCCTGCACCTGGCCTCTCCTCCAAGACAGGCAAGCAGTGCAAGTGTCACTGCCCTGGGGCTGCCTCTCTCTTCAGCATCCTGGGTGCTTGCAGGCAAATCAAATTGGAGACGTACTTCTGAGCTGAAACTCCGAAGTTAGGGATCAAACACAAGAAATAGAGGGATTGTTGAGGGAATTATTTACAGAAAATGTTTTGGTACAGTTTTGGAGGTTGAAGTCAAAAGTGTATATTGGATTAGTGGAAGGAAAAGGTGAGAGAAATAACATAATGTGCAAAAGGCACTTCTGATTTGCTTACGTTGCTTGGTATATATATTGTGTCTGCCAGTACTGCAGGAACTAGGAAAAAAATTATAAAGGGGCTCCTTTGGGACTGACTAGCTCCAGGTCCATCCCACTCTGCACCAGCCCCTGTAACTCTCCAGCAAGGGGCTGAGGATGGGCTGCCTAAGGCAGAGGCCGGATGGGAGCCGTGGCCGGGAGCTGCCCAACGCAGATTGCAGAGCACTTCAACCGTGTCTCAGCCTAACGGGCTTGCACTCAGATATTCTCCCTAAGCCTGGTCAAGGCGCCTAATGGAATCAACACCGAAAAGAGCAAACGCTGCTCCGGCGCCTGAGGGGGGGAAAAAAATCCCTGATCTCTGCTTAACATCAACCCGTATAATAACTTAAGCGGAGTTTCAGCCTAGTTAAGGGTCGACGTGTGCAGCCAGGCCCCTCGGCGAGGGAAGAGCCGGGGCTACCAGGCCGGCGGGGCGGGGGGCTGTGTGCTGGATCTCGGCGCACAGAACTTCGCCCCAGCCCCGTGCCGTGATCGGCGGCCCTGGGCCAGCGGCAGCCGCGTGTCCCCAGCGCGGTGCCGCCGGGCCAGCAGACGGGAGAAAGCTGTCAGTCGCCGGGAGGGCGTGCGCTGGCTCCGGCTAGGAAGGAACACAGGGCTGCTGGACTCCAGAAGACCGGCCGTATTTGCATTCCGGCCGGAGCGGAGTCCCCCCCCTTCTCCGCCCCCCCAGCCGTCCCGAGTCACAGGGGAACAGAAAACATGTTTGTGTTAGTAGCCGATGGCTTTTATTTTTACTCTTTACGGAGATCTGACACATACACAGCGATGCTTTCACCGTACGACAGACAAGGACTGCAAAGAAAAGCACCTTGCCCAGCCAGCCCATCTTCTCTGCTGCGACTGGGC